>NW_005842151.1:348954-375309 GCF_000455745.1 Alligator sinensis | reverse complement strand
GAGGAACCAAGAATAGAAACATTTTGCAAAAAGAAAGAAATGAATACAATCCATTTGTATGGGCCCAGCTGCAATGATGCTTCCCCAGGACAAACATGGAAGTTAGGAGTTTTGGAAGCCAAACCTAAAGGTGTTAAGGCATAATTGTGATGCAATATGGGTGCATCTACACATGTGCCTGACTGTGCAATTGTTACTGTACAGTCACTTAGTATTTGCTTTAGCAAGTACTAAATGTGCAGTAACCGCCAGTACTGTCCAGTCCTGGTGGCACACAGGTTGTTTCTGACCATACTGCACAGTAGTAAAAAGCAGTAGCATCGGGCACTGTGCACTAGCTACTGTGCAGTAGCATAGGCACCATCGTAGCTCATCACTACAGTGATGTAGCATCTCATGTAGACGTACCTGACTACTTTCAGGTTCAGATTATTAGTGAGACAATTTGACGACTCCTCACAGTTCACTTTGCCCGGCAGTAATTCACTAGAAGCAGCTTCTGACTCTAGCAACTCATACCCGTCCCCAGTATCTGAGAGAAAAAATGAACAGTAGCCCCATGATACCTACAACCCTCCAGGAAAATAACACTATCCATGATCATCACACATCCCCATTCAGATGCACATCAATTCAGTTCCTGGGAAACATTAATAATACCAAATTTCCTGAGTTTTCCACTGAACTGCATCCTGGCTCGCTCCTCCTGACATTTCAGCAGGTTCTGATCAGAAATTCACTTACAGCAGAAATATTAGCTCTACCTACAGTTTAGAAGTGAAGGCAAATTTTATGAAAAATATCAAAAGAAATATGATATAAATTGTCCTTCTACAGAATTTGCTATGCAAGTGTTTCAGTTTCATTAACGAGTGCCTACGTTTAAGTTCGTTTTATCAAGTTTAACCGGTTATTTCAATAGAAGTTATGGCAAATTCAATTTCTAAACTAAATCTCTATTTGCAGGTGGGCACTTTTGGGAAAAGTTTGAAAAAAGTATCTACAATTATATTTACATCTATGTTGACATACTAGACAATCAGACAGAACAACAATACAAGGAAGTAGTTAATTGGACTGCAAGTTTATTAATACATGTGGGGACTATTTAACTCATACAGTGGAAGATGTGCATTAATCATTTCTACCTGGTGCAGGCTGACAACAGGTTGCTACATCTAAGCCCCAGCCAGTGACTTGAACATGGGTGGTCAGAATTGTGCAGAGTATTCCAAAAGGGTTGAGTATAAGTGCCTTGTAAAATGACATTAATGATTCCTTAGCTCTATTTAAAAAAGCATTCTAGGACAGGGCTTGGCAACCTTTTGCTAACCCAGGCCAGAGCTTCCAACCCAGCTATCACTGCAGGCTGAGACCAGACACGTTGGTTTTGCTATCAAGACCAAAAGGAATTCTATTCTAAATTCAACCAAGTCCTATCATCTGTCCCCAGAGAAGATAAGATAGTTCTTCTTGGCAAATTTTATGCTAGACTAGGCAGGGTCTCTGAACTGTCCAAGGGAACAGAACACTTGGAAAGTAAAGTGTGGGGAAAGTCATCTCAGATAGTGTTTGGAACATGATCTCATCATCACAAACTCCTTATCTCGCCAAAGCCATAAATGGAAGATATTATGGATGCACCCCCATTCAAAACATTGGCACCTAACTGATTATATCGTGGTGTGTGCCTGGGACCATTGCACCATCTGTATCACCAGAGCTATAACCAGCGCAGACAACTGCTGGATGAATCATTGCCCCAAAACAACATAAACAAAAGAAGCTATCAAGGAGGAAGTTCCACACTGCGTGCTTGAAAGACCCTTCTAAATCATCTCTAGCAGTGCCTCAGTAAAGAACTCTCCAAACTCCCTGATGGTCTTGACATCATAGATCACAGGGAAAGCCTCAGGAATGGCATCCATAAGGTTTAAAAATATCTCTAGCCTTTTCCACAAACAAACAATTGAAACTAGGGAAATTCAACCTCTCATTGACAGAAAAAGGAGCTTTCAAAAACTGGCAGAAGGACATCAACTCCATACAGAAGCAAGAAGTCATTGCCACATTAAAGCTGAGGCCCAGAGAATGATATGAGAGTAAAAGAAAGTGGAAGAACAAAGCAAAAGAGATTGAAAAGTTTGCTGACAGTCATGACATGCACAGTTTCTTCAGTGCATCCAAAGTTATTTATGGGCCAGCCACACAAGGAGCCATCCCCCTGAGGTCCAAGGATGGAAATAGCACTCTTTAAAGATAGCTCCACCACGGTGCAAGGAACACTTTCGAGATTCTAACATCAAAGAAATCACCAAAGGAACACATTGAAGCCATTTCACAGTACCCCATTAAGAAGTACCTTGCAGATCCACCAAATTCTTCAAATAACTTGAAAGCCATTAAGCAGATGACAAACAACAAACTATGTTGTCCTGATGGAAGACCAGATGAAATTTATAAACAAGGCAAAAAAAAGCTCTCTCACCAACTACACATTATTATTCTGAAAATCTGGAAACAAATAGATGCCCAGTAACCTGAGAGATGTCAAAATCATTACACTATAGAAGAGGGGATAGAATGGATTGCAGCAATTACTGTGATATTGCACTCCTGTCCATAGCTGGGAACATCCTTGTCTGCATTTTTCTCAATAGACTCACCTTCCTCACTGAGAAAATTATACCCGAGTCCTAATTGTGGTTTCAGAAGATTCAGAGGAACACCAGATGTGATTTTTATTGCTAGACAGGTGCAGGAGAAGTGGCGCAAGCAGCAGCAAGATATGCACACAGCCTCTGTTGTCCCGACTAGGACCCTTTTCATTCAATCCGCAGAAGTGCCCTATGAAAGATCCTAATGAAGTATGGATGCCCATTAAAATTTGTTACCATCATCAAACTTCTTCATGACATGACAGCAACTGTTCTAAGCAATGGCTCAGAAATGGACCCCTTCATTATTAGAACTGGAGTCCACCAAGCATGCACGATTGTACCAATGCTCTTTTCCATCTATACCGCAACTATTCTAGATCTCATTAATAATAGGCTTCCATCCAAAGTCAGCATCCAGTATCACATGGACAGGAATCACTTTAATATCAACTGGTTATGTCCCAAATCTAAGACCCACCACAAGCCAACCAGCTACTCCTCCATACATTATAATTAGAGGACAATCTTTGGAGTATGTTGAGTATTTCTCCTACTTGGATAGCCACCTTTCCCAAAAAGTAAACATAGACAATGATACTCAACATCAGATCAAATCTGCCATTGCTGCCATTGGCCAACACTGAAATCATGTCTTCGATGATCATGACATCAAGACCCAAACCAAACTTGCTATTCCTACTCTGCTGTGTGGGACTCTGCTGTGAAACCTGGACAACATATTGGAAACATCTGAAAGCTTTACAACATTTACCATCAGCAATGTGTTCAGAAAAATCCTCCATATCAGCGGGAAAGAGAAGAACTAATGCCAGTGTTTAGGCTCAAGCAAACTCTACCAACATTGAAAACATGTTATACAACATTAGCTCTGGGGCACATCAGGGCACATCATAAGGATGTCTGACAACTGGCCCCCAAACAGGTCCGATACTCCCTACTCACTGATGGCGATTGCTCTAGAAGTGGACAAAAGAAGAGACCCTCGAAAGCCAATTTGAAGACATTTGATGTGATATTAACATCAATACTTGGGAGACTCTAGCACTAAATTGCCCCCTAATAGAGGCATGATTTATGACATGGAATTGACCTTTTCAAGCAAATTTGCCTTGCTATGGAGGCAGATAGATGAGTGAGATAAAACAAAAGAGATACGACCTGACATTACTAGATTCTACTCCTTCCTCCCAGAAAAAATTACCAT
This sequence comes from Alligator sinensis, assembly GCF_000455745.1. NCBI lineage: Eukaryota > Metazoa > Chordata > Crocodylia > Alligatoridae > Alligator > Alligator sinensis. The sequence continues at coordinate 371,424 of NW_005842151.1, read as the reverse complement.
GACTGCAGTCAAACACACAGATCTTGGCTTAGCCTCCTTAGCCATCTTTGGACTCACTGATGACTCCCTGTAACAGGGCACTGTCCCCAAGGCAGTTGAAAACCCCTGGAAACACCCCCTTATTCTAACTCACTCTGAGAATAGTCTCCCCTTCACTCACCTGCCACATCTTGATGTTCCTTTGGTTCTCAAAGGGGAGGCTGCCCCAGGGCTTCCCAGATCTGGTCTTCACTCCAAAGAACACCTGGAGGTGGGAAGCTCCTGCCTTATGGGCTAATTACACAACTCCATACCACCCCTACACCTTGCCCCATGCCTCGCAGTTGTTACTATTGTCACTGTTGGGGCTTCGGCCTCCCCGGCTTCTGCCCCTTTACTTTAGCTAGCCCTTCTAACCTAGGCCTTCACTGGGCCCCACGCCCCTGTGTAGCTGCACCTTCTCTGACGCTAGGCCCCTGGCCCCTATGTGGCTGCCACCTACCACTCTCTCTCTGCCCACTCTGGCTTCAATAACTGCTCAAACCTTGAGTCTGCCCCTGGCCGGGCTCAAGGCAAATGTGTGCCCCTTGGGTACTAATGAGACCTCTGAAAACGTCCCCTATACACCCAACCCAAACCACCAGTTTAAACTCCAACATAAACACAAAGCCCCTGGGCTATAACAAAGAAGAAAAATAGAAGCAGCATGCCTGGTTACCCCACATCTCTTTCTCTCTGAGTCGCTCTGCCCTGTGCCCTGGCCTGCAGAACTGTTTTCTTCCAGTCTCCTGGGCAGTCAGGAGCCCCACACTTCACCGCAGCCTCCGCTAACCATCCCCCTGGCTAGCTCAACCCAGGGCTTATATAGCTCTGGCTTGAGCTTTTTTCCAGTCATGTGATAGCCCATCAGCTGACTGGCTCACAGGGCTACCCTTTAACCCCTGCTCTGCTGGCAGGCTGTGCTCTGAAAACTGTTCATAAAGGGGCCTCCCCACTTTCTAAGTAACAGGGCTAGGGTTCCCTGTTACACTCCCCTATTTACTGTAAGGCTGTCTTCTTCCTATCAAGGGACTGTCGGTGACAATATATCTTTAACTTTCCTTCAAAAGTTGTTCCAAAATCTTTCATGCTACTGAGGCTGGAGTACACCAAACCTGTATTTGGACAGATCCCTTTTCCCTCTTCATAAATATAGACAATCACATTTGCTACTCATTCAATCATATGGAAACACCCCTACCTTGACAGGTTTATTAAAAATGCTTGCTACTTGACCCCAAACTTTACATGCTGGCTCTTTCAAAACTCTGGGATGGACATTATCTAGTTTCCCTGACTTGAGTGCAAGCAAGACTGTTAACTTTTTCTTCTACTTCATTTTTGATCATTTCCACATTTGTATGCTCATTGCCATTAGCCACTTTGCCTCTGTCCCCACATTCAATATCATCCTACTTGTTAAAAATGGAAGTAAAGTATTCATTTAGTTGGCCTTACCAAAATGACCATTAATTGATACATCATTGTCACTGAATAGTAGTCACCCCTCATATATCGAGAGAGAGAGAGAGAGAGAGAGATATTCTATATACATCTAGATATATAGAGCTCTATCTACATCTATTGAGAGAGAGAGACAGCTGAAGAATCTTTTGCTATTGGTTCTCATATCCTTTACAAGTTAAACTTAGCTTGACTTGTGGCAATTCTCCATTCATCCATGCATTTGTAAACCTCAAAATTGATTTCTTTGTTATCAGTCTATATTTTTCCATTCTTTCTAGGCTCATTACTTATTTCCAATAACATTCTAGAGGTGGTTATTCCTACCATATTTTTCCTTCTCTGGCTAAGACTACAGATTCTTGATGGTATTAGCACATTCAACTTCTAAATGTTCTTCGTAGTCTGTTTCCTATGGTGTTCCATTTAATGTAAACTGAATTACCTTATCATTCAATCTCAGCTTATTTCCATGACCATCTCTTCTAGTATATTCTCTATACCCCAAACAAGTCAAAGATAATGGCACCTTTTGCTGGTTCACTGACTACTTTGTGAAGATATCCATTACCACTTTCAGGACTATCTGGGTCATGCTATCTTTAATAGCATTTGTTATCTAACTAGTATCTGAGAACTTGGGAGTCTTCCATAATGACAGTTTCTGAAAGTATCTCTATTAACAGTACACCGACCTTTATATCCAAATCAGGTGCTGAAAGTCTGATGAATATTCACAGCACTTCCCAGCAGAAATTTTTGTAATATCCTTCCCCAAAGTAATTTTGAACTAAACAGCTGCTGTTTGATTCATGATCTTTTTATTTCTTTACAGTACATCTTATCATCTCTGTACAATTCCACCCCACTACATTTACCTTTGTTGTTACATTTCCTGGACAGCAGATCAGCTAATATCTGTGTTCCTGTCACAGTATCTATTCCACTATGTTCCACCATATAAAACAAGTTGTTGCGTTGGATACTTGTCACAAAGGGGGAATTACAAAGAGGAAGTCAACATGGTGCTTCTGCACCATGCTCAGTCAGGTCCACAGATAGCTAACAATTTCCCTCCCACACACCATAATTTCCCCAGTCAGAGATGTGTACCTCATCATCCCAGAATAACTCAGGTACCAAATATGGTATTTCTGGTAGGTAAATACTTACCCTTTCCACTTCCAATGATTCACACATTCCAGTGATTAACAGAGGTGTCGTCATTCCCCGCCATACTGTTCTTTTCAGTATTTCAGAATAGTTTAAAGGCAATACTGTAAAAGGGGTCTGGGTTCTCAATCTCTTCAATATTCTAAATAAAATCACAAATTGTCTTCATTCAGGTATACATAACCCACTGCAGGTAGCATTTTCCTACATGCCAAAAAAATGCAAAAAGGGTACCAGCTGGTTTCAGAGTATGGCCTTCTTGCCATATCTGAGGCCTTATCACCGAGGACCAACTACAAACCCATGGAGGATCCGGCTGCCTCCCTCTGGGCCGAGTGCACTATATTGTGCCCATGGTATCAAATAAAAGCTCTCCTGACCCATTTACTTGCTTTTGAAAAAATCACATGAATCACAACATTGCACATTCACCCTGCTAGGTGTCAACCAGGAGCCTCACAAACATCCTATAAACATTTGAAGACCAGGTTTTAATTGTCTATCCCCCTCAAGCCCAACGGAATTTCATGATAGGCAAGCATCAATTTCCTACATCCACATTATTTAGTCATGATGCAATTTCCCCATCTTGTAGCTTGGTTAATCCCCTGGACCTCTTTGTCTCATTCCTTTACTAAACCACCCAAATTATTTCCCCAAAGGTAGACATGAATCCATTTGCATGGCCATTCTTTTGACAGTGAATGTAAAGTAACATCTACTGACTTTATGGCATACCCCTCCATCCCATTTAACTCATGACTGTCTTACCACAGAGGCCCCGCATTTAACTTTTTCAGGGAACAGGATAGCTTCCTGTGTCCCAGAAGCACAGTTTTATGTCTACCTGTATGATAGCCAATTTATCCATGTGAGCCTGATGCAAAAAACATCATATCCTACTGACCATCAGGGGCCTTCATACCCTTGTATATGTTTGAATTACATTAATTATGAGTTTGGGTTCTTATTCAAAACCATGCCACTGGTAAAACTAATCCACCTCAAATCCCACTTTATTAGGGCAAGTTCAGTAATACGTACTTTTACATCACCATGAACTAAAAGTTCCTTTCCCAAAGTAACTCTTGTGTACAGCTTTGAATAGGCAAATTCCAGCCATGCTGTACCCTTGCAGCACTTATCTCCATAATGTTAGCCACAATATCTCTACTGCCCTATCAGAGGAATGTATTCCACATTCACAGACCCTCAAGTACCAAATTACTCACCTTATCAACCCTTAATTACATTTTTAAATTCTGGAAGTTGTGATGTCTGTTGACTCCCTCAGTTCCATTACAGATTCTTAAATCCCAAACCCTGTGTAAATCCCCCACAACTGATTCACATACTAGCAGTAAAGAGTTGAACCCAAGTAGACACAATGGCACGCAGATGGGCTCTTTGCTCCAAAATCCAAAGAGTACCTACTGCTGTGGTACTAATTCCACAGGTGATGCCCTCCAATATATGTAAAGTACTCAGTGAAACCTAAATGTCTTAATCTTCCCTTAATAATAAACTTGGTCAGCTCAAATCAGTCAGTAGGTTCATCAGACACAGCAGCCTGAAGTTACTGTTCATGGTGTAAAACCAAAGAGGGCCACATTAATGAACCCAAAGAGTTACATTAAAGGAAACTTGGATGCAACAACCAAATTCTGCAAGCCTTCCAGATTATTAGCAGAGACAGGCAGCTAGCTATTTCTACTTCCTATTCCAGTCTCCAGACAAACCAAACTACTGGTGTGGGAGGGAAGGAAAGGGGAGAATAATTTCTGTGTTTAGTGCACGGGTTGGAAAGAAATTTATAACATGCCCTACCTGGAGGCTTTTGCTTCTGCCCTGAGGCTGTAGCACAAAGTAAACTAGCTCCCATTTTGAGATAACCCTCCTTAGGAACAGATTCCTCTCTTTGACCTCTCTCTATGTTGGCTGCTAATCAGGGCCCTTTAACCAAGGTGTCTCCCAATATTCATTACCATACTCTGAAAAGGGTTCTGAGGGCTGCTGCTCACATTTCTCAGGCTTTTCTCACCCTTGGAAAGAAAGCTGATAGCATGCAGTATTCCTTAGATGTCTCCACATCCCTAGTTTTGAACAGGTTGTAGCTGCAGCAACAATGATATGTGCTTCAGTTTTCCCACTTCTGCCTGGGACTTCAACCACAGTTTATGCTGCTGACCCAAGACCATGAAGCAGCTCAGCTAGAGAAACAGTGGACAGGCTTACTTAAGCCCCACCAAGGGGTAGCTTTCTACCTTTTTTCAAGTTGCCCCTTCCCCCTTGAAACACCTAAAGATAGGAAGACTCTTTAAAAAAGCCATTGCCTTTTTTTTTTTCCTTCCAGTCCAGACAGTGCCTTTGAGGGGCTGGAATGATAGGATCTTGGCACTTAGTAAAAGCACACTGAAATAATTCTCAATGAACTATGGAATTTGGAGGTAGGAGTCAGGGGAAAACAATAGCAAGCCAGGCATAATAACTTGTAACAGAAGAATCCAAGGAGTTCTTAACAGCATCAACCTTTATACAGCATTTTAACATGCCAATGGCAAATACTTGAGAAATTAATTAAGGATGAACAACCACTGGGAGATGCTCAATATTAAAGATTCATTCTCATATGAAATCTGCATGCTGTCATGTTAAATTGCAGCTTATGCCCACCACCTTGGAAAGTATTTCAACAACTTTTGCATTTCAAAATACAGTACAGAAAACCCCTTATGTTTCATTGCAAGTAGCATTCTTGCTCCACATATACTTACAATTGTTTTACATTCAAACAAGGCCTGAGAGGCTATGTCTCTGGGAAGAATATTTCAGCAATAACATATGCACAAAGGATCCTTGAGTCAAGTAACTAAAGTTGGAGTCGCATTCTGTACTAACAATCAGACCTGTGGCCCCACAGTAACATCCACAGAGATCTTCAGAGAAGCTAAGGTTTCCAGAGAAGTGGTTTACTTTGCATTAATCTATTTATCCAGTGCACCAACATGTAAACCAACAGGCATACCTTAGGACATAGGTAATTCCTGAGGTCCTACTGCAAAAGAATTACAATAGGGGGAGTTTAGATGAATACTATTGTTTTCATAATGATCAGAGCTAAATCACATTTTATCACAAGAGATACTGAATTGAAGACTTGATGCTAATTAAGGTGCAGAGGAAAAAAGGAGCACTGCTCAAGAAGAAGCATCTAGGAAAGCAAAGCTCAGTTGCAATCCAGAAATAACAACAGATGATCAAAATTAGGACTCTGGGCACTTCTGTGAATATTAAATCCAGATCCCAAATGTCACTGCTTTCACAGAACTAGGATGTTATTCCAAAAAAGATTAATGCCATATTTATAAAAAATAAACATAAAAAGTTTTCTTAAGTATATAATTAAAACACTCTCAAATTATGTTGTTCTTACCCATATAAAACTCTTCCTGACTTGCTTGTGAATTTTATCTGGCTAAGTCTGCCTGGTTTTACCCAATAATCAGTCACTTGACCTGGCAGGAACCTAATAAAATATTGCTGTATATTTGGAAATAGTACAAGTCCCAACAGTATATAAATCCCTTATGGCGATAAAGGCATTAGATAACCATTATACACAAGTAGATTATTATTAGTAGGGGTGCACCAATACAGTTTTGGGGGCTGATACCAAGAGCCGATTTTTAAGGAGGCATATCAGCCAATACCGATCTAATTTCTGATACAGCTGCATCCAGCTGGTAAGTCTGTTATGGTGGAAGGGAAGTGGGGAGGGAGGAGGCATGGGGAGACAGATCAAGGGCCTGCACGGTGCAGGAGGGAATGGGGCTGGGGCTGGAGCAGGCAGTGCCCAGACAGGGCAAAGCAAGGCACAGGACAGAGGCACAGCTCATCCGGGGAGGGGTGTGGAGGGGGGGCGCCACTCCCACTGCTGCACACACCCCAGGAGGACATGGAGGGGTGTGCCCCCACATCTGCAGAGGGAGGGTGGCTGCAGCTGCAAGCTGGGGCCAGGACAGGGCTGGGCAGTGCTCAGGGAGGGCAGCAGCAGCACTGGGAGGGGGCTACGGGGGGGGGCTGCAACCACCCCAAATTTTGCTGTAGCCACCCCATACCTCCCCCTCCCAGCGCTGCTGCCACCCGCCCCAAGCACAGCCATGGCCCAACCCTCCACCCCCCCATGCACCAGGAAGAGCCTGGTGCAGCCCCGGCACAGCCACCCCAACCCCATGCCCTCCTGGGGTACGTGCAGCAGTGGAAGCCCTCCCCTTCCTGCGCCCTCCAGATGAGCCGTGGCTCCATCCCATGCCCAGCCCCACCCTGGCTGGGCAGCACCTCTCCCAATCCCTGACCCAGTCCCACTTCCTTCCTTGCTGTGGGGAGCGTTGATCTACACCTCCCACACCCCTTTCCTCCCCCCTCCCCTTCCACAACAACAGACTTACCAGTTGTATGCAGCTCTCCAAGCTGCCAGGCTTTGCTCCTCGCTGCCTGCATGCTGCGCTGCAGCTATGCGAATGCATGGGCATTTATTGGCCACATTATTAGCCACCTCAGGCCAATTTCCAATATACTAATTTTTTTTTATATAAGTACCGATCCAATATTGGACCAATGTATCAGTGCACCTTTAATTATTAGGGATGCAAAAGATATATCCTCAGAAGTTAGGAAGTAAAAGAAGTAACACTGCTCATGAAACATTAATTCAGCCTTGCATATTATACATCAGGATAAAGTCTTTAAATACAAAATCACATACTACTCTCCACAAAGGGTGCAAGCACACAGATATATAAATAATATCACTTAGTTCTTATATAAAGGGGTTTCTCAATAGACAAAGCACTTTGGCAAAAGGAGCTCAACATATATCCAAGCCCAACTTCCCTGTTTCCACCAACCCTGAGTACCATTCACACTCCCCAGGTTCCTTACTGAAACTCCATTTCTCCTGTTTCTTGCCAGTTCCATCTCTCCATTACACATATCTTCTGGCCTCCAAATCTGTCCTCCTTTTCCACACTCGCAGGCTTGGCCCACTCTAACTTCCAATCTTCATCCACCCCTGAGTCCCACTTCTTCCCCCTGCCAATTGGTTTTTCCTCTTCACTTTTCAAAAGAAAGCCTCCTGCCCCATTTTATCTGAGCCTGGCAGAGGTCTCTCTGAGAGCACAAAAGAGGATGGTCTCCTTCCTGCTCTCACTTCAAGTGCCTGGACGATACAGTCTGCTCAGAGTCTTGCCCAGTCCGGGTATGGAATATATAAATAATGGTGGAATCTTGAAGGAGTTTTCTAATTAAAATGTAAGTCTCCACTAAGTGTATACAAATTACAGTTTTTCAATTTGGGCAATACTGGGCACGTTTTCACAGAAAGGACAAAAGGTGCATGTCACACAAAGCTCGCTCTCTGCCAAATGTCAAATCCTTTTGCCAAAGCAAAGCTTCTCAAAGAAAAAGAGACATTTTTTTCTTTTTTATGACAATATGGGTAAAAAGATAACTTTCAAAACCACCTTTTCAAAAACAATTTTTGTAAAATTGGATTCAACAACAAAAACAAATTCAACCTGAAGCAAATTCATAAAATAACGAGCCATATAGTAAAAGACTGGCATATTATCAGTGCTTGAAAAAAGTCTTATAAATGGATGTAAAAGGCAACTTTGCTCATATGTGGTACTATTAAAACCACCAATAATTAAAAAACCAGAATAATAATAATGGAACATGCATAGACAGTAAGCTGTTCAGAGCAATACCCTCTTTTTAGTATTTGGAATCACATAATACAATAGAAGACAGTGCTATAAACATAACAACAATAATTTAAACATTTCTATGGCTAACGGGCATCTAGTAGGACTCAGTAAATACTGGTGTAACACAAGCATTATAAAAGTTATAAAAACGTAACAAGCTACTGAATTTTGAAGTGACTGTAGGCAAATAGTGGAAAGGCCAGAAAGATTTGGTAAATTATTAATAAATGATCAATAATATGATGCATTTATATATGAATCATAGATGTTTATAATGTTTCACAGCTAGAATGATTAAATGTTTCCAGTTTTCCATTACTTAATAACCAATAGTAATATACTAAAGAAACACTGTTAAAGGAAAGTCTTCAATCTTGAATTTCCCTATACATAAAAGTAAAAACAATGCAGACAATTTGATAACTTTTATTTGGATCCAAAGTAGGCAGAGACAAATATTATTAGTTTTAAGACATCAGTCTGGGTTCACACAGTAAATGCCTCAGATATCCTTATTTTCCTCTCCAGACTCTCTGGACAGGCCTGAGTACATTCTAAACAATCTGCTTTGGCCTTGAATGACAACTATAATCATTTTGTCTTAAAAAGGATGAAACAAGGCTCCTTTCAGAAATTGTTATTGCCACTCATTTAGGAAGAGGGCTATTTATGGCTGCAAGAACAAGCTGCAGAGAGGTAAACTGGAGTGTGCACTTTATAACTGTCCATGCACATGTTTAACCTGCTGGAAATAAGAGACAGCTTATCCCAACTACACTAAGAAAAAAAATCACCACACACAAGAACCAATAAGCAGTCACTACAGAGTAGTTGAGCCATGGTAAGTTTACACCCTACCTTACCTAGCAGTAACTTATTCACATAGCCCAAGACATTTGTTACACATTACTTCTTTTTAAAAAGCAAGACTGTGACCAGAAATGAAACCTACAACATACAAATGCAAAGTACCACAACTGAAAGAGACAGAGCAGCACTGACAAAACTTTTTTTTCTTTTGTAATTACCCCACACACTCCTGAAGATAATTAGATAAAATAAGCTTTCTGGATTAGGTTTTTGCTGTGCTTTTATTTGCTTGTGCTTTTATTTGCTTGTGCTTTACAGTAATGATTTTGCCATATAAACAAGTTTCCAAAGCCTTATATAAATTGTAGTTCCTTAGTTTTTGCTACACTTAATCATATGCAACATGAATTCATCGATTTCAAAATAAAAAGCATGCTTAGCTTGGTAATATTTTATATGGTTCTCTATTTACACAGGCACAAACAAAAATTTAAAGCAAACTATTGAGTGCTAAAGAAACATGGGGATTCAATTAATACACTGTCTCCAACATACATAAATAGTAACAAAATGTATACTTTGAAATACTGGCTGTAACCATGTTGGTCTGAGGACATAGGCAGACGAGGTTCTTTGGGTAAATCTGATGTATTTGAGTTGGTCTAATAAAAGATATTGGATTTACCCAAAGAATTCTGTCTACTTTGAAATATGAAATTAATACTATATATATTTTTAATTTTTTGCCATATAGGCCTCTTTAATACATGTAGCACCCATGCACACTTGTGCTGTGTATGGCAGAGTGTGCACCTTTGGTTGCTGTATATTGTAAATACAGAAAAAACCCACACCTTTTTTCCCCCTTTTTCTCCTCTGGCATGTTGCTTTAAGGAGAAAACATGTGGTCTGGCCATGTGGACAAGATGACCCCTGTTGTTCCGGCCCTGTGCTCTGCACATGGAAAGCTGGGGTCTGATACCTGGGTAAGATACATAAAATCCTCTGGCCCATTTGGCCAGGGGGGAGCAAAAAGTTCTGTAGGAAGATTGGCTAAGAGAGAGACTGAAGAATGGCACTTCCTGACTGGGCAAAGCTAAGGTGATGTCATACTAGGGGATATTAAGGTCAGCTAGGCTGGTCTGGAGGGAGGAGACGCTGCTATGAGCTGCTGAAGAGAGAAGTCCCCTCCAAGCGAAGAAGGAATCTGCAGCTAGGGAAAGAGAAAATTCAGGTAGAGAGGAGAGAGAGAGAGAATTCAGTGTCTGGGAACTCCTTCTTTCCTCCTTTTCTTCCCCTTTTCTGAGGTTTTAAGTGATTAATACCGGGAAGGCGGAGATTCCTTGGGTTGGCCAGCCAGGAATTAAGTCTGGCAGTTTTTAAACAGAGTTGAAACCTGGGAGTTTCTAATTCTCCTAGATTGGCAAGGGTTGGGGGAATGCCAGCTTTGAGCTGCAGTTGAGGTTTGTAATCTTCTGTTCCCAGTGGAGCCGGGCGACCCACACTACCAGCAGATAAGGCCCAGAGGGTAGGCCTGGTGTTCCCCCTTTGTTTCTTTTGATGATCCTTGTAGTTGGGGCCAGCTATAGCCAGTAAGCAACCTGACTCCCTTTCGAGTTTGTCCTGAAGTTTCTGTTTCAGCAGGCCATATAATCCATCCCAGAAGTTTTTTGGGGGGTGTATTCTGGCTGGAGCTGCAGTCACCCCCTTACACAGCCTCTCCATAGAAGCAAAGATCAGTGCTCTACCACTTCTCCAGGAGCAGCGAGGGGCCACTTGCACCACAACCACACCATCAACGCCAGCAGCTTCCCAATACATGATAAACCAGAGTCATAAAACAGCTCTGGCATGGACCCTGGAACTAATCCTTTGGAAAGCCCCAATTCCCAGACTGCCCTGGACTGGAGTAAAGTGTCTCTAAAGGGGTTCAACCTATGAACTGTAGTTGTAGAGATAACATTTACATTGTGTTTAAGGTTTTGTTCTTCTATTTGTTTTTTTGTTTGCATTTTGGTAATAAATTTGTATTTGTTCGTAAGTACTGCTTGCAAGAATGGAGATTTGTCTGTGTGGGATACCCCAGTCAAATGTAGTGTTCCCAGATCTCTGTATGGGTGCTCAAGCCATTGGTATAACTCATTGGGTACCCCAGAATGTGAACACAGCCCTTCTTGCTGCCAACCTGTGCCTGGCAGAAGGGTTACATAAGCATTGCAACACTAGCACAACTACTGGCTCAGAACCTGCATTCCTTACTCAGGAAATATATCTATTGTAACCAGAGGGAGGTTTGACTCTTAAGGACTGCAGGACGTTTGGCACAGTTATTAGAGTGCACTAAAGATTACAGGTGTTCAGGATGCATCATCTTAGAAGAGGTAAAACAATTATTCTAAATGATGCCTAAAATTGTAGAACAACGAATTGTAAAATAGCAAGCTATTTTGAGTATTAGTTCCCAAACTTTGGGTCCAGAAAGAGAGCAAACAGAGGTAAAGGACAAGGAATGAATGACAGAAGGAAGGAAGCAGTGGGAAAAGTGAGAATGAAAAAAATACCAGCTTCCTCAGAGAAACAGGAAGAAAAAGAATGGACTTTAAGCCATTCACAAATTAGTTGTTACCTCTTTGGTACATGCTCAGATACCACACAAAACCTTGACAAACTTACAAATCATAGATCCACTTTCTCCCAACTAAAAACTGTTACTGAAGATAAAAGTGGTGAACAGCTTCTTAAAATCTTCCTTTCCTCTACACTTCTGCATGCTTATTCTGAGGGTACACCCTCAGAAAATAGCACTCCTCTTACAAAATTTCCTTTCCATAATATTTTGGCAAGTAAATATTGATATAAATGTCTTAGATCCTTTTAAACTATTATAACATTGAAAAAGTAGTGAAAGAACTGGAGTGAATTCACTTTTATAAAAGTTCAATATTCATTAAATATTTCAATTTAAACATAAAGCATGAGTCCTCCAAGAAGTCCATTCAAAGCCTGCCATAAGAGCTGCGTTTTTTATCTTGTAAAATATTATCAATTATATAAAGAAATAATAATTAATATGCTGTCTCTATGGAAAAACAAGCTACATTGTTACCTTGTTTGGATCAAATAATTAGTTTAACCTACAGATTAGATACCATTAGGTCATTGCCTATAAGGGGGAAATCAGTGAAGCAATCAGGATACCAAAAAACTAAGAATCCTTGAAGTGATAACATTACAACCTAAAACAGTCTGATAGCATAAGAATTGCATCAGATATGATGTGTGCATAAAGGCAAATGATAAGCTGAAACAATGGGCTACAATTCAACAGAATAAATAACTCTAGCATAGGAATTACCCTGGATCTCCTAAAACAGCCTTCCCCTTAAGGAGTTGCACAGGGCTCTTTCTTTTTAACTTTCATATTTAAATGATTGTGTTGGCAGGAAATGTTTTCTGCTGAACACCTTGAGTAACTCCCTGAACTTTCTCTTTCAAACTTTGTAGTGTCCTGCAGTTTCTTGATTTCAAAGGCTGGGCTAATTTTCATCCTCTCTCATAGCTATGCTGTGGTAAAAGAGAAAAGTACAATATGGCATTTGATGGGCTCGGTCATTAGTATTGCTGCTTTAGCATTTATGAAACAAAAGAAAAAAAACACAGGTCCACCTTTTCTTTCTATTTGCTGATCTGTAAAAGACATCGGAAATAAATAATTTGCAAAGTCTCTAGGGATTTCTTTTAACTGTCAAAAGCACAAATCTCCCATGCAGTTTATGCAGCAGCACGGAGAGATAAATAGGTTGCATCTTCCGTTGCAACCCTTACAAAAAAAAAAAAAAACCCCAAAAAACCCAAATATGACAGGAAGATTACATTTTTCTACTGGCCTGAGAACTGAATTTATACATGGAAAAAATGGAGGGGAAATGAAAAAAAATGGAAATATGGTAGAAATCTTGCTTTTCTCAGTCAGACAAGGCCTGCCTTCTCTTCAAGCACAGTTTTGTCAGTAAAGATTACAGGGAATTGCAGATCCATTCAAGTGCTCTCATTCATTAAACTGCTGCAGTTAACACCTCATAGAGACATTTGCAAGGGTCCAGATTCTGATCTCAAATACTAACATGTAAATTAGGATTAATTCAGCTGAAGCTAGTGGCATTAGTCTCAATTTACACTGGTGTAACTGAGATCAGAATCTAGCTAAAATGGGAGAATAGAGCATTAGTTTACATTTCACCTGTAACTTTTGTTTGGCTTTTCAGTTTAAACAAAGAACACTGAAGCTTAAAAATGGTTTACATTGTAGTCTTTGTCACAGGGGGGAAAAAAGCAAATATAATCTCAGAAATTGAAAACTAGCCAATTTTCCTGTGCTCAGTATTTTGTACATCATCATTTATATGTAGCATTATCCTAAAGTATTGTATGTACATACACCTAAACTGAATTAATTAAATTGATTTGGCTAAACCAGTGTAATTCCCCCTCACTCCCTGTGTGGACCATATTGTTTCTGTTTGATTGATTTATTTCACTTTATCATAAACCTGTTCCTAATCAACTTAAACGACACCAAAATAAGAATGTCTACAGCCTTTCATGCTGGTTTAACTAAACTTAAAATCAAGACTTTAAGTTAAGCTGGTAGAGCTGTCTGCATAGACAACAAGTCTTCTATTCTTAAATTAAATTATTATATTAGATGTTCTTAAATAAGTCTAATTCAAAATCAAGACTTTTCTATGCAGGATTTGGACTTCAAATGGTGAGCTGCAGCTGCATCCTCCGTTTAGTCAACTAGATGTTGAATCCCCACCCAAGAAGAAGCATTCAATACAAAACTAGTTACAGAACCATTCCAGCCCACTCCTAAACAGACTGGCAAATCAGAACAGGCCACTCTGTGATATTGCAAATATAAAGAATTCCAATGGAAGTGGCCCATAAGCATATCTGGTGGCTATGTACAACAATAAAAGTCTCAGAACTGAGCAATAATTGAGCAATAAAACACTAGCCAATTGCCCATAGAATGATGGATTCTGGAGCCTCCCAACAAGCAGGAATTAGTGATAGCAACACTGGAATTTTTTTAATTACTTAAAAAAAAATAAAATAAAAGAGAGAGAGTGGCTGCCCTTCTGTTCCTTCAGTCACTCAGCAACTTTCACATCATTTTTGGTACACCATCTGCAATTCCCCTTTAATTAGGGTGGGTCACACTGACTCCATGACACATCAAACAAGTATTTACTTTAGTCATTCAACTGTTCCTCCAATCACTTCAGATAAGATAGACCACCTCTTGCCTTTGCCAAAATATGAACAGTCAGCACATCTGGGTTTGCTTTCAAACCAACCAGCACTGCAGAGATCCTAGGCTCCATAGTGCTTTAACATGCAGTGCAATCAGGGTCATCTACAGTAATGAAAGCGTTACAGAATGTAAGATCTCTATGGTGCTGGCAGAGGAAGCTGTGTCAGCATCTGGCAGTAATGCTTTTTTTTAGCAATCATTTCATTTATATAGTTAATTTAGCAAGTCTCAGAATTCATCCACAGCATTTATAAATAATGCACTGTTTTAACTGGCTAAAGCTGGGGAGGTGAGGGTGGGGAAAAGACTGCTCCCCTCCCTAGGACACATGGAGTAACTACCTTGTACCTAACCCCATGGGTAAAAATGTGAGAAAAGGAAAAAGCTCTTACACTGTGTACTAATAGTCATTATAATAGTGACCTGTTGAACCAACAGAGGAAACAAATTACAGTGCTGGGTATTATTAACAGGGAACGATTCAACGAAAGGAAAAGGCAAATGGAGAAGGCAGGGGAGAAATAGGGAAGCTATAAAACCACTGGTTCTCAACCTTTTAGACTCAAGGCACCCCTTGGAAAATGCTAGCTCTTAGTTTTCACTCATTTTTTGACTATGGAAATACACTTGAGCAGTTTTTCTGTTGTAAATAATTCAGAAAGACCACAACAGGCCACAATGTTTTTAACTATTTGAAATCACTGGGCATGTCCAGACAAGCGTGGGTGTTTGGTTCCCCAGGGACAAGTAGCAGTAACGCACCTTGCACTGCCACATGTCCCCGGGGAATGCCCGTGCGACATGCACTTTGGCATGCAGCAAGTTACCCTGGGTGGAGCACGCAAGGCCGGGGCCAGCACTGGACTGGCTCCAGCAGCCTTACCTGGGGCCCTGGGGGCTTCCCGGGGCTGCAGCAGCGGTGATTCTGTCACACCTGGCCAGCAGCTGCAACATGGCTCTGGGTGGTCCAGCTTCACTTTTGAGCAGCACATGCTGCCTGTGTGCGTGCTGCTCCACTTTCTTTCTGCAGGTTTTTTCACAGGGAAAAAACCAGAGCAGTGCAGTGCATATATAGGCAGTGCTTCCTTGCAGTGCAGAGAATATCTAAATGTGCAGTATATGGTGGCACATTCTGGTATGTGGTGTGCGGTATGTGGCACTTGTCTGGACGCAGCCTCGGTATTTATTTTGTGAATAATATTTGCATACCTACCAGTGTTAACACTGTACAGCACCCTGAGACACCCCTGAAAGGATCTCAAGGCATTGAGAATCAATGCTATAAACAGAGGTCATCCTTGAAACGGGACCAACTGTGCCAGGATGTGTCCCAGCACAGCTGTTCCATTTTACTGAGTTACACAGGAGTTGCCCATTGTCTGGAGTTAGAGCACACCAGCAGATCCGTGCACTTGGGGAACCCCCTGCCAGAGGAATCCTGGAACATACCTCTGCAACTGGAGAAATGCAGATAGGTGCTTCTGGGATTTCAGGGGCATGCTGGATTGGGACCCTGAACCTTCTGCTGGGGAATTCCTGGGACATGCTGGATTGGGACCCTGAACTTCCAAGATTGCCTACCTGGGGTACCTGGAGAATGCAGGCAGCTCCAAGTTGCCCACACTCTTCCACCATAAAGCAAACAGATGTTCATCACAAAAAAAGTGGCACAAATGTTTACCACCTACTTGGAGCAGCCACAATTTTGGGCATTTGTGGCACAACAAAGGGCACTGGACATCTGGTCACTTGAACTTTGAGCTGCTATAAAAAAAAATTTATGATGGCAGAAAGGCACTGTCTGTTTGCTGCCAGAGAGATTTTAAATGAATTAAAAAAAGGGAGGAAAATTGTGAAAGCTTCGCAATTTCTGGATGTGTAGCACTTGAACCTGTAATAACACCCTGCAGACAAACTATAAAAATAACAAATCTTTACAGCATATTCTAAACTGAACAAGGCTCTTAATTTGGATGGACTTTCAGAGATTTTTTTTGGAGATGTGCACTTGACAAATTAGTCAAGCTTCAATATTTTCTTCCTTAAAATAAGCACACAAGTATACTTACATGCTTAGGACATCATTTGCCTTTTGTAAATCCTAAACAAACCTCACACAGATGGAAACCTTGAGTGTCATAGTAAAAAAAAGTCTGAACAAAAGTAAACATTTTGAATTTTGATAGCACTAATCATTATTACAACTCTCTGTACTCTTGAAGGCTAAGTAACCTTTAGCCTACTCCTACTGAAATTATCATGTGTCAAACATCAAATCAGATTTCAATTGCACTAACTGAATTGAGTTCAAAGGATCACCTTTTACTTAAAAGCATTAGTCAAAGCTCTACATTCAACCAATGTGGATGTTTTATACCTGTTAAAGTTCTAGATGAACAGCAAAAAGATTACTGTAGCTAAAAGATTTTGAGGGGGGGATGAGGGAGGAGGAGAGAGGGCAGAAATTCAACCAATGGCTTACTTTGATCATTCGGCATAACTTTGTGGATTTTCTGTTTTGTTATTCTTGTATTAACTCTTTTCTGCTCTGAGAAAATTTACAAATATATTCTTGCTGGAACTTATCCTTTTTCTAGTGAACTGGCATTAGCAAAGTTGAGAGACCTGATGAAAACTTTTTCTGCAATAAGGCTTATATTTGCCACCATTTCACTTTAAATTAATGAATCATGCTGAAAATAAATATAAGGCGGCAAAAACAGGACCAGCTGCCTTTAAAAAGAAGTGCCCAAAGTGTCTGACAAAACAATGGGAAACCAGCTTCATGATACATTCAAGTTGGTGCTCCACAAGCCACTGATGAGGAATTGCTACATTACAGCAGCCTCAATTCCTCCTGCATGGACCAAAAAGCACCACCGCAATTTTGCATTGTAAAATTACTTTTACTTTAATATGCTAACTTACATTAAGGATGAATTTGGCTCTTCATATCTACCTGTAAAGTAACAGTACTTTATATCCAGTGTGAAAGAATATTTAATTGTTATAAATGATGATTTAAGCCAAAACAGGCAATTAAAGGAGATGAGACAGCTACATACATTTTGTTCTCACTATATGTTTACGAGGAGTTTCACACACACAAGTATAAAAAAAATTGTAATGTTTTGATCACCTCTTTTTCAAAACAATATAATTAGTAAGCATCTCAATACAAAAGTTACTTTGAATAATGGAGCATCTTGTTTTGCCTACCTACTGTAAAATAAGTTTTTCTAATTTGGATCTAAATTGGCAGCATAAATACTATTTATGTTTAGACTGTAGAATTTGCTAACCTATATTTTAAATTGCAGTCATTATATTGTCATACAGAATTTAAAAATGTACTTATGTATATATCAATCACGGCATCTAACACTCTGCAGTACCAGTATCTTCAAGGCCAGTATCTGGCATTCTGAAGTTTTTGTACTTTGTATGAGTAGATGCTTTGTAAATATTTTCCATGTAAGGATAAGATGGAATAACAGAAATAGGAAAAAACTACACAAATGTCATTAAATGGGTCCCCAAGCAAAGTCATTTTCTCACCTACCAAGGAACTCTATGAATAAAAGCAAAGAAGCAAAAAAGGCCTTGAGTGATTTTTCTACTGATACTGTCAAGTACGTAAATAGGCATATATTGTAAATACTCTGGGTGAAGTATTTGATTTTACTGGGAATCCAAGGAACAAAATATCCCAATAACCAGAACTTGTCTGCTGTTCTATCCATAGCTATTCCAACAAGCACATAAGGAGTTTATTTCACTCTACTGATCCTGGAAAGCGAACCAGGAAATTTTTAAAAACAATGCATGGGTATTTTTCTGCTTTAATATTGATGGAAGCTCACATGGCTTACTCCCAAAGTGCTGCTTTTAAAACATGCTCATAAAGATCAAGTAGTGAAGGCAGCTTGAAGATAGTGAGAGAGAAGATGCGTGAACACTATTTCATTGTTATCCTACAGTTCACAGTTTTTCCTTTGGTCCCCTCAGTTAAAAAATGTTGCTGGGCTGCCGATGCCAATTCTTGTTATTGCTAACATACATTATCCACATTGCTAAAAATGCCAAAAAAATAGTAACTACCTTCAAAAGCACACCAGCTTGTTGCAGCAGAAGGAACTAATCTTCCATTCTTCCTGCTTCAATTGTACCCATATTTGTTATGACTGGTTGAGTGTGAAGTGTCTTAAACACTCTCTCATTTTATTTTTTACCTATCTTTCACAAGGTTTCTATTAGGTATACTATTCCCAGAACTCTTAAGCTAAAATAGGGAGTTTCAGGTGTTCAGGACTTCCTATGCTTACAAAAAAATCTACAATTACTCCAGGAGGAAATACTGACACTTCTGTAAGAACACGACATGATTCTGCTGCCTTACAGCTACTGTCCAGCAAGACTCTGCAACTCTTATAATTTTATGGAGTAAAACTCACATGATGTGTAGAACAGTTGAAGAGCACTACGGAGGTAACAGATGCTCTAGGCTAAGGGTGGGTGATTATTTGAGCTTTAGTGAGCTGTTGTGGGCCCATGGGAGGAGACGGGGGCTAGGCAATTAATCCACACACCCACTGCTCCGGGGGCTGGATGGTGCAGGCGGGTGAGCAGGGTCTCCACAGAGACTGGTTCAGGACCCCTGTGGGCAGGATGCACTCAAGAGGGGCAGATGGGATGGGGCCACAAGTGGGCAAGAAGCAGCATCCGGAAGCAGGACAGGATGGCAAGGTTGGGATTGTGGGTTAGTGACAAGATGGGGCTGGGGCCCAGAGCAGAGCCAAAATCTGCTCCCCTGCATGTCCCTGCAAGAGGCACTGGTTCCACAGGCAGGGACATGCAGGGAGCAGACTGCAGCTTTGCCCCAGGCCCTGGTCTCATGCGGCCACCACCCCACGATCACAGCCCCTGCCTAGCCCCGCCTACTTATCCACTCCCAGATGCCACTCCCAAGCCACCCATGACCCCATCCCATCAGCCCAGCCAAGTGCACCCTGCTGGCAGAAGTCCCAGGCTGAGCTCCATGGAGACCATGCCTGCCCCACCATCCGCTCTGTCCAGCATCCCTGGTGGTGGGTGCAAGGTGGATGAGCCAGGGTGCCTGGCCAGTATGACAAGGTCCAGGGGCAGTGGCAGTGGAGATACAGACAGCAGCAGCCGGGCACACGGGACTTACTACCAGGGTTGCCAGGAAGCCAAGCCCAATCACCATGCTGCCCCCGCCCCACTGCACACCTGGAGGTGGTGGGACTGGCCATATTCACCATGACCCAGTTTGCTCCCTAAGCCTGGGCCAGGCTTGGCAGGCTGGATCCAGCCCAAGGGCCATATTTTGCCCACCCCAGCTCCAGGCAGGTGCAAAGCATTAAGTACAGCCTCCTCCCTTCCCCCCAACCCAACAGAAGACATATGGAAGTTGTAGGTTGTTTCTTCATCCTACAATGAAGATAGGAACATTTTTGTTTTAACTTGTGCTTGCTGGATGAAATAAACTTTTTGATAGTTCTAATAAATAAATCCTTAGAGTTTACCATGACTACAACAGCTTTGTCTCTACTAGGGATGTAATAGGGTTAAACATACACTATTTTTCCTAGTGTATACATGTCCTTAGTGGCTTACTTCAGCTCATATATTCTAATAGAAGCAAAACAGCTATGTAAAACCCTGGTTTGTGATAGAGATGCCCTTCCCATATATCCTCTGTATGCAGCCTATTTTTAACTAACCCCTTATTTCTATAAGCAAAAAATGATATATGTAAGAAAGCATTTGTTAATGCCGTTTATGAAGCACACTACATGTGGTCAATGCTTTTGTTAATGAACAACTCTGCAAGGCAGAGAAATTTCAAAATTTCTACAGGGCAATTTTGTTTTATTTACAAACCTCTTTCCCAGACTAAATACCATACCTACCTTGCTCAAAAATTGTTAAGACCTTGGGTCAAGGAGACAGTAGCATTAACTCTCAATGGAAAATGTGCTTCCCTACACTAAAATAGCCACTTAAGCAAGAATGTGGAAATGATTTATCTTGCAATGTTTGAAGTTGGATCTTCACCTCAGCTATGTCATGACTGCACAATCAGTCAGGAGAGACTATTATATTCT
The DNA here is from genome assembly GCF_000455745.1 of Alligator sinensis. Classification (NCBI taxonomy): domain Eukaryota; kingdom Metazoa; phylum Chordata; order Crocodylia; family Alligatoridae; genus Alligator; species Alligator sinensis. The sequence goes on along the minus strand of NW_005842151.1, from coordinate 350,743 downwards.
TATACAAAGAAAAGAGTACTAATGGCCAAAAAGTTGCCTATTTAACAAGAAGCATTACGTTTTGGAAAAAGTACCAAAAATTCTATATATTAAACAGGAAAAGAAAGGCCTACTAACATTTACAATGTTAGGATTAAAGAGAGTTGTTCAAGTGTTTTAGAGGTCCAAAATTTAGTTTTTGTTTAAACACAAAAAAGTTTTACATGGCATGACATTAGATAAGTTAGTTTGTTTCTTTGGATTGCAGTATCAAGTTAAAATTTAAATATTCCTATAAAGTGCATCCCCAGATATTACAGCACTGGAATAATAATATATGATAACCAAAAGATGAAACCGAATAAAAAATGTGAAATTTATTAACTTTGATGGGCCAAGGTTCACGTAATCTGCAAAAGTTAACAAACAAAACTGGTGATGCAAAGGAAGATGAATAAGGTGTTGCAATTTAAGTTGTTATTGTTATGAGATGTTATAATTCAGTTTCACTTTTGTTCATTTACATTTGCCATTTTAAACTGGCTCAAACTTAAAACAATTAAAAACCTGTGTAATCTAAAGAAGAAAACCAAACTTTTGAGACAAAAACAAAAACATGTTCACTGATAACAGTAAGGAGACCTTGATTTTGAAATGGGAACAGCACTTATAGGTCCACAATGCATTATAGTAGTGGTTATAAAAACAGCAAACATTACAGAGTAACATATAGAAGTATCAAACCTTGCAGTAACTTGGGCCCAGTCCTGAAAACGTGTCTGTATTTACTTAGTTGAATTTGCAGAATCAGATCACACAGGACTCCTCATGAAAGGAAGTAGATACTTTTTCTAGAGAACTGTCCTTTTAACCCCCAAAATATGAAACCTGTAACAGACATAGCTACATACTTCTATTTACAAAGGCATGTGAACATTTAGGATAACCTCCTCTCTTCTTTTTGAAATCCACCAAGCTGCCAGAGTGCAAAGTAAGCACTCGTCAGACTACCTGGGGCACAGCGAACATGATGCGATTCCACCAGTGTCAAGGAAGTTGAACCAGTCTTCAAGGAATCTGACTCATAATAAGTAATATTATTATTTTTAACTCTAATTTCTGTGAATTCAGTAAGTACATTAAATAAGTAAAACTTCTCTACACTTAAATTATTAACAAATTAAGCTATCCATATTTATGTAAACTGTTCCAGCAAGAATGCAGTTTAAAGGAATAATGAGGGAACTGGGAAATGTTGGCTAAAACCCATGCTGATTTGCATATCCAAAATATAATCCAAGGGAGTCTTTCCCCCAACACCACACTTGTCACAATTGCACAAGTCTTCAAAGATTCAAACCCTGCTTTTCTTTAATTGTTTAATATTAAGATGTTATTCATTTGCCAAGTAATAATGCATAATTATAACTGTAACCCTAACCTGTAATACAGGCTATGATACACACTGCAGTACTATGAGGATTCATGCATCTAACATTTCACAGCAATGTAACATGGAAAGAATGGTTACACACAATGTTATATATGGTTATGGCATAGCACTCCTCCATTTTAGAAGTAGAAAATTCTGTGAGAGTCATCAAGAAATTATTTCTTCCCTTCAAAGGACAAACATAAAAGAAATCCTTGGTTTTTATTTCCTTTTCAAATACATTTTGAGAACAAACTAATTGTAATAAGCTGATAAGTGTGCATTGCAGCTGAACTGTTCCTTTCTAACCAAGCTAGAGAGAAATGGAGACCATCTGCTTGCATCCATTTCAGTGACCAAAAACATACAGAAAATTAT
>NW_005842151.1:326911-348923 GCF_000455745.1 Alligator sinensis | reverse complement strand
TTTCCCTAAAATACTTTATTCAAAGCATATCAGAGACCATATTAGTTGCCTGACACAGAAAAACATAAGTACAAGAAAGAAAAGCAACTGACACCTCAAGGCACAGAAAACGTGAGTCAGCAGAACCAACATACCTACCTAAAAAGCGCTAGATTGAATGGACCAAAATATGAGAAACTTGAAAAATCTAAAGGACTAGGCAAAAAAGGTAACACACACTATCCTTGAACACTGACTTAGAAAAATAAGAACTAAATGTCCCCCCAAGACCAGGAGTTCAGGGTAACCAACTACTAACTTTGAATGTTGAATTTAGAAAAACAAGGGAGTACTCTTGCATCTAACAAGTCACCAAATTAAACACAACACAAAGCAGACTGTGCAAATATTCAATAAATGATTGTGCATGCTCTCCGAGGCCTTTCCTGCACAGGAAGGTGCAGGAGTTAAATGTAATATCTAATTTTAGATCAGTTTTAGATACATTAGTGCAAAACCTTCTCTAACACTTATTTTGGTATGAGAGGCTTCTATTTAATTTACATAGCTTACTAATCAATTTAAGCAAGTTCACAACTCTCAGTTCTATTGTCTCGAGCTCTCTGCAGTCACTTAATCTCTGTATATTATCATCAAAAATATGAGGGGAGTGTAACATTCCTGTCCTTATTCAATGGGTCTTGGATAAGGAATAAGGATACGGTGAAACTAAAATTAGGACTTAATTCTGGCAGGCCCATGAATGAAATGCTAGAAGGGGAAGGACTTTTTCTAATCACCCAAGAAGCCTCTGACCACAAAAAAATGGCACTTGCTGTTTTACAGAAATTAAATGAACATAGGAAAAGTCAAATGGCTCCTAGAATGAAATTGTTTTTTTAAAAACTCTCCCCCTGTATATGATGCACATTATCTTGCTAGGACACCAAAATCTCCAAGGCTAGTGCTTTTCTGATGAAATGTATATACCATAACTATGCACTGTCTCACGCTGAATCTCATTCTATTAAGTAACTTAACCTTCAGAAAGAGCAGATGGCTGATGGATTATTACATTGTAACTGGATAATTTGTAGTAATAGCTCATCTATAGGAATAGAGCACTTGCAACATCAGATAAAATAAATGTTCCATCGAGTCACATAACTTGCCTCAGGCAGTGCAATTCTTGATGCTTCAATGAGAGATGTAGAAGTGCCCAGTGTGCCTATACTCTTTCATACTACTTCCCCTGATATACATAGGTTATAAACAGGGCTGGTTGCCCAATGCTTCTCAATTTAAGATCCTGTTTTAAGCTGCTTATGAATGTGAAACTTTAGTCATTCGAATTACAATTTTTAATAGTGTGTGTCCTGAGGCTGAAAATGTCAGGCAAAAAAAAGCTTTGTCCATTTCAGAGATGCCAGCTAAGCAAAAATACATTGTTCAAACATATTTTAAAAAGTGAGAACTTTTCTTTAGAAAAATGTTCTAGTTCCCTTCATGATTTTGAACAGGAACTTAAAATTTTGCAGACAGTGGCCTCTGTAAGAGAGAGGCCTTCAGCTGTCCCCCTGAAAATCTGGGGAAGTTATAAGCCTTTGAAAAATCAAAATACACACATGCTCAGAAGACTTCAATTTAGGTGTTAAATCATGAAAAATTTGGTCCTCACTTACATGCAACACTGACTGTGCAGTCATTACTGTGCAGTCATTTAGTACTTTACTTTAGTAGCCAACAGTTTTGCTGATTTAACACCTAAATTGGAACTCTTCTGGGCACATACTAAATGCCTGCTCAGTAATGTCACTGAACAGTTTTTTCATGACACTGACTGCACATTAGCCAGAGACTACTGTGCAGTGGCACTGCATCACACTTTCTGCCACATGACACAGTAATCATGGGCTACTGCACAGTCAGTGTCATGAGTAGACGTGTCCACTGAGCATGCTCAAGCCTCTTATCACTATATTTCCTGGTGCTAGCCAGATTGATTGTATATGTTCCATCCCATACCTCCATGGGAAAGCCAGATTTTCCTTGTAAAGGCTACTAGAAATCACTTAAAGGGGGGCACATGTTGTAAATGAGAACTGGGAATCTCTCTCATGCTCACAAAGAATACCCAGGCACTGTAAAAAAGGAAGCTATCTGATCCTAATGCAGAAAGGACAAGAGCTGAACTGGGAAGGAATGCAGTAAATGGGGACATGGCCCTAAGACTGTAGACAAAAGCAAAACTATGGCTAGCAGCTGAAGACAGACTATGACAGTGAATAAGACTAGAACTGGAAGGAGAGAGAACAAGTAACTGGAAGTTGGGAATGAAGACTGAGAGCAGAGGCTTAAAAACTCACAGGGCAGGGAGACTTGGACAAGCAGTCTGAAGCAGACAGGCAAGGTGTGACTAGACAAGAATACGATGATACAAGTGGCCCAAAACCGGATAGCAACAAGAAGAGTGAAACAGGTTGGCAGGGGCAGGCTTGCACGCATCAAAGTTGGGTAGAAAAGCCACTAGGGTATATTTCCCATAGATTTGGGAATTCAATTCACAATTCCTGAGCCATACTATTCTTCTGCGAAGCCACCTCACAAAGGGTAGAGCCCATCTCTCTCAAATGCCAGTTCATGGAGGATCACAAATACTATTGCTATCAGATACTCCATGAGCACAAGTAACCAAAGTCTATGTAATGGATTGAGAGACTCCCACCCAAATGATGAATTATGGAGGTGTCAATGGGATGCCAGATGAAAGAGGTGTTTTTTTTCCTTTCAGTTGGCATTTTTAGAAGCCAAGTTGCACAAAAAAAAGAAAAATATTAAGGTTGCAAGTTAACAAAAGCCAAAATTAAGATTGCCTCTGCAACCTTAATTAAATCTTCTGGTATATATGCATTTATAGTATAATTTTCCATTATATATCACATACAACTTTTCCCAGAGCACCCCTTTCATCATTCAGTTCACAGGATGTGCCTCCTCTGGGGATGAATCAAAGCTGTGTAACAAAGAGGGCTGTTGTCTGTAGAACCCCCTGCTTCATTTGTTGCAGAAATTGGAAGATGCATCCTGAATAAGGTATGGGACCACAGGAAAAGAAAGGACAGTTTTATAATTAAGGTAGTTGAATGCTGACCTGAAAAACTGGGCTCCATCCCTGCCTCTGTCACAGAGTTCCTATGTGATGCCAGCCAAGTCATTTCAACCAAACTTTAGACAGATGGTCACTAATGGAGTATTCTTTATTTCAAGTCTGTCTGACTTGGGACTCCAGGTCTCATTTGCACAAGTGCTGAGAACCACTATTGAATCTGAAGGCAAAGGAAGCTATGTCTGGAACCTATACAGTAGTATATAGTACTAAATACCCTGAAAAATCAGCTTCCAGTTGATCCTTCAAAATTGGCAGATATAGATTACATTAATTCCATATGTCTCATTATATTCCTCTCAGTTCCTCATCTATAAATGGAAATATCACCCCATCTCTTTTCATGTAGGTGTCATGAAGATAACTATTGTTTGTGAAGCATTCAGATAAACACCATGAAAAGGCCCATGAAAGTAATTCATACTTCAGTATTCAGAGCAGGCTTTGATTAGCATGCAATAAATAAGGTATGGGACCATGCACTGAATGAGGGCAAGTCAAAATATTGAACAGATGCTCATTAAGCAAGCACCATCCATCCTGCACGCTGAACAAGGCAGCAGCACTGCCCATGGAAAAAAATAGTATGTGATCATGCAATCAAAGACTATCAAAATGCAGTGCACTAGGGGGCCAAATTAAGGTTGCATAGGCAATCTTAATACAGGCATTTTCTAACTTTTGAGTGCTTGGCTTGCAACCTTAATTACATTCTTTTAATATACTTAGGAGTAAAATGATCTTGCTTAAATTGACTCAACCTACATAATTCTCCCAACTGTTTTTTACAAGCCTGAAATGCCACACTTGAAATTTCTGGTGTGATGCTTGTCCAGGCAAATCCCAATCCTATTTACTCTATACATGCATTTTTAATAATACAATATACTATACTGCACTTCTATAGGATTTTACAAACTGTACACACCCAGAAGAATACCTCCCCTGAACAAGGAAATGCTGTTGGTATTAGACAGCATTCAGAAGCATTGCATACTATCAGAATTTGCATGCCCATTAAAAATCATGGAGTTATCTTAAGGAGAGAGTATAAATACCTAAAATAAAGCATTATGCTCCTTGTATTTTGTACCTACACTACATGTAAGAATTAAGTACAAAACTGAGACTAAAGTACTTTTTAAATTAAGAAGTATGGAGGATCTTTAACCACTATATATGGTCAGTGCATTACTTTGGCTTACCAACCCAAAAGGAGCATCACATCTTACAAAAGTAGGACTTTTCACAAAAATCACCTAAGAGCTGACAAGCTCATGAACTGATGCTTTTTGTTTTAAGCAAACGGTAAGCAGAATTAATGCATAAATGTACAAACAGCCTTTAAAAGGAAATACTATCTGTGAATATAAGAATATAACACACACACTTTTTGTTAAAAGAAAAAAATCCTTTTTTAGACAGCAAGGTAGAAAAATCACAAACATTTTTTCGTGGAAGACAACTCTGGAGGGTCGCACAAAAATAATTCATTGGCAATTTTCTTCTTTAATACTAACAAACATGTAACTGCATGATTAAGTACCCCAAAGACATGAAACTAATTACTAATATGGAAGAAGAAAAAATAGTCCAATATTTTATCCATTTCAGTCCCTCTTTTCCCAGTGAATATTGCATACCAACCAAGCTTTACATTTCAAAGAAAAGCTTTATCTATCAAAGGAAAAATCTACATTACTATCTATATACAGTAGTAGTGCTGATGAGTATTATTAGATGCTTTTACCTTAAGTTTTCCAATGTAAGAAAAATTTAACTTGGGCAGTTACATAAAATTGTTTTAAAAGTCAGCAGAAGTTAAAGATAGAAGAACTGAATTAGTCCAAACAAAAATGCCTACTGATACAGCCCAAGGACAGTGTTGAGATCATGTCTGGTAAATAAGAGCAATATGGGACTGGAAAACAATAACCCAAACTGGTGTGCCAGAAGTTAAACCTAATTGGCAAGATAATGAAAGAATGAGCTACTCCATCCATCACCCCTTCTTTGGACCATAATTTGACACTGATGCCAAAATGAATGGACTGGAAGGAGGAAGTTTCATCGTCTGATTGCTACACTCATCACCTCCTGGAATCGACTAGAGAGACTGTCAGGACTGCACTGCCCCATCTCTGAAATGTCCAGATTAGACTGATCCAAATGACTCCCTTCACTGGTGCTGCCTGAGCCCTGAAACCTTCCTTCATTGACAGACTCACGTTCCCACAATCACCCTTTATTCATGTGTTCTTTTCTATATGTGTTGTTCTTTTCTCTCCCCCTTTGTGAGCATTTTTGTTTTGTCATCAAGAAAAGAGGGCAACTCCATGAAGAGAAGCAGCAACCACATCAGCACATCTCCAGTAACTTCTCTTTCTGCCCTCAACAGGAAAGTTATTGTCATTCTTAAAACCATATGCATGACTGTCAGGCAGCGGTGCAGATTAGGAGGAGGGCTTCCTATAAAAACTCTCTGTAGTTAAAGGGAAGGGGGGGAAATGCTTGCTGTTAAAAGCATATTAAATACTTCAGATTTATTTTTCTGTAACTTTATTAAAAGGTTAAGAAGATTTTAAATGGCTGGTGTCTCCATGGGACTAAGCAGACCATTGTCTCTGCACCTGAACCCAAACAATGGTTTACATCAGGGGTGGGCAATTATTTTGGGCAGAGTGCCACTTACTGAGTTTTAGCAAGCCATCGAGGGCTGCATGACAGGCAGCCCAGGGCAGATAAATATTAATTTTCTAAATTTTTAGGGGCCATGCGAGCCGAATAGAATGACCTAGCGGGAAGCATCCGGCCCCTGGGCTGCATTTTGTCCACCCCTGGTTTACACTGTACAGAAATACTAATGCCTTTGTTCTCTGGATCTATTTATTCCATCAAAATGGGCAAAACAGGTTCCCCAATGCAGGGTCAGAACCCTCCCTCCTGTAGTCTCTGTCCTTTTTATACAGCATACCCTCATCAAGAAAAAACACTAGCATAAGGTTAAACCCAAGCAAAGAGATAGTGAGCCCTTTCTTTCCCTTAATTGAACTTGTCCTGACAAACACCTTGTCATAACTCTAGCAAAACTCCATCAGCCAAACACATTAATAAAGCTTCTAGTTTCTTTTCGCCTGGAGAAAAATGGTTCATGTTATACGCAATGATCTACCATATCATCCGCATCCCCCTTTTCTCTTTTGTGTTGCCCAGGTAAGAACTATTGAGATGCTGATGTCTCTATTTACCTACCTACAAGTTAGAACGTTGCCATCCTTCCTGTCTCCTTATTACAAGAAGTATGACGAAGAGCACAGTAAGGGACATTATTATAAATATGTCTACAGACAGTTCATAAAAATCTAAGTGACATTTATAAACCGTACCTAAATTATCTTGCCCCCCTCCCCATTCCACAATTTGACTTGTGGCTGCCAAGAACCCAATAAAAAGGACCCAGCTTGAAATTCTATATGAACCACAAACAGGTAACCACATCTTTATGGCTAGCTAGCAATCATTCTCTCATAAGCAGCTACTTGTTACCAAATTATCCCAACTGAATGATTTAATGTGTTGCTATCATTCCACAAGGTTTTGACCTCCCATGTACCAGGGAAGGGAAAGTGCTACCAATTATTTCCAGGATACTTCTTACTCCATTAGATGTGTCCTGTCCTTTTCTTCAGTTTAGGTATTTAGATCATTTATTGGTAGCCGCTGTTTCACATTTTTGTTCAATGGCTTTGAAACAGATGTGCTTGCTCTAAACATACTGGTTTTAAGCAAGTAGCCCTTTTTGATGAAGCATAATAAAAAAAAAAAAAAATCAAATTACCTGTGCAACTGAGGCTAAGAGTTTAAGGGAGTAGCATCCAGCATCAACAAAGTAATAGCTTGCTCTTCAAATAGGTAAGTCTCAGTCCATTTACAGATTGTCTAAATTTGCATTAATCCAAATGATGGCATGACTGACCCACTCTCAATGGGGGTCAGGGCCAGTTGAAATGACATCAGAAGCAAACTGGAGGCCAACAGGAATCAGAGCAGAGATGTTGTGCTCACATATGACATCCCACTGAGAAAGCAATGAGCTAAATTCCACAAAAACTGTATCTCTACATTGCTTTCAGCCCCATATGAAATTGTAAATAAATCCACTCTGGAAGCAACATTCACAGGTCACTGTGGTCAGCTCCCCACACAAGGGTAAAGGCACAAAATTTCCTAGAAAACTGTGGGTGAAAGAAAGCCATTTTTCACTACTGATATACCTAACCATATAGACCACTTCTTGAGAAAACCACTATTCTTATTAATTCAAAAACATTCCCATAGCAACTATACCTGACTACTTACATGAAACAGTAACATGACAACAATATGGAGAAGACAAGATAAAAATAAAGGTGCTTCAAACAGGATGGTTAGTCATATCCTCTGTAGTTTTTATTTCCTCTCTAAACCTCTATCCTTTATCTACAGCCCCTACTGTGCTCATTTCCACAACTCAGTTTACAGTTTGATCTTGTTGCCCTATGCATGTTTAACATTCACAACATAAACATGGTTTAAAAAAAAATTGCAGAGCCCTAATAAAGTCCTAATCTAGACAGCAGTGTCATGATTTAGGATTGACAGAGGTTTCTCCATTGTGATAGAAAATGCCGATGACTACATGTTTGATGTGGCAACAAGGCCTTCTCTGACAGTGAAGCATCAGTAGCATTTCATCAGGTCATTAGTTGAGACTTGCAGAGACTATATACTTCCTTTGACAGAATTTGCTTTTTATGAAGTTACAGTCTTTACTCACAATACATGTTTGCCCTTTTTGTATCCTGCCTTCAGCAAATGGCTTTATGGTATTAATTTTAAAATTGGGAGCCTCTTTTGCTAAGCTACCAAATGCATTACCAAACCACAGATATAGTTGGGCAATTTTAAAAATGCCTTACTAACTGCTAGGACCAAATTTTCAGAAATGACCATTGATTGATAATTACTCAGTTCTGGGGTACTCAATTGGAAGAACTATGTAGGGGTGTCTTACAGGTATCTCAAGTTGGGTGCCCAAAGGAGGAAAAAAAAGTCATTTGTCTTATTGGACTTAATGTACATATTTATCATTAACTACGTGTGTTATACTTATGTTATACAGTAACATAGGCTCACTTTATATCAAAGTAGGTCAGAACAGTGAGGCAATGGAATAAACTGCCTAGCAAAGTTATGGCATCTCCATCATTGCAGGTATTCAAGCAGAGGATGGACAAGCATTTCGTGAGGAATGACTTAGAAGTTGCTATGTCTGTTCTACTATGCATATTTTCCATGCTTCAGGGCTTCACTAATTGCCAAAGGGGGCCAGGAAGAAATTTGTCACCCCTTCCTGCTACATGTCAGGAGAAAGTAGGGAAGGAATCAATCTTCCATGAAAGCATTAGGTGTTAGCTACAGCCAAAATGGAGGATTGATTGGGGTGTACCACTACTCCTGCTTGGATTAAAATCCAGAGGTTCCTAGCCAGAGGGTCTCACCCCTCTATTCAGGGTCAGACCAATCACCATATTTGGGGTCAGGAAGGAATTTTACCCCGTGGTCAGATTGGTACAACTGGGTGGAGATGGGCTCCTTCCTTTGTAGCAGTAGCGCGTTCCTCTTCCTCCGATCTCTCAAACATATTTTCAGAACCCTTGCAGCAGCAGGGTATTGGCCACTGCTTTCCTCCTGCCTTACCTGTGGCAGGTTACAGCGTTATGCTTTGCGGTTGCGTAAAGGTTTACTGGGCAGTTTTTCCTAATAGGTTAGATAATGGATTGTACAGGATAGTTTGGATGGGGACAACCCTCCCTCTGGCAAGGGAGTTGGACTAGATGACCTCTAAAGGTCCCTTCTAGCCCTACCTTTTAATGAATTATTCTATTGATACACTCAACTTTCCATCTTTAGAAAAATAAAAAGGGCCTAGAAAGCCTTGAAAGGGAATGACAGAAAAAAATTGCTCACCCCAGCAGGCATTGTATGCTGTATTTAAAATAAACAGTATTTTCAAAATTTGACAAGTGGTTATCTTTTGAGACACTGGCTGGATATATCAGGATATTATCAATGATTTAGCAGTATCTATATTTACAAAAGCAAATCTATAATGTCACTTTTAGATTCAGTAGAGGCCTAATTACAATGCTCTTTCTAATCTTTTACTCTTGTTTTCTAGAAACATTCTGGGATGTGCTTGCGTCCTTTTTTGGCTGTGCAATAAGAAACTGTTCTTTGAGAAGCCTGTGCCAGTTTCGTAATGAAAAACATCACTGTATTCATTACAATGAAATGTACTCATCAGGATACTATGTTAATAATAAGACTGCTGATTTTGGATGTCATCATTCTATTCAGTTTGCTATACCCTACTTGGAAAAAAGAAAAATCAATCTATGAGCATGTTTTCAGGAATGAAGTACAGTATGAGCCCTCCCCTCTAGAGTAAAGGTATCTCCAGACTCTACAAAACTCACATTTAACACACTCAGAAATTGATTGAAGTCTCTCCCATAAAACTAGAGTTTCCAACCTTTCAAGGGATGAGTAATTGGATTAAAGCCCCCTAGACTAATATCATGAAGAACTGTTATAAAAGTGAACTTGGAAAGAAGCTTTGAGTAAGTATAGTCATAAAATGTTTTACACAGCAATCTGTATTTTTCATGCTATACCACAAAACTAAAATTAATGTGTAAATTTATGTTGGTGTAATTATAAGAATTTGTATAGTGTACATAAATTAAGGTACGTACCTATATAACCTACACTGTAATCCTGCCAAGTCCCTTAAGCCAATCAGTGTAAAAACTGAGTCATTACTTGGCAAAGATAATCTCCAAAAATTGCTCCAAGATCACAAACATCAGATTTTATCACAAATGGCATTCTTCCAAATCACAAAAAAGTTTAGGTGATTAAGGAAAGACACATTATTCAACTGAGATTGGGGTTGTTTATTGTCACTAAAAATTTGTCCTGTGCCATCCTCTGGACAAAAAAAGTGAGCTACCTAGAGCTTCTTTGCCATAGTCCAACTCAGTATCCCGTCTACTTCAGTTGCATAAATTATTCCATTTCTCATGTTGCGGTATTACTAAGCACTTTTCAAGCCATTCCCACATTTCATCCTAAAGATGAATGCATTTTTATTAGTAAATAGATCACTAAAATACCCCATTGTAAAGCATTTTAATATAAATATTTTATTACATATCATTCTAGATTTCCCTTTCCAATGAAGTAAATCAAACTGATTTAAGACATTTCACTTATGGAGTTCTGTCTGGGTATCTTTCTTAAGGCTGTAAATTGCTGATCATCATTATAGTATGAGTTTGCTAAAAAAAATAAATTTTGGGGGGGAGGTGAGCACGCTAGCAGGGAGAGAGAGATTGCAGAAGGATCTGGATAGGTTACAGGGGTGGGCAAACAGGAACAGGATGTGTTTCAATACGGACAAGTGCAGGGTGCTGCACTTGGGTAGTAGGAACCAGCAGCACACTTATACGATGGGGAACTCCCTACTTGAGAGCACGGAGGCGGAAAGGGACCTTGGTGTCATTATTGACTCCAAGATGAACATGGGCCGACAATGCGAGGTCATGGTTGGCAGGGCTAACCGGACCTTGTCGTGCATCCACAGGTGCATCTCGAGTAGAGCCAGGGAGGTGATCCTCCCCCTCTATGCGACGCTGGTCAGGCCGCAGCTGGAGTATTGTGTCCAGTTCTGTGCGCCCCATTTCAGGAGGGATGTGGACAACATGGAGAGGGTCCAGAGGAGGGCCACCCGCATGATCCGGGGACAACAGGGCAGACCCTACAGTGAGAGACTGCGGGACTTGAACCTATTCAGCCTCCACAAGAGAAGGCTGAGGGGGGACCTGGTGACCGTCTATAAACTCACTAGGGGGAACCAGAAGGGTTTGGGGGAGACGCTGTTTCCCCTAGCCCCCGCTGGCATAACAAGGAGTAATGGGCACAAGTTGATGGAGAGGAGGTACAGATTGGACATCCGAAAAAACTACTTCACAGTTAGGGCGGCTAGGAGCTGGAACCAACTTCCAAGGGAGGTGGTGCTGGCCCCTACCCTGGGGATCTTTAAGAAGAGGCTGGATACCTACCTGGCTGGACTCATTTGAGTCCCGTTTTTTGTTTAGGGTTCTTTTGTTGTTCTCCCACCCTGGCGGGGGGTCGGGCTAGAAGATCTATTAGGTCCCTTCCGACCCTAAAACTATGAAACTATGAAATAGTTTTTTCCCCATTGTTTCCAATCTCTGGACAACTCTGCAATACATTTATCAATTACTAATAAAAGCTGTTATCATTCTTGACTGCATCCCAGAAGATTATACCGTAACATTCTTCCCCATTGCTCAGACCCATAAGCACTTATAATGAAAATGGCACATGGATAAGCAGCTAAAAAGCAAGTGATAAGGAGGAATTCTGCAAATACTGTATTTATTCAAATATTTCTTACATTCATACACAAGGAAAACTCATTAAATATACTATCATTAAACTGCTGCCAAAAGCAGCATGTGCACAGTAATGAAAACCAGCTATGAAGTTAATTAAATGCAACCAACACTGACCACGATGATAAACTACGTGGCCTACGCTGGGCAAAAATACTGGTGAGAACCTACCACAGGGCTACGTTACCTGTGCAGTCAATGTGAATTATATGGTAGTACCCATTGGTCTCAGTCCCTCTCAGCACAAACTCTTTTACAAGTCATGTTGAGCACCTACACTGAATACATTTCTACTTCCTCTTCATTCCCACAGCTGAGCTGTGCCTTTCTTTTCCCATTTCCATTGATTCCTGTTTCTAAACCAGCCTTAAATGTCTGACAAACATCACCAATTGGGGCCCCAAACAGTTCACCCAGAATCCCTAATTGCCTCCTCTCAGCCTGTCTCATATGTTTAGTGTGGCCCCAACCCCATGAGGTAGAGACAGACTAAGTTGCCCTGAACCTCATCTGCATATAAATCTTGGTGGGATCCAAAGGGGGCCAATTAGCACATGGATCCTTTGTGGAGGGTATCTGGAATGTACACACATACTGAGCAGTACTGAGTTATGGGGCCACCATGACTTGAAATCCTGTTAACTGTGTTGGGGCCCAGCCCAATTAACTACATAATAAATCATGAGCTTTTCAGTTTTGGATTAATGTCACGCATAGTTATATAAACCATTACAAAAGGGCTGCTTCAAAGTGCGTTTATGGAGTACCTGTACTAAAACTTGCAGCAGTTTCAAAAACGGTGAAATGCATCAATTCTAGATGTACTAAGTCTATGGGTATCCACAGTAGTTTGCTTATTTTCAAATTACTATAGGTATGTTTATTCCAAAAATTGTTTTTAAATTTGCCCCTCACTTCCATGTGCTCAGGGAGAGGAGGGTCAGGAAAGGGGGGGGTCATCTGACCCCCCCCAGATTTATTTTCATTACTGTAGAAATGGGAAGGGGATAAATACAAGGCAAATCTCCAATAATTAGATTCTACACCTGAAACATTATAACTAATTTATACGTTTTCCATATATAGAATCTAATTATGGGCTTATCTTATAATCAGGAACATCTTATATTCAAGTAAAATGGTAACTGAAAGGGACTATTCTATATCCTGTTTTTCAACAGCAGAAATTATAAATTCTAAAAGACGGATGGGAGGCAAGCAGAAACAAGCACTAATAGCACAACTCCCAATAAAATAGGTGTTTGGGTTAAAGACGGTGTAAGCAACCAAATACCTAATAGTTTATACATTTACCTGCACAGTAACTATGATTATTTGTTCACAAAGTGTTCTGAGATACCAAGAGGGAAGGGTAAGGCTACCAGTAGAGCATATAAAACATTTTTAAATATAGCCAGTACATGAAGTACACAAAGGAGTTCCATTTCTGTATTTCCGTCTTATTTCCTGTTTGGTTAGATAATAGATATTTTATATATGATTCTGGAAATACACATGCACCATTTTTCAGCTGGCCAGCTCCTCTGTTTTAAAGCATTATTTGAAACCACTGGGGCTTGATTAAAAAGAAATGCTGAGCACAAAAACGCAACTGAAATCAAGGGGAGCTATGCTCTGAACTAATAAAACAGCTATGCATTGCCAAGCTCCCTGGGAAAAAAAAAAAAAAAAAAAAAAATCAATCAATCAATCAAGCTAGAGATATCAAAGTGAGCTTCCAACATTACTGTACACGTGATAATTTCCCTGTGCTGTTCTCCATCTACAAAATTTAAACAATACTGCCTCACTTCCCAGAGCCATTATTAAATGTTAATTAATTCATTTTAAAGTTACAATGCCACTGCCCATTGGGATATTAATATATCCGAAATCAAAGCAATGGTGTAACAATGGGCAATATACAACGCACGGAGCCACATATTGAGCAATGAACATATTAAAACACTTCATTCCAGCCCTGAACATACATTTATACAGGACATTGATTTAATTACACCAAAAGCAAAGCAGACATGTTAACATTTATTCCAGGGTACAGACTTAGAAAAGATGGTATTACATTGCTTTCTAGTAGGCGGTGACAAATCATCCTGAGCAAACAGCTACTCACTGGAAGTACTCATTCTCCTGCCAGTGTAGTCTTATCTCTGATTTTTCTCAAGATAATTCTAATAATTAAAATAAGTTATACTGCTGTAAGAATTTACATCAAGTGTATGGTCCTCATTTACACCTCTGTATGAGCAGATTACACTGGAGTGACTGGGTTATGTCCCAACCTTTAATGCACTGAATGAGGCAGGAGTCTTGTGGAATGGAGTCTTCCATTACGTGATCGCATACTATCTCAATGCATGTACACAAGTGAGCCAAATTACAGAGTTGCACAAGAAATGCAATAATTCTGGAATTTATTAATTCTTGAAGAGCTTAACTTTCCACAGAACTGTTATAGTTAAAATGCTGAAGTTGCAGTCCACTGGAATTGTATAAACGCAAAGTGAAATATAATTCCGTATGGCAGAAATTGTATTAACTTCCACAAGTCATCAATAAGATTAGAACCTTTAGATAAAAATAACGATCTCTGCTACTTAAACTAAAGGAGGAACTGACAACAATAGCTGGTTGTTACCCCTTGTGACCTAATCATAGTGAAAGAACTTATCTGCTGAACTCTTAAATCTGAAAATGTGGAAACAGATTTTCAAAACTCATAATCTGGCCAAATTTGGGGGGATTTCATGAGAATAGCAAAGCACATCTCCTGAAGCCAGTCATCTCCCAAATCTAAAGTCCTGGCTTCAAAGCCCGGTGATACTTCTCAACAAAATGACAGTAAAAGTTGTGGAAGTATGTGCTGGTTTGTCCTTTCATTTTAAAATAAACCATTTTTCTTGTTCAAGAAAACAGAAGAACTGTTTCTGCTAACATTTTCTTGGAATAACAGGAATTATAGATTTCATAGACATCAGGGCTGGAAGGGACCTCGGAAGATCATCGAGTCCAGCCCCCCGCCCAAAGGGCAGGAAGTCAGCTGGGGTCATAGGATCCTAGCAAGATAAGCATCCAGTTTCATCTTGAAGGTGTTCAATGAAGGCGCTTGAACCACCTCCGGTGGCAGGCTGTTCCAGACCTTGGGGGCTCGGACAGTAAAGAAATTCTTCCTTATGTCCAGCCTGAAACAAATCTTGAAGTAGTTTGTGACCATTCAACCTCGTCATCACTTGGGGCGCTCTGGTGAACAAACGTTCCCCCAGATGCTGGTGGTCACCCCTGATAAACTTGTAGGTGGCCATCAGATCACCCCTGAGCCTACGCTTTTTCAGGCTAAAGAGCCCCAGGGCTCTCAGCCTGTCATCGTAGGGTCTGTTTCCCTGACCTCTGATCATGCGCATGGCTCTTCTCTGGACTCTCTCAAGCTTCTCCACATCCTTTTTGAATTGTGAATTGTGGATTAGCTTGAGATACATATTCAGTATTGAAAACTTCAGCCCAACTGGTTAAATTTTGAGAATGTTAAGTGAATGAAAACCAGCGCTTATAGGTGGTTTAAATAGTCCAACACTTCCCACTATAAGAAAGAAGATAATGTGGAAAGTAAAGACTGTAACAATTTACATGCAATTAAAGTGTGCCTTGTAACAATCAACAACTGCACATTACAACAAAAAAAGACTGGTTGCTAGCAGTTGGGAAATAAAAAAGCAAAGAGAAAACAAACAACAACCCTGTTTTCATGCAAATGCTGTTAGAAGTTAAAAAAAAAAAAAAAAGAGATAAGAATTCAGAAAATAGACTTGCATTCTGTAAGTCTGAAACATGATTGCCCCCCTATATTTTCATTTTCTTCATTTCCTCCTCAGAAAGGGCCTCTCTCATTTCATTCTCCCAGTTGAACCTATATTACCAGTTTCAGCTGTGTTAATTTCCAGTTTCCAAACAGTCTGTGAGCACACACTGGCTTTTAATTATTTTGAGGGTCACCTGCCCGTTACCTAGAGTATGACACTGCTTTTGTTACCTTCCTCAATCTCAATAGTTGATCTTATTTTACAGGAGGCTGAAAAGCAAAGATATGAATTACAACAATGAAAAGTAAATAAATTTCAAAATTTATTGAAATAAATATTTCAATTTTCTTAATTGTTAATACCTTGTAAATAATTTCCTTTTTACACCCTGACATTGGGAATAGATTTTCATTCATCTTCAGCCTCCTTTTTGTATTTACTTCCAGACTCTAGACGTCATTACAGCAAAATAAATTAATTGAAACCCAGGAACCCTCATCCTTCCTAAATCCCCCAATTACACCTCTAAATTACCCAAAGCACTTATAGTTTGATTTAGCTGCATTACTGCTCTATAGACATAAAGAAACCTGTATATGCAGTCTGTAGTTCTTTCCAGCATCTAGAAGATGAAAATATGACCTGCTTCTTACATTTGCACCAAGTGCTCAACTCTGAGCATCCAAATATTCCAGCACATGAAGCAGTGTCCTGGAGAAAAAGAAACTGAGCTCGCTTTTGAATCTGGAAAAAAAAATCTGGTTATAGTCTATTCATAAATATTTTCAAGTGATTGCCCAGTTACCAGAACACAATGTACAAATTGTAATAATTTGCATCTACAGACTTTCCAAAAGGCTCCTGTTAAGTTTATAGATACAGTACTGAGAAATGAATTTAAGTACTTCATCTTTATTTAAGGGGGGATTTTATCTACATTAGTCATGGCAGGGATTTTTTTTTTTATTTTAATATAGATTCTTCCACTTGCCCAAACTAAGCTACCTAAAAACTAAAGCACTATGTATTTCCTAATTCTTTCAGCTTCCCTGTTGCTCATTTTAGGCAGTTGGCAGGGACTAACTACTTCAGTGATTTATTTTTCATAAGAAAGTTTACAAAACAGGAGATTAATTTATCAAGGAGGCACACATTATGTAATTATTCTGCTTCTTTCAGTAATGATTTTGATTTAAGATTACCTTTGGTAGGCCCTTCTTTAAAATGTGAAAATATTAGTTGAGAGCAAACAGCATTAAGCCATTTTGTTCAAGATCTTAGCTTTCAAAAAAGTTCTTTGTATGTGTACAGAGACTCTAGTTCTTGATTCTCAAAAGCTAGGTAAATTACAAAAAATATGTGGAGTTAACAGTATGTTAAAAAAAAAAGGTTGTATGGAACCACACATAGTACCAGACTTGGAAGGGTCAGATTGTATAATCAACTGAAACAAAACTGAACCATTCTCAGTAAGAAGTTAAATACTAATGGTATGATAGGGCCCAGCAATTTTTAAGTAGTTTACTCGTATAATCTGACCCCCAAAGTAATCTGAAGTCATAAAAGTATTTGTCTGCATTTTTTAGGATACCAAAAGAACATTTTATTGAGCAAATCTTTACAGTAAAAATGCCTCAAAATATTCAACAAGTTATATTATTGCTTCTTCAAATCTAATTTAAAACATGTTATGGAATTTTCTTCTTAATAAAAATCTCAGGAGTGTGACTGGATAATATCAGTGATATCTTTACACTTTTGTGAATAATGGGTTTTTATTGGTATTAAGGTAAAGCAAACAACCAGAACAATACATATGCAATATCTACTACACACATTATAAACGTAAAGAAAGCAAATCATAACCTCAGCAAAAACAAAACCAAAAAAAAAAAAAAAAAAAAAAGGATGATGAAAAGCATGACACCACCATTGTGGTTATGGTCCAATCCACTCCTGGGCACTGTATTTAGAGAGCAGAAGCAGCATACTGCACTAGAATTAAATAAGAATGAAATACATAATCAAGTATAGAAAAAAAGTTAATGGAATTAAATGAATACTGTAAAGCAAAACTTATATTAGTAACAAGATGAAACAAGCTACAAGTTTTGTTTGGGTTTGATTTTTAGCTGTGAGGGATAGTGGGAGATAAATTACCCAGTTTTTTGTAACAATTTGTTTAATAATTCCATAGTTTTCAAAACACCACTTTCATAACAGAAGTGTTTTACACTTGCACAATGTTAATTACTTTATTATACATGGAAGCCTGTAATAGGCTGGTTACACAATAAGACTGCAAACAACCACTGGTACTTTTCTGACATCAGAAAAGTACGTAAGACTGAAACATCACCAAGAGTACGTAAAAACTATCAGCATAAACATCACCAAAATTACATTAAAAAAAAACTAATCAAAAATACATTTGCAAAAAAGTGGTTTAGAGCAGTGCTACTGCCTTTCAGCAGCTTTGAACAGCCACCAGTATTTCTAACAGGTTTCCGTGGCTCCACAGGCATTCATCAGGATTCACATATAATAAATAATGTACCACAAAATATACATAAAACAAGGCAATAATTCCATGAAGAGTTCTGTCAATATAAACAAACCACTTGAGTTCTTACTCTTGCAGTTTATGTCATCACCAGAAACCTCGGATGGAATTGCAGCCTTAGGCCCCAAGACTGCAATCACATACTGTTGTAGATCCCTATACCCATAAGGAATCCCAGTTATGTCACTGGCACCCTGTTAGGCAGAGGGATCTACATGAACTGATCCTGATGCAGAATCAGGGCCTTACTATGTACAATTGGGAGTATATTATTTCTTATTGTACATGGAAACCTTAACAGAATTATATAATCATTGGGTGTTTATATTTTTATTCTAGAACTAATGCCCTAAGACATCAGAAAAAACGCAGAATAAGTTACGCACTTTCCGGAATGTGAATTTTTTTAATTCCAACTGTTAAACTAGGGATGTGAGGGAGGGAGTAGTCAAGGAAGGACCACAAACCACAAGAGGTTAAACTGTGGAGGACAACAAAAGTTGGAGGAAAAAGGACTTACACTAAAAAAGGGGAGGGAAAGGGAGAAGACTAAAAAGACCATTTGTTTTGAACCATGTATAATAAATAATCTATCCCAAAAGCGTGTATAATTTATAACGGTAGTTTCAAGTTGGGGTTCTAATGACATGAGCCAGCTACACAAGTTTTGTTCTCATGGTTATGTCATTAGAATTTCTTCATGGAATTTACAGCCTTACATAGGAGTTCCAGGGACATTATTGTTTATATTAAAGCTACTGTTCTGGGCTTTTTCCAATAATCCAAGAATATTTGCCTCACCCATCTGGAATGAGCAACACTTAGAAGAACAGGAGGATGTTAAAAAGCTACAAGATGTAGATAGCAAAATTCTCAAAGTTTTGGATCAGCTCAGATTTTAAAAACAGCAATTTGAAATGTCTTACATCCCTTCCTTAAAATATTGAAATAAATTTGTCACTATCTGTTAACTGGAAGTTCCAACACACAAGTGGTGCACAGAATTCCCATGCTTCGTTACACTTTCCTGAGAGTAAAACAATTAGAATAAACCTTAATCCTAGGAACAAAGATTTTTTTGTGGTTTTTTTTTTGTTTTTTGTTTTTTTTGCATTTTAAACTTTTGAGCTATTCCCTGACAAATCTATTTATGTAAATCTGATTGCTAAACATTGTCACTTGAACATAAAAAAAAACAAAAAAAACCTATTTTACTCTATTTGATTTTTTGATTAAAAACCATAATAACAGACCTAAAAAAAAAAAAAAAAAAAAAAAATCACACTAACAAAATTAACTAAATATGAAAAGTTGCATTGAAAGGGCATGTTACATTATTCTTAATAGGACCGTGTAGAAACATTCCAATGGCAGTGTTATCAAAATAAAACAAAATTACATTAAAAAAAGACCCTCAGCCTGGTCACACTTGTGACCTTACCTGTAACTCTGGCTGGTAGGGGTTTTTACTCGTGTACTACATGGCTCGCTTACATCAGACATCATATTTGAATACCCTGAGAAATCTGACACTGAAGTCCGTACTCTATGGTCCACTTCTCCATTAGAGTTAGTAATAAAAGTCATTGGCACCCTGCTGCCCGACTTAAATTGAGAACCAAACGCTTGTGCAAAGTTCTCAATCTGGTAGGTCACTCTAGGCTCTAGGTCCTTCTGAGGATCTATCTGGCTCGCTAACTCCTGAGACGGAATTTGAAAGCTCGCTGAAGATTCTAAATTTTTCTGTTCCTTCTGGCTAGTCAATTTCTGAGATGTAGACTGGTAGTTTGATGAAGTCTCTAAATGTTTCTGTGGATCTATCAGATCATCCAGCTCTTGAGAAGGAGTCAGCTGTTGATGCGTAGCCTCCAAAGCTGATAAATAAAAACCTGGCTGAGATCCAAGCAACATCCCAAATGGAGGCTTTGGCAATGCAGTTGGCAACACTGAGGTAACAGATTGGCTGAAACCACACTCAAGTGGAGACGTAGTGTACATCTGTTTGTCTTGAAACAGAGTGTGGTTATGCAGAGTTGAAGACAGACTAACAAACTGGAAACTGGGTCCAAAAGGAAAACCAGTGCTATTGGTCGTTCTTTCAAAAGCTTGTTGGAGGTATTTGGAGTATTCTTGCAACATGTTTGCCTTATCACTTGAAACTGTTTGAGAACTTGGGCTCAAATTTTCCTCCTGGACCATTTCTGGATGCTCTCCTGAAGCATGCAAGTCCACACGTTGTTCAGTTATATTGAAAGGATCTTCTTTCTGGCCTTCTGACTTGTGAGCATACTGGTCCAAGAGACTCTGCAACACTTCATCAGGAATTCCAGACTTATCATGGCAAGACTTTATTTCAGTATTTAGAGATGCTGAATCAATAAGAGATAATGGAGTCTCGTTATCCATAACACTGACACCTGCAGATTGGATGACAGACTGTTGGGAAGTCATGTGTCCAACATTTATAGAAAAGGCACTGTTACTGCTGGCAGTTTGTAAATATCTTCTCTTCTTTGAAAACTGCATGGCATCATCATAGTTGCTACTTAACTGAGCTGGTTTACCACCTGTACTTTGGAGAAGTCCAAGAGCTTCCACACCAGTATTGGTTACTATTCCAAGAGAGCCACTTTGTTTTCCAGACATCGGTTTTTGCCCAATAATATCTGGCAACGGCGACACAAAATTAAGGTAATTCTTGTCTGCATTTTTTCTGTTTCCTTTTTTGAAAACTAACTTTGGCACCTTTTTTTGCAACTCTTCTATGCCAGTGCCAACTATGCCACCACTGGAAGACACGATAGGAAGCTCTACTGCATAATTCGGCATGTTCATATTATTCAGGACTTGTGATTCAGTTACTTTATTACTTGACTTACTTCCTTTGTTTTCAGTGGATATACTTTTTGTTTTGTTTTTTCTCCTTGAGGAACTTGCATTTCCCTGAGACAACGCAGCCAGGCTACCCATGTTGTGGTTCGATGACCCAGGTTCCATTCCAGCATTTGCTTTAGCTATGGCTTCACCGCATGTTCGTCTGTGCTTCAGAAGTCTATCAGTCCTTGAAAAATACTGCTGGCAAGTGTCACATTTGTATGGCTTTTCTCCGCTGTGTGTCCTCTTGTGTCTTTCCATGTGGTACTTCTGGATGAACTTCATGCTGCACTGGTCACATCCAAATGGTTTCTCCCTGCTGTGGATCTTCTCATGCCGCTGGAGCAAGTACTTTTGAATGAAACCCATGCTGCACTGGCTGCACTGGAAAGGCCTCTCCCCCGTGTGAATGAGCACATGCCTGCGCAAGTGGTAGGAGCTCCTGAAGGCTGCACTGCAGTGTTCGCAGACGTGAGGCTTCTGACTCGGGGACGCCAGGGCCCCTTCGGCATCACCCGCCAGCTGGGCCGGCTTGGACGAAGCGCTTGGCTTCCGCTTGGCTTTGATTCCCTGAGTTTCTGGCTTTGGCCTCTTTGCCTTCCGGGACTGGGCAGCCTCGTGCTTGGGCTCGTCACAGCCCCCCAGGGGGCCCTCGCCCCGGCCGCCCAGCAGCGCGTCGCGGTGCGGGTGCTGGTGCAGGTGGTGGTGGAGCAGACTGAGGTCCTGGATCACGCTGGACCCCACTGCCTCCCCGCTGCTGCCCCCCAGCAGCCCGGGGGGCCGGTCCTGCCCAAAAAGCCCTGCCGCTACACCCACACCTGTCCCGTAGGGGTGCGGCACCTCCTCCTCCTGCTCGCTGGGCTTCTCCTGCTTGATGCTCACCAGGGACTGCAGGAAGCCCCAGGGGCTGCGCTGGGAGGAGGAAGAGGAGGAGGCAGGGGAGGAGGCGGGGAAAGCCCCAGCCGGCTCCTTCTTGAAAGTCATGTCCTGAGGCGGCGGGGGCGGCGTCTGAGAGGAGGCCGAGGCCGAGGCGGAGGTGGAGGCGGCGGAGGCCAGGGGCAGCCCGCAGGACGGCGGGTGCTGGGCCGGC
>NW_005842151.1:290851-326763 GCF_000455745.1 Alligator sinensis | reverse complement strand
GAAATAACGCCGCGTCCGCTCCACAATGGAATTAGCGGCGCCCCCCCCCACCCCGCGCCCTACTGCGCATGCGCCGCGCACGGCCTGCTGGGAGCCGCCCGGCCGGGAGGACAGCGCAGGGCTGACAGCGCGCAGGCGCAGTAGGGCCACTGGGCTCGCTCCGCTCGTCTCCCTGCTTCCATTGCGCAGCCTGGCTCAGCCCCTTCGCTGCACGCGGGGCCGGCGTGGGAGGAGGCGGCCCTGGTGCTGTGGGAACTGGGGGGCACGTGTTTGCTCTCCGTACACGCTTTATGAGCTCCCACACAGCCCGAGGGGACAAATACTGGCACTGGAAGCTGCGTACGTGTGCACACACGTGTTGGTATGCAGACACGCGGACTCCCGCGGAAGGGAGCAGGTGCTGTAGCCGCATCCTAGCGCTCTACCTCATGGTTGTCCTCCATCATCCACACAGCCATCCCTCTCCTCAAAGAGTTTTTCAACATCTTAGGCCTGTCCGGCACATGCTTGAAAACCCCTGTTTTTGGTTGTAGCCCTGTTGGCCTAAGGCAGAGCTTTCCAAACTGTGTGCCGCGACACATTAGTGTGTCAGCGGCAGTGTGTAGGTGTGTGTGCGAAATGCAGAAAATTTTGCGGAAGGGCACCGCGGAGCTCGCTTACTCGCGTCTGCTTCCCTTGGCCCCTCCCCCGGAACTGAATTACTGTGTCACGAAATGATGCATGTCTAAAAAGTGTGTCGCCAACATGAAAAGTTTGGAAAGCTCTGGTCTAAGGACATGGGCGGGCAAGATTCTTGGAGTAAATGTGATATCTTATTTTTCCCCCCAACTACTCAGTTGGTCTAATAAAAGGTATCACATCCACTCAAAGAACCTTGCCTGGAAAGCCCAGGGGAGATGAAAGCCACCCTGCCTCGAAACCTCGTCACCCCTGTAACCAAGGCATTAGCAGGCAATGGTAGCCAAGTCTTGCAGCGAAACCCACTGGTAAATGTGCACTTACTGGTCCCTTTCTAGCCCACTAACTAAAAGACCTACCAGCCACGCTAAGCTAACCCAACTGAAGGAATATGAAGGGGGAGGAAGGGCCAGCCCTGGTAGCCATCATATCCTTGGCCATCAGGGCAGAACCCTGAACGTACACACAATTTGACGTGCTGAAGATGGTGTGAGACTTCAGCGGATGTTATGCGTGTATACATAGGCATATGATCTGCCCATGTTTTGTTCACAGTGTGAAACGATTATTAACAAACTTAAATTTAGCTCTTTTTGCCTATACTGGGTTTTAAATATTTTACACATTTGCAGGGGGCCACATCCTGACGCCTTTATTAATAATCAGAGCATCTTAGTACTGTGCATTACATACGTGAACCACTCCTAAAATCAGGAAATGTGCACACTCACCTGTGGGCATTTCTTTGAGGATCTTGATGGAGTGTGCCCTGGAAATGTGCAGAATTCACCCTGTCTTCCCAAAATGACTAGCACAAGTTATGGCACCTGAGATAAAACTTTGCTGGCCAGTTAACTGAACACATGGAGAACTGAGAGCTAACATTTCTGACCACTGCTCTGTAGACCCTCTTCAGATCACTACTACCCAAATTCTTAATTATTGATTTGTTAGACAGATATACAGTTGGACTACTAAAGAACTTTGTAATAAAATTCTGTTTCATTTCTAACTGTTGATTTGAAAAAAACATTTTCTACAGATTTTTATTACTGAACCCCAATTTCACATTAAGATGTACCCAGGTATATAAAAAAAGCTTCTTATTCAACTTAATTTTTTTCCAGAAAGATAACAGAACTGTACAAAACCAAGCTCTGATAATGATACTGTATACTTCATCCTGCTAAAAATATTTTCCTTTTTAAGAACTCTTGATTTGTATGTAATCCATACAGATTGCTAAGTAATTTTCATAAACCCATCTGCAATTGTTATAAAATCTTCTAGTAGACTTTAAAAATCTTCCAAAATATACATAAATGATATAACAAATTAAAGCTGGAATGTATCAGGTTTTTACACACAGAATTTTTTAAGTCATCTGAATTAAATTAGTGCCTACATTTCATGTGAGTATAAATGCAGTTCCTCTGAATCTTCAAGTGAAGTAAAACTTAGTTCATTTTTAACTGCATATAAAACATAGCTTGAATTGTGCAAGTTTAAGACTGTCAGGTGTAGCTAAGTGTTAAAGGAAAGACTAGGAATTCAAAAAACTTAAAGCAGCAGTAAAATATTAGTCAATGCCTATGAGAAATGAGTCTGTCCCTTTATTCAGGGTGTCTGTGTTTAATGGTAAGCTGGGATGCATATAAGCTAGTCCAAGCATGAAGGGCAGTAGGACACTCATATGGAAAGCCAACTTTGTCCCTCAGTTATCAAGATAAGAAACCTGTCATTTCTCTCATTCACTCTGTCAGCCTTGAGATACTCCAAGCAGACTTACCTCTGTGTTGTACACCCCATATATCAGGAAGATGAAGAGACCCTGTAAAATAAAATGGAGGGAAAAAGCTGTTAACTCTAATCATTTCAGCAGTAGAAATACCTGAAATAAACTTTCCTGGGAACAGACAAAAGAAGACACACTTCATCAAGGTCAATTTATTTTTCTATTTTTCAACATTATAAGCTGTACCTTGAGCATTTATTTGGTAACGTGAGAGTGCATCACCTATGGTATTTGTGCTATTCAACTGTTTGTCAATGAAAGACTCAGCACCAGATAATCTAAAATGTTAATTGGAAAACACAAGTATAGCTGAATGGTCCATTGAACATCATCATATACAAAACATACATGACATAAATAAGGAAAAGAGCAAATATGCATATTCTTAAACATTGTTAAAACTGCAATTAATAAAAGCTTCAGTACAATATATTACAAGTTTCCAAAAAAAACCCATATATCCATACAGGTATACATGTAGCAAAAGCAACCCAAGTTAAAAAATGTTCAACTTCTCTTAAGAGATTAAAATAGCAAGGAATTGGTAATATAGGAGGCAACAAGGAAGTAAAGGGAAAAGTAAAAATTAGTGAAACAGCTAAATTATTCAATAGTTCCCTAATTAGCTATGACTTAACAGTAAAGACTAGTGAACTCTATATGGCAGAGGTAAATAAAATATTACAGAACAGCAAATACTTTCATATTTTAACAAACCCTATCTTTTTAATACCTTTCTTCAATTCTGACTACTGTGGGATAGTAAGAAGCAAAAAAAGTAAGTATTTTTAGTAGTTCTTGCTGCAAAGAAGCTGTCTTTCCACAGGACCTGGTTTACAAGGTCAAGGCTTGATTTAGTATAATATAATACTAATTCTTCTAAAGTCCAGATAGACTTAATATATGTACAAATTACCAAATAAGGATTGTAGCAAATCAGAAAAATTTTATAAAATAAGTATTGTTTTTAGAAAAATACTTTAATAGCTTGAGTTCAACCCCTCAGGTATAAACAGACTAAATGGGAATCTCCTAGTCATGCAAAATTGTTTTGAACTCATATATAGGACTACCCCACATTGTATAGACGCATGATATTTATACTTTGGTAAATAAGCTACCTGCAGCATCTGATGCATAAGATAATTTGTAAAAAGTCACTGACATTAGAATTTCTGTAGTTATCACATCGTCAGAATTACCATATTAATAGACAGTAAGCCCTAAGGGATGTTTTGTAGGCACAGTATTTCACCAGGTTATATAGCATGGATGTAAAAATTTGGGGGGATATAAACTGCTTATTATAGGTTCCTTTGAGAAACACTACACTACAGAGCACCATTTGGATATTTATATGCAAAATAAAAGCCGTCCTTTTAATGAGACGTGCGAACAGGCACAAAGGACAGACCAAAAAGTTCCTATCTTCTACAGTCAATATTAAACAGACCACATTTCTAGATTGTGCTTCTTCTTTGCATAGTAAAGACCACCACCTGAAAAATCGCAATTCAGGTAAATGAAGTGATTCATGCATGTAAATGATTATAGAAGTGTGTCCTTATTTTACATTCAAGGAAGAGTATGCACAAACTACTATACATGGAATATAGAAGTACAAGATATGCTGGTTAAATTTTCAGTGAACCATTCATTTTATCTCACAAAATAATTTTAAATCTGTCTTGCTTTATACTAAGATTAGATTGGAAAGTTCCTCTATAGGTACATTTCACAAAATAACATAGAATGAAAAAAAACTAATAAAATAAGATTATAGTAAAATAGTGATGGCTATATGACTACAAAAATCAAATGCATTGCACTGAAAATGTATTTTAATAATTAATTGGCCCTTAATAATCAAGTTAATATAATATGTAGTAATCCAAGTAGTATTTTAAGTATTACTTAACTTGCCTGGTTTTTGGAGAAGTACATTTTTGTATAAATGTAATGAACACAGACCTTTTTAAGGTCAGTGAAACTCATGCCAATTAGTGCTGAAGATTGTCAGTGATAATATTTAATGTTAATACTAAATACTACATTTAAGTAATCTGAACAATTAAAACATCAGAGCACTGTTATTCTTATGTCATTGTGAGGTTTGACATATACAGATGCACAGGAACAAGGGAAGGAGCATAATAAACAGCTCTATGCCTTGCTGTTGTGTGTGTGAAAGTAGGGGTGAGCTCTTGATAATTCCCCTCCCAGATAGGTGGACAGGAGGTGGATTGGGAGAGAAACCTCCCAATTCATGTGTGATAAAACAAGCAACAGCAAGACTACTACCCTATTGGAACAGTGGAAAAGCTAAAGTCCTTTCTTGGACTACCCATAGAGCAGTGAGCATAATCACATAGTGTGCTTTACTCACATGTACTCCCCTATACATTAAAAACCTAGCTCAAAACGATAATTCAAAAAACAATTGTTTGTCCAGGTATTAATATAAAACAAACCCAATTCAAGTTTTTCCACATACATGCACACAGGTGTGTGTGAACTATTGGAAAATCCAAATACACACTATCTGTTTTTAAACATTGTTTCTAGTTTCTTTTGAAATCCACCAAATTATTGTTATCACCTTGTAACTCTAGACTGCTGTATACCACACTAAATTTAGAAAACACAATTGTTTAAAAATTCCAGTCTTTAAATCAGTATGTCAAGATATATATAGTTTATACATACTTCTTCAAGTTTGGTATCAGGCCATTTAAATATTTAATTCTCTGAAATGTACTGCTTTACACATTTTGTTATCCTTGGTTCTGCATGTGAACCACTGGTTTCTGTTTGAATAGCAATGAGTTCTGTTAATTTAAGCAGTCCAGCAATTTTTTCACACATTGCCTCTAATGAGTCTTGGCACCCGTAATGTAAAATTAGGAATAATTTCCAATTATATTATTTATGATGCTAAACTTTTTAGTCAAGCACACACAACCACAGAACTGCAATTTTTATGTCAAATACATTTTTATAACATAAATACATTTTCTGATTAGTTCAATATTACTAAGTTATTAGATGGATTGCATTATAGAGTTCTGTTAAAACTTTTAGTACTGTTCAAAGCAAAACTAATGTCAACAGTGAATTCCTCAAAACTATACATTTTACATATGTGATCATCTAGTAAATAAGTATAATACTCAGTTTATTTCAAATGCTAGGAAGAAAATAGTCTTTCTTACTAACCCAAAGTTGGTTTCTCATGCTATTGATTAAAAGAAAGTTTAAGAACATACTAATTTCTCAGCAGGTTTTAGGATTACCAAGAGGAAGTTGGGGTTTTTTCAGTATTCAGCTTGCTTGACTCTTCCATTACTTGGGCTATTCAGATTTTTTGGACTTTGGCAAAAAAAGCAGTTAGGAAATTTGCTCAAGAATCCAATAGTGCACCCATTTATTATATCTCATCTGATAAAAAAAAATCTTTCATAAAATAAGAATAAAATAATAAGCATAGAAGACACACCAGTCTTTATTATTTATATTATAAAAGCAGCTCTGGACACCAAGTGAAATTGTGACTACATGGCTAGGTATTATCTAAACAGTATAAGTGGCTGTATTGAAAAATTCAGTCTAAATAGAGATGGCAGACAATAAGAACATGGATAGAACATGAAAACAGAATTGAGTATCATTTTTCAAGAGTTTAGCAGAAAAGCAGGACACCTTCTGTATTTCTACATATAAATAAAAAATATTCAAATTAACTAGAGTCTGATACCATGCTTTTTGAAATTTGAAAGCCACCAGCGTTGTTGCTCAGATGATCTGTTGTTTACTCAGAATTTATTTTATTTTTCTCTCTCTGCTGGTTTAAATCAATTGTTTACCTTTAGACCATGACACTTAATAGAATTATCCCTTCTATCTTGTTTAAAAGAGTGTAACGTCTTTAGCAGTCCATTGGGATCCATTCTGACATAGGCATTACCTCTGGAGGTAAAATGTCTTATCAGAAGTCCATTCAACTTCAGGATAACAGGCATCTAAATTCCTATAAATATGTAATGTTTCCATATCTGTTAACATTATGTTAACTTTTTGCAATGCAGAGTATGTTTACCTGGATATTATTTTTAATACTCTCACCATATCAGCCTTCAAAATCAGCACTATTTAACCTTGTTTACCTTAAAGATTTACATTTTGATGCTCTTGTACTTTCACTTACTTAACAAAATTACCTAAAAAAATTCTCAAGCTCTAGAAACAAAACTGGAATATTTCACTGTTTCAATTAAATCAAACTCTACTAGAAAATAAATTGTGAAGATTGTGGGGGCCGAGGAGGATCCGGGAAAGGGTCGGCTGGGTGTGGCCACAAACCCAGCACGTACAGATGGGTACTTCCGACTGCTGGAGTAGAATTAGGCACAAACGCGTACTGGTTCAAACAAAGATGGCTTTATTTATGTCAACAAGCAAAGTGACCCCGCCAGGTTATTGTATCGGAGTGTTAAGTGACGCAACCAGTTGTAAATAGTGATGCGGTGGCGGAGTGTATCAGCAATTTGACCCACCATGAGAGCGATGCGTGATCAGGGCGTGATCACCTGTGGTCTAGCCAATCAAAGACCACCTAAGGGGCATGGCTGGCTGGCCAGCATGTCCATGGGTTCCAGAATGTACCATCAAGGGAGCCTTTTGATTGGCCAAAAAAGTTATATAGGGGACCGCACACCTCGGTGCGTGGTCCCCAGGCTCTGACTCTCAAGGCGGATTGATCACCCGTCTTGGGGCCTGGTCAGACCCCTAGGTCTATAGCAGAAGCTGCTCCGGTTGCTCCGAGCATTATAGTTTACTGCATCGCCAAATCCAGAACGCCCTGTACTTTGTCCCAACCAGACATCGTACTTGTATACTGCGGTCTTCACCCGCCACCCATCTCTTGTCCCTTGCTGCTGTATATAGTTCATCACCTCCAAGTTATATCACCCTTCAAGTTGTTTCAACCTGTACAGATGGGTACTTTCGACCGCTGGAGTAGAATTAGGCACAAACGCGTACTGGTTCAAACACGAGGCCCACAACTTACACTGTCGAGATGTACAGCGTAGGAAGAAAGTTAACTTCAAACTTCAGTTTCAGTTTAACCGAGGAGCTCTGATAAGACGAGATATCTTTCTAACGGGTTTGAACACGAGCATGCAGGACACGGGGGTACGTCGGGGACGGTCGGCGATGGGAAGTCGTCGACGGTTGATCAGTCCTCCACGTTCACTCCGAGATGGGCGCGGAGTTCTCCAACCTTTTAAACGGCTAGCGAGCCAATTGCTAGTCGCCACGTAGGAATAATTTAGAACTGGCCAATAGTAATGTGTGAATTTGCATATGAGTGGTGGGAACCTTTCCACGCCGGGGTTCTCCACCGTGCCGAGAAATTCCCTCGTACAAAATCTCACTGTGCCTTGTGCTAGAAAGTTCCACTGTCCCGAGGCACTCAACCACTAGGCTCTGACAAAGACGAAAAGTTTAGCACTGATAAAATTTAAAGGAATTAAAATACCTGAACTATACTCTTAGCAAGGTAACATCTGATGTGAGCAGATAAATAATACTTTAAAATATGCATCCAGTATTAACAATAACATTTTCATAAGTAGGATTAGATTCTAAGTTGTAAAGTTGTAAGGTATTTTAGACACATATATAACTGAAAAATATCTAATCTGTCTGTCTGTCTATCTATATGGAGACAGAGAAACATATGATGCAGATACATTAAATTAATTATTTTTTTATTCTGTCAGAAGTGGTCACCAGGGCACCAGATCCAGGTACAGACCCTAAAAGGGTGCTGCAATAATAGCAGAAGCCATGTTGCCTGCCCAGCTACCGTCATGCCATTGGCAGTGCAGCCACTGACACTGCCCCAGGGTGCTCAAGGGTCCAATTACACAGTTACACCTCTGTGCTCTGGCATTATAAATGGCCTTATAAATTGCAAATGGCTAATTAAAATGAACTGCCTAGATTGGGAAGACTCTTGTTTCCTTGGGTCACATGAGCAATCTTCTTGAAATCCTAAATAAATTACATTCAATATTGATGTGAGTATAGTTTTTGTATTGATTTGAGATGTCTGAGTATTGATGTGAGATTTGTTTTTAAACCAATGTAGGGCTAAGATCTACTGTACTGAGCCAACCTATAGCCATGAAGCATGAGGGACAAAATTCACTACTCTTAACTCTAAAAATAAGACTTTTACCATACTAGTGGCCAAAGGAAATCTTCCAATAGCTTGTCAAAAGTACTTATTTTGGCAATTAACAATGTTCCTATGTAAAAGTGACAGTATTGCAAGGATTCAAAATTAGTCTCTCACAAACATACATGGCAAGAGCTCATATCTCTTCCTATCTCTTATTTAGTCTGCATTTGCCCTCCACAGAGGGAAAGAATATGACTCCTGTTCATATTTAAAACTTTTCTTCATAGACACAAAGACTAGAAACTTTTTTCAAATCATTAAAATTTAATTCTGAAAGAAAGAGAGGGGGAAGCTACCAAATACCAGAGAAAACTAGAAAAAGAATTAAAGTAAGATATTGAAGTGGGTTTGGATTTGATTCCCTACTCTGCCAAAACTTCTTGCGACCTTGGGTAAGTTACTCTCACACTGTGTCCATTCAACATCATAAAATCAAACTAATACTTCCTTACTTTGCTACTTACTGGGTGCATCTACACATGCAATTAGCATGCCTGAATAAACTGCAGCACAGTTCATACCCCTACAGCACGTTCATTGCTCCCAGGTATGCCATTTGCAAGGGGACTGCAGCATGTTGAGCTGGGTCAGAGCAGCCCCAGCTGGCAGGGGGCCCTGGGGGTCACCCTGCCAGCCCGGGGCTGCTCCAACCCAGCTCAATGTGCTGCAGAGGGGCTGGCTGAGGCACGAGGGTGCTTCAGTGCAGGGCTAACTGGGACTGCAGTACACTTGTGCTTTAGCCAGCCCTGTCAGCATCTATATATGTGTTGCAGTGGAGTAAATAACTCTGCTGTAGTTTAGTACTTGTGTCTGGCAGTACTATCCTATGGCGGAGTTAATTAGTTTACTCTATCCTAATAGCACCACACATGTAGATGCTGACATTTTACTGCAGAGCTAATTAGGCAACTGAAGTAAAAGTCTCATATAGACATGAAGACACAAAAAACTAGAACTCTTGATTCCAAAATGATACCTTTTATTAGACCAACTGGAAAATGGCAAGAAAACTGTCCTTTTCTGCACGCTTTCGGGATCAAAGCCCCTTCGTCAGGCTCTGGGAAAAGTGTAGATGGTACAAGATGGTAAAAAGTCCCCATAGGTAGGAAATAAACTTCATTTTTGCACAGAGGGAGCTGAAGATGGAAGTCTGTCTCTCTGGGTCCATGAGAGTGTCTTTGTGAGCTGTGTTGAGTAGCTCTTTGATGTGATCAAGTAGAATTCCTTCCCTGAAGGTGTCAGATGGCAGGCAGGGAGGCAAAAAAACTTCCTTGTTATTCTGCAATGAAGTTTAAAATCCAAAATCAGCTGAAATTCAGCATCTTCCATGTTTCAGGGGTGTACTTGGTAGCCGTGTTGGTCTGAAACAAAAAGACATATAAAAAACTAGAACTCTTGGTTCCAAAATGATACCTTTTATTAGACCAACTGGAAAATGGCAAGAAAATTGTCCTTTTTTGCAAGCTTTCAGGATCAAAGTCCCTTCGTCAGGCTCTGGGAAAAGGGTAGATGGTACAAGATGGTAAAAAGTCCCCATAGGTAGGAAATAAACTTCATATAGACATGCCCACTTACTATTAGGAGAATAATTTCATTGTCTGTGAAACACTCAGCTAAAATGGAGATAAAAAGATCGGATCCTTAGGCAGGGCATCACTACATTCTCTCACAGCAAGAGGTCCACAGAACCTAGGTGCACAGGCCAATTTTGTTCAAGTTCTGTCCTTTACAGTTGGAAATTGCACACGGCCACATAGACCACTTTACCTGATAATGGCAGTGAAGATACAAAGCAGAAAAAAAACTTTAAAACTTTTTTTAAGTTTTAAAAAATGCTAGCATCCTCTTCAGCAATGAGCAGTTTTAATGACTCTTTACAAAAGGCAGATTTTAATCCTCCAAAGAAAAGAGTTGGTAACTCTTGAAATGACCTGGAAAGTCTACTAGAATTCTAATATTCTAAAAGCCTTAATACCTGAAAACCTAAAATACTTTACAACCTTACTGTTTGTCTGGCTGTAACATTTTATTTGCTCTCTGATTGGCTGACAAATAGCCAAATAGAGTGCGAAGAAGCATTCAGACAGGTGGCAACGTGCCGCCATGATGGCGAGGACAAAGGGGATGGAGCAGGGGAGCAAGGCCAACACAGCTGGCCTCACCCCCCTCTTGCTCCTTAGAGGTGATGAGGGAGCAGGGTCAGGACGCGGCAAGGGGCAAGGACACCGGTAATGGCCTTGGCCCACCCCTCCCCCCTTCTGTCATCACTGCCTGCAGGGCCGACCTGGTGGCAGTGGGGGCAGGAGAGGGCCTAACGTCGGGGTGGGGGGAGGAGCAGGCGTGCCACAGTGGTGGAGGAAAGGGAGGAGTGGGCCCAGGCCTGATGCAGGGGGGGAGTGGGCCCAACATGGGAGGGGAGCGGGCCTGACACAGCGGTGTGTGGGCAGCAGCGGGCCCAACCCAATGTAGCCCAACACAGCAGTGGCTGGGGGAGGGGAGGAGGGGGCCCTGCCGTGTCAACCTCAAGCCCGCTCCTCCTGGCCCCCCACCGCTGCCAAGTTGGCTCAGGCCCGCTGCTCTCCCCCCCACACCACCGTGGTCCAGCTTCTCCCCACCCTTGGGCCTGGTCCTCCCCTGCATTGGGCCCGGGCCTGCTCCTCCCCTCCCCCTGCTGCTGCGGCGGAGAGTGGGGGAACGGGCCTGGACCCCAACCAGGAGGAGGGGGCATGGGGCTCCATCCCTGCCCTCCCCACCCCATCATTCTTGATGGGCAATTGGCTAGTATTTTTATAAAATCTCTAATAAAAACAATTACACAGACATTCTCAAAAATAGGTCCTGCTAATGAGCTTCACAGGAATTTAGGATCAATTTTGGATGAAACAACATGCATATAATACAATGGAGCCTAAAACACAAAAGAGCAGCTAAGATTCTCTATATAGTTTAGTAAACATATGCTCAGTATTGCTGGACATAAACCCCCACCCTGGAGATCTTATGCAACACAGTTAATGGCAGCTAAAGATATTTTAGTGATATTATAAGATCTCACTTAAATTTCAGAAAAGAGTCTTGAATAATAAAGGTAACTAAATTTCTGTCTTTGCTACACATCTGTGTCCATATTGTTAAGGGCTGAGGACTTGACTGATTTCAATTTTGGATCAGGCTCTACAACTTATGGTGCAGGAAGAAAAAAGGTTAGAGAGCCTCTTCCTCCTTAGAATGACATCTTACAAATCAATATGCTTTCCACTAGCACACTGACTGTGCAAAGCCAAGAAATTAAGCTATATTTCTTCGTGAATCAAATTAATTAAAAAATAAAATTACTCCATCACCACAGACATTAGAGAGCCAAAGATGGATGCAGGTACTAATGCAGAGAGAAATGGAGGAGGCAGCTCTCCCCACCCTCACAACTTTTTACAATTCAGTCAAAGCTCTCTCCCATACACGCACATACTCTTTAGAGTGGATACACTACTGATGTGTTCTCTCCTCACTGTCTTCTGCAGTTTTTTCATATGGTTCTAGCCCTACGTCTTCTACTTGCTATGCTCTATATTGATTGAAGAGATGTTTTCACCCTACATGCCTACTTTTTATAACTTGCAAACCACTATTTCTCTCGCTTGGTATTAGCACCGAAGTGAAAGTTTTATTATTATTATTATTATTATTATTAAGAATAATACAAGTAATATTATTAATGTTATTATTTCATATGTTGAAGAACTTTTAAAACTATTTTGATTTATCCCACTTGAGGGGGAAGATTATATTCAGTCATTAACATATTTTCATTTGCTTAATCTGATCAAATTTCTATATAAGTTTTAAAACCTCATACTATATTATATATGTATACATATATACATACATACACACACACACACACACACACACACACACACACACTACCTTACAACACAGCTAACTCAATTCATGTCAGTGAGATTATCTATGAAATGAACTACTCTTTAATGTGAGCAGGGAAGAAGACAAAATTTGGCTTCTGGGAAATGGAAGGTTTAAACTTTTACTGAGATACAGATTTCCTATTGTAAGTAAACTAGAATACAATCAGAATATGATGTGTCATTGTTGTGGGCAATTCTATATTTTCACGTAATCATTTGCTTTGGATGAAGTGACAAATCTTAATGTCTACAAAAGATTTCAAGTATATGAGATGAAGGGAGACATTTCAACATGTTTGGGGATCTTTACCCTGATTGTTAGTATAGTGGTAACTATCATATTATCCTTCCTTTCACTGCCTAATAATTTAGATCTTATTCCAAAACACATTCAAATCAGTGGGAGTTCTTCATGTTAATATCCAGAGACTGAAGCTAATTTAATTTAGTGCAGTTTCCTTCTATTATATACTTCCATTCTACTAAAACCCAATAATACTTGTTAGACTAATTAAGAAGTCATAGTACTAGTGAGATAGTAAATCTGATCTCTTGCAAATTTTCTAGCTTGATTGTTTGAAGTATAATTAACTATTCTGGACAGAATTTAGACAGTTTGAAGTATCCATTAAAAATGAAGAAATGGATACTGTTTACTTTTTCATATATTAGACAATAGGTTATCCATCCTATGTTTCATTAGTAGGGTGAAAAAACATCTCATAAAACCTTTCCATCTAAATTCTCTCCAGGCAGGTGAATTTATGATAGATGCTGTTTCCATAGAGCTAATCTCTCCATTATGTGATTCAACAGTTTTGCTACATTCTTCCCCCCATTTTTCACATATCAAATCAACTCTCTTTGGACTAGATATACAGAAAAAAGTAAGAAAACTGTCATGTAATTGAGAGTATAGAATGTTAAGAATATATTTTTATAGGAGTTCAAGGTCCAGATAGTCCAGCAAAGAGAAGAGTGAGGGGGAATTTGATAACAGTCCTCAAATACCTGAAGGGTGATTATGGAGAGGATGGAAATGGGCTTTCCTCTGTGACCAAAAGAGACAGGACTAGAAGCAATGGACTCAGTTAGCAGCAGAGGAAATGTAAGTTGAAGATGTGGAGGAGATTTCTAACTCTGAGCGTGGTCAAGCATTGACCTCTAGGCTACCTAGAGAAATAGTGGCATCTCCATCCCTGGAAGTTTTCAAGAGCAAGTTAAACAAACAATTGGCTGGGATGTTTGTCAGGAATGATCCTACCCTGAGCAGGGGGCTGGACTAGCTAACTGCATTGTTTTTCTTCCAGCCCTACTTTACTATGATCCTATGTAGCAAATGAAAGAAATCAGATGTTTCCAAAGTTTTCTCTAGGTGTAAATATACAGTACATTGTTCTAAAATAAATACATTAACTATTTTATGTGGTTGGCACATGGAAAATGGTTTAAAATGAGTTTCTAATCTGAAATGTTTTATGGCAAGGTTGTCCAACTGAGAGCTCATGGGCTTCATGCCTGTACTGGGTGGGCCCACGTGCAGTAGCGAGTAGCTGACAGATGGGGGAGAGCCACACTCTGTGAACAGCAGGTGGGGAGTGGGTCCCCTGGAGATGTGGCTCATGTAGTGTGAGGCTCCCAGCTCCCTGGAAGTTGGACAGCCCTGTTTTGTGGGGTACCATACTTTTTTTTTTTTTTTGCCTCTGCCACAGATGTTTACAATTAAAGTTCTTTTAAGTGGTAGTGCTGTATGTAGTTCTAAAAGCCAAGCTGGGTTTTTACTGGCTATGACAGAATTAATCAATAATGTCTATTCATGTAAGGCACACAATATATGTATTTCCAGTGTGACAGATTTGCATTTGGCACCTTGCCTTCAGTCTTAGACTGCACTGTGCACCCACAGGCTGTGGTCCCCTTGCCTGCCACACCAAAATCAAAGGGGCTTGGCCATGGCAGTCCTCCTTCATACCACAAAATTCAGAATTAGGAACCTTACCTAACAATTCAACAGAAAATATTATCAGCTAGCTTAACCAGAAATGCCACAAACGTTATGGGCCCGAGACTCTTGATTTTGAGTACAAGACATACAAAGGAGAGTTCAGCTATGATTTTAAAAAGAGCATCCAGCATTTTCCCTTGTGAAAATTGTTAACTGTAAGAATACTTAATTTTCAGTTCACTGACCAAAATTTAAAATGGAAAAAAAAACACAAAAGGACCCTAAATGATTTTTATTGTTTTGTTTTCCTGCCAGAACTGGAAAGACAAAAACACTCACTTCAGATCAAACAAAACATTTTGTGCACTCCAAAACTATTTTTTTAATTAAATGTAGGTACATTTTGAAACACCTTATTTTAAAAATTAAAGGTGAATTGTTTTGTTTAAAAATGTTGAAACAAAACATCTCAACTTTTTAAAAACTTTTGTCCAAGTTTGATTTTCAGAAAGAGTTTGACAAATATGACATAAATGCATGGATTTTTCCCCCTCAACTTGAATATGTATTATTTCACAGGCATAAGGAATGGTTTTCTGTGCCCCAAAATTTCCCCAGTTCCCACAGTTCCATCTGTGCTGGCTCCATCAGTAAGAAAAAGCTGTCCTGTGCTGGCCCCAGCAATATAAAAAACTACCCTGTCAAGCAGCCCTCAGCACCTTCTGAGGCCCGGCCACTTGGTATCTGGGGGGACACTACTCCTTGTGCCAACTAGACTGCTGAAGCAGCCCTAACCTGGAGTGTTCCCTGCACCCTCTACCCACTGCGGCAGTCTGGCAGTGGGGGCTGCTGTCTAGCTTTGACCTGCTGCCACCTACAACAGCATTCGCCCCTGTGGACCTGTGGCCCCAAGGCTACGCCCTTGCCAGACCCGGATGGGATGCCCCCGCTCTGCCATCTGGGCAGTTATCACCCAGAAGATGTGCTTCTTGCGGTGTCCTGCTTTAAACTGCCAAACTATGTCCTCTTGGCCCCAAATGGCCAAGAGGTTAGCCACCTTGTCTGCCCTCCAGCTGGGTCCCCGGTGCTGGCCCTAGACAGGCTCCTCTGCATGGGTCTCACCACTTGTCTCACCAGCAGAGATCCTGGTGTTTCCTGTTTATGAATTGCAAATTCTCTGATAAGAACCTCAAATTCTCTCATTAAAATACCCAAAATAGTGTTCTTCCACTATTAAAATGAAATGCCACTATATATAGAGAGGGTAATGTTTTATTGATATATTCAGGCAATGTTGGGCAATGTTTAATTGATATATTTGCAAGTGTAAAGCAATTTGGAGGGGGGGATTGGGGGAGTTTGTGGGTGGGTGCGGGGTTTCTGGGGTGAGGTTTGGTGGGGTATGGAGCTTGTGTGGGGGTTTGTGGCTGGGTATGTGAGTGAGGGGAAGTGGGTGTTGTGGGTGGACTGTGGGGCGGGGACTGTGGGTGTAGTGGGGTCCCTGCCCCCCCCCCCCCCCCCGCCCCCACAGGGCACACACCCCCATTGCATGGCACACACGTGCCCCCACAGGGCCCAAATGCCCCCCCTCATGATCCTCATGCACCCCACACCAGGCCCCAGCCCCCACACAGAGCCCCAGCTGCTACACAGGGCCCACAGCTCACCCCCAAAGCAGCAGCAGCCATGGCTGCTGCTGCCAGCCCCCTGCAGCGCGGCACAGCCCCAATCGCCTCAGAGCCAGTCCATGAGGCTTCAAGCAGCACCAGGGTCACTCGGGCTGTCACCCAGGGCCTGGTGCTGCTCACAGGGACTGTGCGCTAAAATATGCAGTGCGGGGAACCTGTTTTTGGCCTCAGCATACCAGTTTGAGATGCCACAAAGAGGCACATGTGCACTCATTTGGACACACCCAAATAGTCCATCCACTGACACAGGGAAAGGTACCACCCAATACCTTCTACACACTGGGTATATCTACATGTGCAATTAGCACATGGCAACAAACTCCAGCACAGCTTGTGTCAGAGTTTATTGCTCCCTGGCACAGCATTTATACCTGCTCCTGGTACTGCAGCATACTGAGCCGGGTAGAGCAGCCCCAGTTGGCAGGGGGCCAATAGGGTTAGCCTGCCAGCCTGGGCCTGCTCAGCCCCAGCTCAACGTGCTGCAGAGGGGCTGGCTGTGGCACAAGGGTGCTACAGTGTGGGGCTAGCCAACAGCTCCTGCACTGTAGCTCCTTCATGCCCCAGCCAGCCCTGGTCACCATCTACACATGTTTTGGCACAAGTAACTACTCCACTGCAGGATAGTACTTGTCCCAGACAGTACTATCCTACAGCAGAGTTAATTAATCTCCTGAGCCCTAATATGGGTGCATGTGTAGACAGTGACACTTTACTGCTGCGCTAATTAGTAAAACATACATGTAGATGCCCCCACTGTTGACCTGAAGAGAACATAATCATTCTTATGAAGCAAGATTAAAGAGTCTTTTTCCACCAAGAGAAGTATTAAAAGAGCTCAGAAGAATAAAGGAGAAGAAAGGGATAAGGAGAAAAAAATTATTCATGCAACTAAGGAAAAGAATGGTGAGGGTCAGTGGTGAACTAGGGAACTGTATCAGTCTATTAAGATATATGCCGTTTAAATCAGTTAGAACACAAATGGGTTGAAGGTCAGAAATTCTTTCAGTTGCAGACCTAACCAGCCAGATGAATGCTAACAGGCTGATTGTGGAAGGAAATGATGGTTCTACACCTTCCAAGAGGCAGTATCAATTCTCATTAGGAAATCTGAGCAAGCAAGGTATCAGTTGCCTGCATATAGCATTAAACCCTCAATCTGAGGTAGTGGTTTGCAAAGACAGCTCAGTCTACTGTTAGCCTATGCAAAAGAAAATTAAGGGGGCAATGACAGCTTGAAAATCAGACTTCTGTTTAGAAGCCAAAGGAGATCTATTCAGGTACAGGGCTCCACATATGTGGT
Organism: Alligator sinensis; assembly: GCF_000455745.1. NCBI lineage: Eukaryota > Metazoa > Chordata > Crocodylia > Alligatoridae > Alligator > Alligator sinensis. Next base: position 309,184 of record NW_005842151.1, on the reverse strand, counting down.
ATGATTTCCAGGACTAGAGCCTGCTTGCTTGGCTGTTCATGGAAACACTAATGCTGACTGGACCCAAAGCGATGCCAAATGTACAAAGTACATAAACCATAAAAAGAAACACACATTGTATCAGGTTCTGCCTTATTGGAAAACATTTACAAGCATCAAGGAGCCTGTAACCCTCATTTGCAATTTTTTTATGGGACTTTTACAGATTTTTTAAATCATTTGAAAAATAGTAGTATTTAAAAAGCATCTAACAGAAACTTGATTTCTAGTCAATTTTTAAAAAAATCAATTTGATAGTAAACCATTAAGGCCAGATCTGATTCAATCAAAAAAGTTGTCTAAGAACCCCTAAACAAAGACTAGCTAAACAAAGACACACACGCACACTCATGCACACACACACACACACACACACACACACACACACACACACACAAACATACTCCAAATAGTAGGAAAGCAGTGTTTATATCATTTTGCCTTTTATTTTACCTAATTTTTCTTCCAAGAACTATTTTTCATAGCTAAGATTACATTACCTTACATTTTAATTTAAAGAGACATACTTTATTAGCAATAAGCCATGCCAGAGTGTGCACCAGTAAACTTATTGGGAAGCCTTTCAGGTGACTGAAGGCACTTGGTCTTCAGCATGTTTCTTTGCAATGTACCCAGGACATGTACCAACACCTGACAAACCTACATTTCTGTGTGCCTGATTAGTACTGCATATTTCCCTCAAGTTGAAGGAAACTGCATACCGTCATTCCTGTGGTGGTTACAACACATAATTTGATACAGCTAGGGAGTGTTGAAAAGGTAATGCAGTTATAATGTAATCATCCTGTTGTCTGAGGCTATAACATTTAACTTTTTTTGGTTATGGCAGAGCCATGATGCTTAGCATAAAAAGATGGATATTTGGTTCTAAAAGTATATCTTAGAATAAAAAGTGCATTGTGAAATATTTTATATAATATAAGATCTTTTTTTTTAAAAATGCCCTTTATATAACTCATTACTACTACTACAGGTAGGAAGTGACATTTTAATACAGATGAAATATTAGGGTTGGATGCTGTGTATTTACAGCTACATTCACTTTCTTTGAGATACAAAACCAGAGTTTTGTGGAAAGAAAGTGCCCTGAAAATGAGAGAATAATTATTGACCTGTATGGATAAACTCATGGAAACATAGTGGGACAGTACTACTCAGTAGTACTGCATAGTATTCAGGTAAAGAATGCTCTTAATATTCTTGAGAACTCATCATCTAGTATTACTGGTAATGGACTGACGATTTCTTTCTTTTCTGTATGCAAAATATGCAGTACTAATTGTATTCATGGCATGACACATTCATAGCATTTTCTTTGGCCAATGGACTGAAAACAAGAACCCTGACTTACATGATTACTCAGTTAAATAATAATTTGATGCTTAACTCATTATGGAATATGGTGTGTAAAAGACCCTGCAGTATATCTATTCTGGAATTTTAGGGTTTCTACAGAATTTTCTGTGATTTGTTTATGATGTAGTGATGATTGACTCTGTCAGTTACTAATAAATGATAAATAAAAAAGTAACCTGTGATATTAAAGTACTACATTAGCTACATTGTGATTAAATTACAGTAACACCACCAGCTATAAACCTTTATAGAATCTTCTCAACCATACAGTAATTCTCCTAACTATACTATTATGTAGAGCACAAATATTTCTTTGTAAGTCCAAAGCAATACATCAGGGAAGCATTTACTGCTAAAGCTAGATTGAGAGTAAATGCATCTTGGGTTGCTATGAATAAAAGCTCTAGCTTCTCATTACTTTATGACAAGACACAGAAATTCACTTTACTTTTCATTTAAGCTTTTCTGCTCCAGTTTATAGATGTATGCCTTCACGCTTTTATTCCCTTCTCGCTTCAGCCGTACGTAATAAATGATTATAAATTTTCACATTTGACCACCTCTCTGCTAGTCTCATGCTTAATGCACAAAGTTAGGAAGCTGCAGGTAAAAATTTCACAAACACTTTTATTTATGATGTTGTCCTTGGTAACGGAAATTTCAATGTACTGAAATGAAAAGTATGATTAAAGGGATACGACGTCCTGACAAGGATAGTAGAGGGCAGCCTTCTATTTCCCACTGAAAATATATAATACTTTTTTGACATCAATTTCATAGAGAATAGACATGGGCTAGTCATGAAAAAAAGACACAAACACATTTCTAACTTCAACGTTGTTTTGCCTTCTTAAATGAAACTTCTTCCAGGAGCTAATAAGCTTGTAAGTTAAAAATGATATAGTCAGAATTGAAATTTCTAATAAGGGAGAAGAGAAATAATGTAGGATAATCCAGGGAAAAATGATCTAGGACCTAACTGATCACTGTCTGCAAAATTATTTTTTTTTAAATCCCTTCAAAGAAGTGTCCCCTTCCTATCATGTACTGTTGTTATTCTTCCTGCCACATTACCACTATCATGAGAATTTCTGCGTGGGATATTGGTCTAATTTAGATTTTTAAATTCCTTGTTGCAGAATTTTATTGCTGTATATATCTCTAACAACCTAGGAGCACCCATAGTAAAGTAAAAAAACAGAAAATTACAGCAAAGAATTTATTTTGAATGAAACCTGCTTATACTCTGTCCATAAAAAATGTGTTAAAGACGTAAACATGTTGGTGGGGGGAGAGAATGGAACATTAAGAAGTTATTTCTACATTAGAAATGTTATCTACAGTCATAAATAAGGAACTTAAACTTTCTTTTTGATGTTTTAAATAAATAACCATAAACCTAGTATTTTACTCTCTATACATAAAATGGTAGCTCATTGATATCCATCTATTATAGATGATTTTATCATATTTTTTAAAAAGTTAGCTATCCATAGAATTACAAACTATGCCTTCTATCACAATATCCTAATTCTATACATTGTAATTTTCATACAGAGTAAACCCCATATGTACAGGATTTTTCACATGCATGAAAATAAGAATGGAAATACTAACTCTCCAAAGAATTACAAACAAAATATATTTCCACGAGAAACATAAAGAATATGGGAAAGACAACATAACTTCGTAAGAAATCAAAGCACCAATGTATTTTTTATGACACAACATACTGGGTGCATCTACATGTTCATTAATGTCCCATAGTTACTGCACATTTAGTTTAGTATTTCCTTAATGAAGTACTATCTGAATGCGCAGTAACTACATATACTGCACAGTAGCACCAGCGCAGTTTTTTGTGACAGTTGCCGCACAGTAGCTTATTAGCACAGTTTTTGATTGGCATGCTACTGCACAGGGTTATTAGGCTACTGTGGAATAAGCGTCTCATATAGACGTGCCCACTGATTATAATGTCATTAAATAAGCTAGCAAGTGAACAATTATTTTTGCACTTAAATAATGAGAAATACAAGCTCTTCAGCTGCCGGCTTCTACTCTTGGGGCTTTCACCCCAGTGCAATCTAAAAGAAGAATTAGGTGTATAAGTAAATGAAATACAGGATATTTTATCCCCTTAAGCTACTACTTCAAATATAGTCCTGACAAGTAGTGACTGAAAGTTGTTACTGATCATTGTTCAGTAGCCTCACCAAATATATGGTTGGTTTGTGTCCAGTCCCCAGTGAACATGTGTATGCACAACAATTAACACCTTCTATTAGGGTATTGGGTGACATGCTCAACAGAGAAAGACCAATGACCAAACTACCATTTTGGATGCCTCCTCTAGGACTGGGCACACAGCAACAGACCAGTATCAGGTGTCTGGCAGTACTTGTAATCATGTTGTACCAGATCTTTAGTTTTTAAAAAAAAAAAAAGGTCTGGTACCTTCAGCATCTTTCCTGCACCATACCTTCATGTTAAAAAAGGTGTACTTGCAAAAATCCATGAATACAGCGGGCACATCTACATGTTCATTAATGCAACCTAGATACTGCACATTTAGTTTAGTACTTCCTTAATGAAGTACTAACTGAATGTGCAGTAACTAGAGTCACTGCACAGTAGTGCTGGCACATGATTATTTTGTGAAGCTTACTGTGCGTTAGCCTAATAACACTACCCAGTAGGCTATTAGCACCATTTTTAACCGCCACACTACTGCGCAGTGTTATTAGGCTAATGCGCAGTAAGCATCTCATATAGACATGCCCAGTCCTGGATTATGATGGGAGAAAAAAGATATTTAAGAAGTGGTCAAAAGAACTTTCTATACTACAGATGTCCTAAGTCATTACATTGTTAAGAAAATATTTCACTGATGTACACCGTGAAAAATTTTCAGTCTGTGCTTGTACTTCCACAGCATTGCAACCTTCCTTACTAAAAGGAGCTGCAAATACTTTGTGACAGATTCCATTTGTTGGTTAGCTATCACAGAACACTGAAAAACATATTATGTCTCATGTCAGTTATAAAAATAACACCACAAATTATAACTAAAACAAAATTACATGGCAATTATAATTTGAATGTCTGTTTTAATCCATTTCAGATTTACTGTTACTCTGCACTCTTTTACACCTAAAAAAAATTATATCTTACTACACAATTACAAGCTACTGTGGTCATTTAAATTACTCCCTTCATAATCAGTGCTATTATAATACCAGCAATCTACATTGCTGAGCACTCTGCATAGTGTCCCCACCATAAGCTTGTTTTATTCTAAATACATCTAATATCTGCAGCCTGAAATTTGACAAGAAATGCTTAGAGTAGACATGTGGTATCAATTATGGAAACTGAAAGCATACAGGCTAAAAGTACCACAACAGAGCTCACACTTTCTTTTAACTCACTAATGTCTCTGACCCCTTTATACAAAAGCACTTTAATCAACATTATATATATTATATTTTAGCCTCACCATTTAACAAGCTGTAAAAAATGTTTGGCTATCAATTATACACATCAAGTTGATGTGCTGCAGAACTGAGGGTCATTTAAGCTTACAATTATAGCTGAAAGAGTTTGGAGAAACCTACATGGGGAATAAACTAGCTTTTTCCTTTTTTAAAGCTTGCAAGCAAAAGGACAGCTTAATTAAACCCAATGGAGAGCATCTTTTCAGCCTTCCTGACACTCAGGAAAAAAGCATGAACATTTGCTCTTTCAGGGTTCAAAGAACACTCCCTTTGTGTCTCTGATTCTCTCAGACATTCAAGCCTTGGCCATGTATACCTACAAGCACCAATAACAAAAATGTCACAATCCAAGTGATCATGTTAGATAAATTTGGTTCTGATGTCACTTTAGGGCCTAATCCAGTGCTGGAACAATGACCTAAGCCTGGATCTGGCTACTGATGGCTGGTATGAGATATGGGTCAATGCACATAAGTGCTCTATTTGTAATCATAAAAAAGAGATAATGTATAGGATGCTAAACCACTGCTTTACTTCCTTTCCATCTTACAGGGAAATTGATGATCCATGTTCTTCAGAACAATAGGGAGAGATTGTAGCCAATTAGGAATGGGATGTTTGTTCTGACCACAGGCCCTTCTAGAGATCTCTTCTCTCATGCAATGCCAAGTTCCCTTGAAATAAAATTTAATTCCAGTTCTGCTGAAACAGTTTGAACAGGATGCTGCATCTCCTCTGCTTCATATCATCTCAATTTTAAGCCAAGCTTTGTAACTAACAATCACCACAATTTAGAAATCAGTCCAAACTATCAAACTTCAGGGGCCAGCACTGAGATCAGACCTAATTTCTTCACTAGAACCATTCTCACTGCAAGTTTGGAACCTCTCTTTTAGTATTTCAGTTTAAATCCCAGGCTTGACCTTTCTTTATGTACTATAATTTGGACACCAGAGTAATTCTGGTATTGGGCCTTTGACATCCTTACCTGACAAATGCCACTGTAATCAAGATGCCTCATTCTGTGTCTGCATTATCTATTTAACTGAGGACTTTTGGTTGCATGTAACCATGCTGTGCTGTTGTTGCCTGTTCCCTCCCCCCTGGCCCAGACTTGTACCTCTCTTGTCATAATAAATTGTAAGGTAGGGGTGGAGGACAAATTACCCATTGATGTCTTCCTTAACATTATTTTATGGTTTTAGAAGCTCCCATGCTGGAAGCAGGTTTGATATTTTCAGCTAGTTCAATAGATTAGTGGCGTGGTATTTAACTCGCTCTTTGAGACAGACCTGTTAGGCAAATAGCAGTGATTGGAAGATCTTGTTCATCAGAATACAGCACTGAATACATTACTACTTCCAGTCTAAGCAGTCTTTAGTGCAACATACACTACAATTCATACAGCATGTATAGCTTATTAAAAAATAAAAAGACTACCACATATTACTTCATCAACATAAATAAGTAAAATAATTATAGTACCCAGCAACCATTTGAGACGTTAACTCTTTTTTATGTGTTAGCTCCACTACGCCATAAGCATCTTAGAAAATATAGGATATGTAAAATACTGCTCATTTAGTTTCCAATTTCAAAATAATAAAAAGAAAAGTAACTGTCTTTACTCTTCTACTGCTGCACCTTTGCTCCATGAGTCTCAAAATACCTTAGAAAACATTCATTAATGAAATCTCAGTGAGGTAGGTTCAGCTTGGGTGCACCACTGAGCCTCAGTTTCCCCTCATGCACCACACTTTCCGTGTTTTGACTAACATCTTTCTCTCAAGGTCTGCTCTATTATGCCAAATCAGGAAAACAGACAGCTTGCTTGGCCTACTTAAAGCACTGTCAGTTCTCACACTGGTCAGCAGGGTTTCACAGGTCACCCTCCACTATCTGTCCTAGGCCAGACACTGTCAATTCTTTCAAGTCTTTGAAGAGTCTCTTGGCAGTTCTTGCTCTCCATATGCCCCCTAGGTTTTCTGCCTAGCTGGTGCAGAGATCCCTATCCCAGATACTTGCCTAACCCCCAACTGCTGCTTCCAAACTGCATTTTGCTAATATTAATCCTAACCAGGTTGTGTGCTCCATCCATCCCTCTTCTGCTGGGGGCTTTACTGGGAATCATCATTCCCATGCCTTTAGGGCAAACCAGAAACAGGTGGAGCCATGTCCAGGTTTCCATAAAAAGGAGTAACCTCAGCCTGTGATATTTTACAGGTGGGATACAGGAAACAGGAGAATATGTGGCCACCCCAATATCACTGAAGAAGTCAGTAGTAGTAGTAAAGCTGGTTTCCTGGTTCTTTATTTGAAGCCCTTTCCTGCCTAATGAGGGAGAATCACTGCCCTTGTGAGAAATTAAATACTCAACTGCATTTTAATCTGGAGAAATAAGAGAACACAAACTCAAGATATGTAATCTCTTGCTCCTTTCTCTGTGATTCTTAACCAGATTGAGCATATGTCTGAATTATTATAAACGCATTGATCTGACTTCAACCTGAAGTTACCAAGGTTTTATAAGACTGCAGTAAAGCTTTCTTTGCATTAACCAGCCAAGCACATAAACATTTTAATGAACTGTTTTTACATGGTTCATTGAGTAGCTCCTAGTCTCCTATAATACAAATCACTTCTATGTCACATTCAGCTTTCTCATACAGCCTTTACTTCTCAGTTTACAAAATGCAAATTGAATAGCATTTCTATGGAAGTTTGGCAATTATTAGGTTATTTCCTAATATTGAAAATTACTTTGCAGTCTATCCCTTTTCAACTTGACAGTTCTAACAATTTAAATCGTTGTACCTTACACTAATAATTTCCAGTATCCTCACACAATGCAACAATATGTTTAGAAAAGCAAGCCAAATTATCATCATGAAAACTACTATAGACCAGTAACAAAAAAGCCTTTTTTATGTTAGTTACCATGTTACACCAAGAAGATTTTAAACAATGAACAACGGTGTTGCAATGGAGTGTTGGGGGAGCTAAATCATCATGAATCATAAATAGCTTCTCTCCCCAAACAGGTATTTATTTTATATTGACCTAAAGGCTAAAATGAATTATTGAAATCAACATGAATGCAGATCGAATCTCATTGGAATAATTAAATGGCAATAATGACAAGCATTTTGGTGTATTCTAGTCAACCTTTAAAAAGCAACATGAAAAACATCAAATATTTAGTGTTATGTTTCAAAATAAGCTTTACAACACATTATGTATTTTTAAGATTAAAGATTAGTTCTAACACATGATTTAATAATGAATGCAAATTATATATGAATATTTAACAAACCATATCACGTTTTATGTCTTAACATATCCTCTGCCATTACTATGACTGAATAAGAAATGGCTGCTTGATGTATTGTCCTGCTGTCTTAGGCCCTGGTGTTTTCACCTTGATATGGCCTTTAAAATAAATTAATTTGTTAACATATAAGAATTCAGTGTAACAGTTGACATAAAACATTTATTAGTCTGTTTATGATCTAACCAGCCATGCACTAATCAGATAATATTTATTTTAAAAATATTTATTTGGTCAATTGTTCCATGAAAAAGATTTGGAAATGTTTATTTCCAAGTTGATCTTGGGATTAAATGGTACTAATGGCACCATAAAGATGTTATATAGTGTTAATATAACCTGAGTATTAAAAACATAATACATTTGCTATTTATGAACCATTAAGTTTTACCTCGCCCCTAGAATAAACTTAATACCATTACAGACCTATTAATAACTTTACTCTCTCTTTTTCTTCTCTTTATCCCATCCCTCCCTTTCTCTCTGGTAACAGACTACTAGATTTTTAGGTGTGTGTATAAACTTAAAAAAAACTTCAATTATTTGTTTTATTATAGGACATATTTCTTTATTGTGTTTACTTAAATAAAAGGATAAGCAATTGCAGAAGTAGAAAGACTGTTCTTTTTACCAAGTCTTTATTGCTATTAGTTTTTAATGTTTCATTCAGCCCCCTAAAAATAATGTTAATTCTATCGATCATTGAGGGAATGCAAAAGAAATATAACCTTCCTACCCTTAGAACTTAGTTGTATTCATATGGCTTGATTCAGACCTACCATTAGAAGGTGCAGTACTTACACGGAGCTTTAACTATTGCACTAGGTCTTAGAAACCTCAGCAAGTTTATTTAAAGCAAAAAAAAAAATGTTGTTTCTGTGGTGTGTTTATACAGCCTGATCCAAACAGATTGTTTGGAGGCTTTAGACAAGGCTTGGAGCACATAATAATTTAACTAGACTTTTCTATGCAGGGTGCAATCTTCTACAATCCATGTTTCATCTTCCAGATTTTTTAAAGGAATACATTTAAAACAGGATTTCCCTCTGCCCTGCCTGTTATTTGTAATTCCATTTTGTTTGACTTCCTTTAGAATCAGGTATTTAGAGATGATGAAGGAAAGAGCCAATGAGCTGAGAAGATTAGGAGAAAAATCTTGGCATATAGAATGGGCACAGGAGAAGGGAATGGGAAAGACACATGTGAAAGTGAATTATTTTAATTTAAAAAAGGAAACTCACTGAACAAATAGCCTTTTTGATGCAGAAGAACTTTAAAAAATAAAGTTAATGTGATGGATATAATTAAAAGCTAGAGGGAATAAGGCTACCTATATTAGCAGCTCCCACTCTCCATGCCTGTTGCGTTATATATTGGCACCTTTAATCCCTTGGACTTTCTAGAGTTATTTCTTATTATCTCCTTGCTATGTATCCCCCCCTTCACCCTAGCCCAGCCCTTTTATTGCCTTGGAGGGCTGTTCTCCCATTCTCAGTCTGGGGACTCTAACCACTGGGACCTTTCTGCCACTCTCTAGCAATTGCTATTACATCTGCAGGGTGCAGTGTTGTGTAGCACCCTGTAACTGAGAGAAGGGAGAGGAGATGTACAGACATCCTGGAACACATGAGAAAAGTAGGTATGCCCCACAAATTGGAAACCCCTGTCCTAGAGCCACAGGTCCAAATGTCAGGAGATCCATGCAGTCCTTTGGTTTCTCTGAGGTAGATGAACAGTTTCCTGAGTTTGGCTCTCAGATAATCCTCAAAATACTGTGGGTCTTGCCCCTCTGCACATAAACATTTCCATGACTCTTTGCATATGAGCTGAGTTTACCCCCACTCTCTTCAATGCTTCTCATCAAAGAACTAATTCTGAGCACCTGCACGTCTTACTCAAGTCAATGAAAGCTGGGGTAGTCAGGAGGGTGACTACCTGCAAGATGGAAAGATGACTGTCACTTGATACTTTATAAAAGTTTGATGCTTTAAATCCTGCAGAAGCCCTCTGAGAACACAAGAGCCTCCATACACAGGCATTGCAATAGCTGCTGCTTGAGAAAGACAAAGACACACTCAGCAAGCCCCAACTGTGCAGTTAGCTGCTGCATTTCACTGCCATTAATTTCACTGAGTTTTAGGCTTCCTGTAGCATATCAGTGCTAAGAAGCATTAGTCAAGTCAGAAAGGAAAGAGGATAAAGACAAAGTTACTAAGTTTATTTTGAGATCTATTTCATATTGACCCTTTTATTCCCCCTGGCTCCAAACCAACATTTCTCAGGATGCTGTGCAGCTCTGTGCAACTCTGGACACACAAATGCAAGGTGAAGTGAATGATAACTGACCAGCTCAATCGCTAGGACAAAAGAACTCTGATACTGTCTACCGGATTTTGCACTGATAACTTCTGAAACTACCTTACCACCAAGACTAGGAGTAGGTATAAGCCAGGGTGGTTTTAGACATTGTGAGGCATACCTCTTTATATGGAAAGTACTTACTGAAAAATGTGCACTGACTCTGAGTCAGCACTGACCAGCACTTCAAATTGCAGAAGGAGCTTGCAGATTTTAGTGCTGTTGGGGAGGGTAGAGGGGGAGCTGCTCCTGTTCTGTTTATTTCCTAGGGAAGGGACAATCAAAAAAATGAAAACTGGAAACTATGAAAGAAAGAAATAACATTTTTGCAAAGCACTTGAGATGAAAGGAAGGGGAAGAAATCCCTCTTCTTTAAATGGCTGTTGAGATTTCCTTCTGCAGGCTTATCTATATGCTACTGACCAGGTCCTGCAAGCACTTTAATCTGTATCAGTGAGCAACTTGACTCACAGAAGTAGTATCATTGTGCCAGAGGCTGTGCAAATACATATACACTGAATGTGCTGTCACATAAGTCAAATGCAGGGAATTACACCTAGGCTTAAGTGCAGGATTGGGATCAGGATTGTCTTACTGAATGTGTCCAACAACACCCAGGAAGCTGAAGCAGAATATGAGACCCCGGCTGCTGCTTCAATATACATTAATAATAATAACTTATAAGGAAAGATCAAAGAAACTTTGAGTTACTCATTATTAATGCAGACAGTTCAAAAAGCAGAAGCCAACAGCATGTGGAAGAAGAGCTTTGTCGTTAAGGAATTCAGTCTGGAAACCATAAGGTAATTGATAGCACACCAAAATGATTATCTAATTAGTCCACATTCTTTCCGCAGCATACATGGGTTACCAGTCTTACCTAAAATGAAACCCAAGCTCACCTCTATCTCCTGAGCCATGCCTACTAGTTCAAGCTTCATCCACCTTCAAGGTTTGCTTGGAGGGTTGTCTGGATGGAAGCACTCAAACTGTTGAATAGGTTTGCCTTACAGTTAAGATATATCCTGAATGCTGACTAAAAATTTGGTTCATGTGCATCATCAGCACAGAATGTCCCCCTATTGAAGAAAATTGTCAGTGTGACAGGCCATTTAGACCAACTAGTGTATTTAGTCCAACCAAAGTGAAGCTCAGTTCACTTCAATCCACTCTGGTACAATTCCCCTTAAAAATATGAGCAATAACATAAGTTATAACAGGGAGCAAGGAGTTCCTAAAATGGGCACTATAGTAAATATAGTAAATAAGATGGCTTGGTGGTCCTGGCCCTTTTTGTCTATGACACATGCCATAAACCAACAATAAGTGTTGTAGGTTTGAGTTTCTTCATTTTTTGTTGTTGATGTTGCTAAATAAAAAGATGTCTTTTTTACTCTATTTGGAAATGAAATGAGGAAGTCTGCACTGTCTGGCTAAATGACAAAATTATTAATATTTCTCTGGTGCCACAGACATGCACATTATGCATACATTTGAAAAATATTGAGAGATCCTTGCCCCACTGCCATGAGCAGCATATTCTGACATCTTAACAAATCTTAACATAAATACTTAAATAAATAAATAAATAAGACAAAGATGAAGAAGGAGACACTAGATGTGATCTGTTCCTTATTGAAGGGATCTATCTGTTCTAGGAGACAGCTTGACAAACCAGCATCAAAAGACATGGTCACTCCCTAGGATGGTGCTGTGAAAGATACATTGGCTTCTGACAATCACTGAAGGAATGACAATAGCAGCATAATGTGATAGCACCCCGCCCAAGCCACCAACTTACCAGCTGGCAGGTGATCAGTGCAAGTCTGGAGAAGAAGAAAGGCACGTGGCCCCACTGGAGGGGATGCATGCCCACCTGTTCCAGATCAGCCTGGGCCCAGGTGGCTGGGCTGTAATCTGACCAGTTGGCACTATGCCGGCCAGAAGAGATGTGCTAATAGGCCCAGAGCCAGAGGAAGAGGGGTAAAAGACAGGCCAAAGGGAGACACTATTGCCAACTCCACAGTGTCAAAAATCAAGAGACAAACTCTTAAAAATCAAGAGATTTAGTATGTAAATCATGAGATGCTATTTTTGGTGTGGGCAGGGTATTTGTGAAGATGTGGGGGGGGCTATGGGTATGTGTGGGGGTTTGGACTCCAGGGAGGGGCACCTCGCACATCCTGGCGGGATGCAGGATACTGTGGATCAGGAGTGAGGGGCAGCAGTAGGGCTGGGGAGGCTTTGGCTTGGGTGTGAGGGCCAAGCACACAGACACAGACAGCGCCCAGCAGGTAAGTCTGTGTAGGGGAGGGGCAGATCAAGGCCCTCCTGGTGATAGAGGGAGTGGAGTAAGGGCAGGGGCTGGGATAAATGAGGGCCCAGGATTGGTGGGGGTCATACAACAAAGCCCTGGACAGCTTCTCTGGGGGGCATGCCCCCTGGGGGAGGCATGGGGAGCATCATGTGCCCACCAGATTACTGCACAGGGCAGAAGTGGGCTGCCCACTGTGGACTGAGGGTCTGTGCCCTGCTGCCTTTGCCCCAGAAGCCACGCAATAACGTAAGTGCTCCTGCAGCCAGGTGGGCAGGGGACATGTGTGCCACAGCGTGGCCAATGTGCAGATCCCAGGGCAAAGTTGAGCACTGGCCGTGATGTGCGTTCCCCATCTGCCCAATGGCAGGAGGCACACTAGTGTCACGCCACTCACAGTGCAAAGGCAGCAGGGTACAGAGAGCCCCAGCCCACAGTGGACAACCCACCTCTGCCCTGCACACAAATCTGGGGAGCACATGATGCCCCCCATGCCTCCCCTGGGGGTGTGCGCAGCAGCTGGGAGCCGTACTCCCCCTGTGCCTCTAGACAAGCCACTCATAGCTCTGTCACATGATCCACCCAAGCCCCAGAGCCCCAACCCCTGCTCCCTCCCACCCCCACCCCTTCCCCTCCACAGGCTTACCAGCTGGGCACTCTACATGTGCCAGAAGGAAAAATTCTGAGATTTGAGGGTTATATCACAAGATCAGAAGTCAGAGTTCATTTTGCTTAGAAAACTACAAGTCTCATGATTTTTTTTGCAGAAGTTGGCATTACTGGGGAGAGGACAGGGGACATACTGGTATGCAAGGAGGAAGCGCAGGCACTCTCAACACTGCTGGAGCAAAGGATTTGGCCTCCAATCCATAGACACTGACAGATCACAAGCCATGTCAGGGCCTCCATGTGCAGCAGTGCAGGTCAGGCAGGAAAGGGATCAAGTGGCATGGAGGAGCTGGGCACAGGAGCAGCTGGGGGAGCTGCACAGAGACAGTTGGCAAGTGCAGTACAACTGGCAGGGAAAGCTGTGGTCCAGGAATGCTCCAGGCATTGGTGAGCCAGAGCGTGGGACCCGCATATAGGAGCTCAGGCCATCCTGAGCAGTGCTGCACCCTGCAAAGGACACAGAGGCAGCCTGCCAGATCATGCAGACCAGAGGCAGCCTGCCAGCAGACACAGACAGCCCACATCAGGGCTGTCAGAAGTGGTATCCCAAGGCACCCCAGGGCTAACTGCATTACCCCAGTAGGGGGGACATAGCTAAAATCAAGGCACCAATGCCATGCCCAACAAACTAGCCTGAGCAATTTAAGTTTAGTTATCTGTTTTGTTGCAGTCCTTTTGAAGCAGAGGCACAGGTGCTGTCCTGAACCAGTTCAATCCTCAGATAACACCTGGAAGGAAACAAACCAAGTGGAAAGCCCACTTACCACCAATGTCCAACATCAACACCTGAGTGGAAAGCGGTGAGGTGTAGGAGAGGAGAAGCCCCACAGAAGTCCAACACAGATGTGACTGGACCAAGTCCACTGAGTGACCACAGGTACCATCTCCCCATAATAAAATATTCACCCTATAGAAACAACAAGTTGTGGCGGGAAAGAGGAGGAAGGTGTGTCGCAACCAGATGTACAGGGCATGAACACCACCCATCGGCTGCTTTCTTGGAAGTGAACCTATGACAACTAATTATGGATTGATCCAAGACTACTGGAATCAACAAAAGAAGTTGTCCCATGCATGGCAGCAGGCTTTGCCTCAAGTCCAAAGACTCTCACTCATCAGAGAACCAGACTGACAGTCTTCCCTCACACATCAATACAAAATTTGGTTTTACTTCAACACGTTGGTTCTCTTTCCCCAGCATTCAGATCTGAGCTCTGTTAACTATTTAAACAGGGAGCACTAATAAAGAACAACCTGCCAAATTATGCAAGACTTATTTGAATAACATCTATCCTGTCCCCATCAGCCAACACCATCAAAGTCAGCTCATCTGTAACTAAACATCAAATTGAAGCCAGTGTTTATTTGAAGTATGAGTTACAAGATCCTGTGGGTGAAACTACCCTTCAATGTGCTCCTAGGTACATTCTCTTCTCTGGCCATAAGCAGCAATACTGGTGCCCAGGAAAAGAAACAAGCAATTTAGATCTAAAAGATAACACTGTTTAGATATTAGTGATGGAGAAACACTGGAGGACAGTCAGACAGCTGCTTCAGAAAAGCAACAATGCTCTCAATATTTCCACATGTAACCCTACGAAGGAAGGAAAACAAAAACAATTTTACTCAGAAGTATAGACAAAAGAGATAACCCTCCCAAAGGAGCCCAGCATGATAAGTAGCCACAGTGAGAATCACTGTGATCAGTCAGAAAGGCAGGAGAGTTATTAGCTTAGCCCTGAACCTCCTACTTAATGTGGGGCCAGTGGTGATAGTTAACAGACCCTGGCTAAGGTGACAAGCTTTGGACCTGCTTGAGGAAATCCAATTGAAAAGCAGCCAAGAGGAACAACAAGCTAGAAACAGATGTTCCAGCTACCAGGATGTGCACACATTTAACCTGAATATGTAGAAAAAGTATTATTTTCCAAATATAGTGATTTCATCTCCTCCTGCAGCCCAGATATTGTCAGGTAACAATAGCCACACCTAAAATGCTTCCCTTCAGATTTTGAAATATATCTTAAGCTGAGTAGGTGGCTGAGCAATAGTTACAGAATAAAACATTTAGAGTACTTGATTGATTTTCTGAATATCATTTCACTGTCCAAGCAAAATGAGGCTGAACTTCAGAGCATGGGAAAACATACAATTCCAACCCAAAGTTAAACTACTTGCTAATCTTCATTTAACATAAAAGGTAAACCGTTACATGAGGAAACCTAGTTTCTTTTAACTGTCAATTCATATTTAGCAACTACTGCAGATTACACGCATTTCTCTCAACAAATATCCAGCCCACTGCAAAAGGGGACAAAGAGTGGCTTGTCAAAAGGAACTAATTACGCTTGAAGGAGAGTTGTGCCAGATTCAACAAAAGAAATGTCAGGGAGTCCTAGATAGTCTTTTGTGCAATTCTGGTCTCTGTAATGTGCAGAGGACTGTGCACTGGTCCTATGGGATATTAATCTCTTGTACATAAAATATACATTTTCCTTGGCTGCAATTCCATACTGTTCATTTATATTAACAAGAGTTATATTCACCTTATGAAGAGAAAATACCTCATTGTGCTGATTTTTTAACAAATTTTCTAGTCTCAGTAGAACATGTCTAGTCCAGATTTCACACACACACTTTTTATGGGCATAAAACAGTCCGATGTGGTCAGACCTAAGCATGCTTGTGATCCTACCTTTAAAAGTAGAATAAATAATATAAGAAAAACTTGATACCATGATACCACTGACGATACCACCATCCTACTTGTAAATATCTGAGGAACAGATTTAAAAATAAATTAATAAATAAATACATACATAAAAAAACTTTCATGATTAGCAGTTATTTCCTGAGTCCTAATCCTGTGTTTAACTCAGGGAGGGGCAGATGGAAATAAATTTTTATTTCAATCTCTGAACTATTTTGTTTTTGTTGCTATTGATAAAAATAAGCTAAATTATATTACTTTAGGTTCTGTTTTACTCCTGATATTTGCAAGAGGATCATATTGGGGGGACACAAATATTTTTGAAAACCATAAAATGAAGACCTTGCACAGCTATTTTTTAATCTTTCCCAATAGATATAAAGTATTTCAATATGTTACCCCAATATTGTTTTTTTAAGTTGCACATGAAGTTTTTGGAAACCAGCAATATTTTCAGTTGCTTTTCCTCTTGAAAATAACAGTAAGACTAAATAAAGGTTAGCATTTGTAAAACCAAAACATCACTCTGAAATGCAACCAATATGTAACAATCAGGTTATCCTAGGTGCATCTATACATTATATTAGCACTCAGCAATAAACTCCAACACATATTGTGCCAGAGTGTATTGCTCCTGGGTGCACCTTTGAACATACACCCAGGATCACAACACATTGAGCCAAGCTGGAGCAGTCCTGGCTAGGAGGGAGGGCCAAGGGGGTCAGCCTGCTAGCTGGGGCTGCTCCAACCTACCTCAGCATGCTGCAGAGATGCTGGCTGGGGCATAAAGGTACTCCTGTTCAGGGCTTGCCAGGAAGCAGCCCCCGCACTGAAACACCCTCAGCCAGCTGTGCCAGTGTTTACATATGCAGTGATATGAAGTAAAAAACAGGATAGTACCTGTATTTACAAGTACTACCCTGCTGCTGCAGAATTAATTGGTTTCCTGCAGCCTAATAAGGCCACATGTGTAGATGTGAGATGTTTACTGAGGAGCTAATTAGTCTGCTCCATCTCATGTTGATACACCTCCTGATTTATGCAAACTCATGAATGATGCATGCCCCCGGAGGCTTGGGGGGGGCACAGTGACTGCCTACAGGTGGCGGTGGCAGCAGGGGTGGCTGTGGAGGCATGGCAGCGGTGTTGGGGGGGGGTGGCAAGCATTGACCGGCTGCCGGCGACCACCCACAGGCATCGCCAGCAGCATCGTCGGTGGCCAGTGGTGATCAGTGACCACCCACAGATGCTGCCTACGGTGTCAGCAGTGAGTGGGGGCGTGCTGAGTGGTGTCCGCCCACAGGCACTGCCAGCATCATTGGCTGCACTTCTTTCAGGGGGTGCACCACCAATCTCAGGCGGTGCACATGTACCCATGTGCACCCCCTATGGGTTGCCAATGTGCAAACTGAAGAGAGAGGTTTGTATTTTTTTCCCCTTCCCAACTAATTCCTGAGTTCCAACTTGTCAAAGCCTAAGGTTAATGGTACCTGTCCTTTCCCTGTTATTTGCAGTTAAGACAATTTAAAGAGATATAAATGATTGTCAAATATAGATTTGCGTTATATGGTTTCTCATTAACTAAAAGACAAACTTGTTTTTGATTTCTTTTAAATTGGACTTCTTTTTCTTTTAAGCAAACAATACGTGTTTGCAAAGCTTTCAATTTGGGGATCATTTATAAAAACAAAAATGGCATTTCTCAGCTGCTGTTCTATGGTAAAAGGATTTATTGGCCAAGAAGTCAGCAATTTCCCTCCCTACTGATATATACAGCTTTAATATTTATTTCTATTGGAATAACTGTATAACATTTTCCAACATTGTGATATATTCTTTACTAATGTATGTTAAAACCTGTCTATTACCATGTAATGCAATTTGTTTTACCAATTCTCCAAATTCATTCATTTGAAAATATGTTTGCACCTTTATACCTATAATAACTAAGTACAGACATTCAAAAAGAACCTGGTGAAAGTGCTTTATCACATTTACTTGAAGTGCTGTAAGTTAGAGTGGGAATGAATCAAACAGACAT
>NW_005842151.1:266974-290820 GCF_000455745.1 Alligator sinensis | reverse complement strand
GGGGGGGGGGGGGGGGCGGGGGCGCTCAGCGCCTGCCTGCACTGGCCAAGGCCAGCAGGCAGAAAGCACTCCTGCATGTGTTCCAGAAGGCTGCCAGAGTGGCCCCTCTTCCCCAGCCTCACCTGCTGCACCAGCTGGCAACTGTCAGCAGCAGATGGGAGGTAGGGAACAGAGCCTCCCCCACCATGAGGGCCCTCCCACAGCTTGCTGGCTGGGGTCTCAGGTAGAGGCCAGGTCCATGCAGCAGGGGGGCTCCCTCCCCCCCCATACCTTCCCTCGCTGCAACCAGGAGCTGCAGTGTGTGCTGCCTGGCTGGTTTTTACCATACCAGGAACTGGAGACAAAGGAAAGGGAGCCCCCCTGCTGCCCGGACTCAATTCAGCCCCACCCCCTGGAGACCCTAGCCAGCAAGCTGTGGGGGGGACTTCATGGAAGGGGGGTTGGGGAGGAAATGGAGCCTCTCTTCTGTGTGGACCAGCCCAGCCTCTACCAAGACCCAAGCCTGCAAGCTTGGTGGAGGATCCACATGACAGAGGGGCCCCCAAGATGGCAGCAGAATGTGATCTGCAATGAAGTGTGATGGATGTAGTACTGACATTCAGAAAAGCACTCTAACCTAAAGCACTTTAGTCTAATACCACATCCTTCAAGGGTTACCTTAGAACAGGATCTGCCTTTTTTAAACACTTGAAGTGCCATGACTGTCTGTTCTCTTACAGCTTTAAAGTGCTTTCTGTGTACTAAACACAAGTTAAGTATAACATGTGTACCTAGTCTAACTTAATAAAAAAGACATCCAAACATAAAGCAGTACCTAAATCAAAGTAAGCTGTCTTTTGGTGGTGGAAAGAAAACCTGCAAAACTGGCTGACCTACTGAATGTGGGTGCTGCTCAATGCTAAGCATCACTTTCATTTGCATGTGACTTTTACATCTTTTTCAAACAATGCTGGCACAGGATGTGCATCTCTTGCTAGAAAGCGCTGGCTAGAAATGACTAAAATGAAATTGTCATCTCACACTGATGATGCCAGATGGAAATTTTCTTTAGGGCTCTGAACCCAAAATTGATAGCAGACTTGTGCCTTCAACAAGCCCCAGATTTTAGGGATGTTCCAAGTGAGCACAACACTCCAGTCACGTGCTATTCATTGCAGAATTAATTATGGTAACTATTAAAGATAATTGCATGAATCTTATTTTTGTTTACATTATACTTCCTGTAGCAGCTCTAAAAAAATACCAAACTAATCAACCAAAGAATTTACAAAAATGTGGTTGAGAAACAGTTAACTCAGCAAAAGCTAATCTCCACCAAGAAACATATTACAAACTCCCATGGAAAAAGCTAGTGGTATGGAATAATACACATTTGAAAACTTCTCAATGTTAAATGACATTTCCTCATAGGGAAGTAATAATTAATAATAATAGACACATCATTTATTTAGTGTTTTCCTTCTCTAACTCTCCAAGAGCTTGACAAAGATGGAAATCTTTATCCAGATCATTATCCAGATCTTACTTCTGGGCAAGCTGAAGTATCAACAGATTGAAGTGATGTACTCAACATCACAGAACCAGTCCATACCAGTGCCAGAAATAAAACGTAGTTCTCCTAACTGCAAGACTGATCCCTAACCAATTCAGTCATACTGCTTTGACTACAAAATGCAAGGTAGGCCCTTCTCACAAAGCAGAAAACTCATTGCTAAGTCCCTTAAAACTGGACTAAGTAAAAATACAACTGACACAAGTTTCAACAACTTTATGAGATGCACAGGATGGCCAAATTAGCACAATTCTCAAAACAGGGCAGTGCACAAAAATATAAATGCTCAAACAACTGTTTCTACATGCAAAGTGGTATTTGGATCAGAAGCTCTTTGGGGCAAGAACCATCTTTTCATTCTAATACAATGAGGTGTTGGCCAATAGCTGGGCCTTTTAGGCACTGCTGTAACATCAATAAATATGGGACAATGAGCCTGCACACAATTCATGTGTACAATGACTTTTTGGCTTAAGAGAGTGAGATTTGTTTTGATTTTAACAGTGTATGGAAAGGAAGGTAGGGGCTTGGCATTTTGCAAGCCCACAGGTTCTCTCTCCCTAGTAAAATCTACTTTTCTAATTTGGTTTTCTATGCTATTGAATAAAGGTCCTCAAAATTATGTTTTTAATGCTATACTTTACCTAAATTAGATTCCACTGTTACAAAATTTTAAGTAGCAAATGAATGACACATTAATTGTCAGGAGTTGAACATTTTTACATCCTAATGTATGTGCGGGCAAGGGGGGGCCACCTATACCTGCTACTGTGATGTCTCTTCCATAGTTAATGATTTACCAGTATTTTCATCAAAGAAGTTTTCTTTCAGGGCCTTA
Organism: Alligator sinensis; assembly: GCF_000455745.1. Classification (NCBI taxonomy): domain Eukaryota; kingdom Metazoa; phylum Chordata; order Crocodylia; family Alligatoridae; genus Alligator; species Alligator sinensis. The sequence continues at coordinate 288,430 of NW_005842151.1, read as the reverse complement.
ATATGCAGTGACAGCATGGTCTCCGTTTAAGGACAAAGTATGATTTTCACTAAAAATTATTTAAAATTAATTTAAAATAAACGACCAAGTTCAGATATGGTGTGATTGCAAGCAATTCAGCAAAAGAGACATACTGGGCACATCCAGATGAGCAAGTACATGCCTGTTGCAACATCACAAAGCAGTTTGAAATGCCACAAGAAGCATGCTGGGAATAAAAAATGTTCCCCGCACTGAATATTTGCAGCGCAGACTCTAGTTTTGGTATCAGGAAATCCCGGTATCAAAAAAAAAATGCCAGAAAAAAGTGGTGCAGAGCACACTCCTAGAGCATGTATAGATATTTAGAATTCATTTTATTATGATGATGGAGGAACTGGTAGACTTCCAAACTGCTTTAAAAATGTAAATGTATTAATAAAACATTGCCCAACTGATCTCTCTATATATAGTGGCATTTCATTTTAATCATGGAAGAACATGGATTTCAGGTATTTTAATGAGAAAACTTGGTTTTTTTCTCAGAGAATTTGCTATTTTTAAATGGGGAACACCAGGATCTCTGTTGATGAGGCCAGTGGTAAGACCTGGGCAGAGGAGCCTGCCCAGGGCCAGCACCAGGGAGACAACTGGACAGCAGATGGGGTGGCTGACCTGGCCATTTGGGGCCAAGAGGATAAGCTTTGACAGTTCTAAGTGGGCCACCGCAAGGAACACATCTTCTGGGTGATAGCTACCCAGATGGCAGATCAGGGTCACCAGAAGACATGACAGCAGTTCCGCACAAAGGCCAACTGTGCAGACACAGCCCACTGGCAGCTGGCCCAGAGGTGTAGGAGGCCCATACAGAGGGTACAGTGCCCATACCACAGCCCAGGTGGCCGTGCAGTCCCCATCTGGGTCTGGCAGGTGTGCACCCATGGAGCAGCAAGTCCAAGGGAGAGGATACCGTTGCAGGTGGCAGCAGGTCACAACCAGGCAGCACCTGCCACTGCCAGACTGCTACAATGGGTAGAAGGTGCAGTGGCCGCTCTAGGTTAGGGCTGCTTCAGCAGTCTAGCTGGCACAAGGGGCTAGTTCCCCAGATACCAACTGGCCAGGCCTCAGAAGCTCCTGAGGGCAAGTAGCCCTGAGCTTCTCGCCAAGGCAGCTTTTTATACTCCTGGGCCCAGCACAGCCTCTAGCTCCCCCTGGCTAAAGATCTGGGAGGAGCTGGGCAGGGTCAGTTTCCCCCAAGTGGCACAATTTGCCCCACACCAAAGTGCATGTTCAGGCACAAATCTCTGGAACAAATTTGTGCTGCTGCTGTTTGAGCTGCTGCAAGCCCTTCATGTGTGGACGCGCCCACTCAGGCTAAATTTGGCTCTTTGAGTATCAAGTACAGAAGTATGGAAGAGCTGAGACTTTCTCATGCACTCCCATTCCAAAACCAATTTCAGATTTAATGGGTCAGCATGCAGGCCCATACTAGGCATGAATGCCTTTTATATTTATTCTAGGAGCAATAATATTCAGATCTCATCTTACCACAAGGACTGTACATCCCCAAAAGTGGTAAGGCCAACTCTGACTTATCTCATTAAATGATTTTCATTCCTGTCTCATCTTTTCTTTCAAATATTAACTGTGACTGGGATTATGGAAAGTTAGCAAGGTTATAGCCCCACAGGTAACTTCTACTATATACAAATGGAGGGGGCAGGGAATCTTCAGGTTCCTTCAACTTCCTTGACAGTCTCTTGCTACAGGAGAGGAAGAACCAAGCCATTTATGCCAAGATCCGTACACAGTGGAATATTTTTTTGTACATGTGGAAGGTATCCAAATAAACCAGGGTCATGAGGGCTGCAAGGTCACCAAAGCCACAATGAGCATTCTGATGAATTTTGCTCTTCTGATGTATTTAACTTGCATTACCACAACTCTGATGTGAGGTACATAAGTATTATCTCATTTACAGATGGGTCAAGTAGGCCAAGGAATTTTTAATTATTTATATACCAGGTTTATAAAGGGCTGGCCTTTGGAACACATGAAAACCAGGTCAACAAGTTTATACATGCATATATAAAATGGATTGCCACAAAGAAGTCTGTCAGAGACAGAACTAAGAAACCTCCACTTGGCCAGTGCTCCTGGCTCTGCTAAGAGGAACAGAGATTACACTGACACTTAGTAGAAAGCCCTGCTCATTAGCTAATAGTTGGTTAAAAGATTGCAATAGCCCTACTATGACATCTTCACAGCAACTTGGTGACCTGGTTTTCATGTGTCCCAAAGGTCAGCTCTGACTTCAGTTACAATACAACTAGCCATTTATTTATTGATAATTAAAAAGTCAATAGTCAATGAATAATCAATGCTCAGCTGAAACTCTAGGCTCCTGATGAATAAACCTAAGTAATATTATTAGCCAAAGGCCCCGAGACAGCAATTACGTAATGGTCAAAACTGGTAATAACTAAGGCAGATAAGGCATCTGCTACTAGACTCTCTTATACCTAGCAGATAAAGCCATGACATGATTTACTGATCAGGAATGAAAGTTAGAAAAATTCAAACAGGAAATAGCATTCTTTCTTTTGTTTTGGTTTGGTTTTTTAGCAATAAGAGGGTGATTTAACCACTGGAATGCCATACCAAGTAATGTGATGGATTCTCCATTTCTCAAAGTCTTTGAATAAAGCCTGGGTGGCTTTCTAAAAGGTAGGCTATAAGTTAACAAGAACCAGAACTAAGGCCTGTGTTATGTAAGAAGTTAATCTAGATGACCATAACAGTCTCTTCTCACCTTAAAAAATCTATGATTCATAAATAGCTAAATTCACAGTTCTCTGATGTCTAATTGGGGTTATTGTACCACTAGCATATTCATTAACATATATCAGTCATTAAAAGACACCTCTTCTCTATGCAGAGCCAGTGTATTCAGAGCCTATGGAAAGGTTACTATACCTCTCTCAGATGATCTGTTAGCTTTTATATTGGCCTTTCTTCTTTCCACAACAAGTACAAAACATTCAGCTTTTAAGGGAATTCCATGCTCCTATATAACATAGTACATTATTGCAGAGAAAGAGTCAGAGCATGTTAACAGAAATGTCTTTCTTCAGCATGATCTCCTTTCCATATGTCTCATCTTTACACAACTCTGCTTTCAAGACACAGGCCTCAAACTCCTCTGACCAGCCTCTCCTTTCTTTCTCTGTGTATATTTTGGTTGGCTGGCAGAGATACCTAGATAGCTTCTGGGCCTTCATGCTCCTTATCTTCTTGTCCCGTCCCTTGTGGTGTGTGACCAATACATCCTATCACAACACTGTATACACATTAATTAGATGAGTGTTTTAAGTGAAATAGTTCACATAAAAATGCAGAATAATTATTCTGTTAGGAACATAAAAGTTATAGACATACCTACAGGTACTAGAAAACAGCACATTAGACTAATCTACTGTGTAGTAATTGCTGCATGTGTGTAGATGGTGACATTTACTGAACATTAGATTAGTCTAATGCACAGTATATTATCTCATGTAGACACACCTGCTGAGTAAAAGGTGTTCCACACTCAATAAGAGCCATGGTGCATATCTTTGCATTTATTGTATGTAATGAACTGGTCTGCAACCAAAATGTAGCATACAAAGAAAGATTTTCACTCAAGATTCCTCTCCTTCCATGCTTTTAACACCTTTAATGTTATTTGTTGTGTAGTCATGCTAAATTGCTTTTAGCCCACTCAAACTATAGCTTCAGGGCTTGATCCTACTCACAATTAGAGTTTTTCTACTGAATTCAGCTAAAACAGTGACAAAGAACACGAAGAAATATTAATTAATCAGGCATTAGTTCCTACAAATTCAATATTTCAGTCTACTAGTCATAATTCTGCTTTCCTCAAGATAATCTGCCTTTGCAAAAAAATCTAGAAGATACTGAGTCATCTAAAAAACCCTAGGGAAAAAATTAAAAAGTCAAATTCAGCAGTCAAAGGCGAGTAGTAAATTTGATGATATTCAGCAAAATAAATACTTTGCAGTTAAAATTAAATACAAATGCTCTCTTCTCCTGAATTAAATACAAATGCTCACTTCTACTGCAGGTCTTTTTTTGAAACTGTTCTACCATTGATCTAGCATTCTTTGCTCTTCAAATGTTTATTAAAATACTACCAATAAAAATAAAATACTGCAGAACAAAATATTTTATAATTATATTTGAAATACAGATGCAAGTCTCTTGCAGATGATTGGTGTGTTTAAAGTACAAAGTTGATTGACACATGCTTTCACTTAATGATGGTAATTACAAAGAATAACAACTCCAAACCACATCTGTTCAATGTAACAATCTTGTAGTTCTATGCAGATTACATTGAGAGCTGTCAGAAATGCCAATTTTACCACAAATCATGCATAAGCACATTTGTAAGACAAGAAACAGATTAATAAGCATCAACACTTTTCTGTAAACACTTGTTGAAGAGAATAAAAGTGGTTAGCACTGAAGGAAATGATACGACAGTGGAAGCTTTCTCTATCAAGCTTGAAATAAAAAATCACAGGAAGGACAAAAGTGCATTCTGGAGTCCGAAAGAACTTGTCCCCCTACAATAGATCAAATGTAGAAAATTAAAGACCCATATTTCATATGGATCATATTCAAACAAATTTACTCTGTTTCTCTGTCAGCTCTTAACTAAAATTCACATTTAACACATTCTTTAATATTACCTATTATACCAAAAAAAAAAAGATATACTTTTGAGCTGAATTAAAACTGCATAGTTAGGAAGCCCAGCAATACTTTAAAAATGTTTAATTTTTCTTAAAGTAAGTAATAATGCTTGTCTGTGTATGTTTGTGTATAAAATAAGTGTCCACTATTTTAATATTGTATTAATGTTATGAAATATTAATTAGATTTCAGTCTTAATGTATAAAAGAATAAAGTAACGTTGAAATAAAAACTAAAGTAAAACGAAGAAAACCAAAATAGCTAAGTCATAAATAACACGAACTTTGTTACCATATCATAATTGTAGGTGCTTTTATTCAAAAGCTGTTTAAGATTCAGGGTCATGTTTTTTATAGCAAAGGGGCATGGAATTATAGCCAGTCAGTCATATGATCTCAGACAAGTCAGTAATGTAACATGACTTTGTTTGCTTTTGTATGACACAAGGCATTACAAGATATAGCTGACACACGGTATAATTGCAGAATAAATAAACAGTATGATTTTTAAAACAAAAAAGTCCTTAGATACGTTCCTTTCAGTATATGTATTTTACTTAAAAATGCAAAAGTTAACAACATTTATTTATTTGTTTGCTAGAGAAATAGTTTTCCACTAAACATGTCTCAGTCATTTATAAACAACTGATACAAAAGTTGTCATACATTACAATATGTGCACACATGATGGAAGTTAACAAATCTTCTCTCTGAGATGAAAATATTTTCCAGAAGTTCTTTAAAAATATTCTCATGTACATGACTTTAGTAGACAAATTAGTTACAGATTTTGTATTAAATTGACTCAAAGTTAGGACTTTTTTATTTTGCATCATTTCCTTTCAAGTGCTCTGATATGTGGAAAGTAGTCCTTTTAAAAAAAGTTTGCATTTGTTGGCACATTTAAAGCTGCTAGAAAAATATAATAGAATTCTGATTCTTTGAAATAGATGCAAATGCACACACAGAGATAGCATCAGTCTTTAGTATCTATTTTCCATGTAGATACAATACTAAGATAATGCTAGAGTTACTCTCAAATTCTATACTTAATCAGCTGTACATTTTGTTCATACTCCTTAACTATTTTAAGGGAATCTGTAAGAATAGGAAAGATGAGACCCCTTACATAAATAGTTCCACTAAAGTCAGTGAGATTACTTGTATGAATAAAGGAAAGCATCTGTGGTATATCTGCAGAATGAGACCCTAACTCTGTCCACGCTCACTAAACTCTGTCTCTCTATTAAGCTGCAAGCCTCTATAGGTGTGTACATATCTGATTTATCTGTTATGCACTCTGACCTGAGAAACAATCAGCCAAATATCCTCAACTCATATTCAAAATTGTAAAAATGTGCACATATGAAGAAGTCTATAAAATTTACTGAACATTACTTCAGGGTATGACAGCTAGCAGGATTTAATAACGTTGTAGCGTTATTTCTATCAACCCATTAGCAATAAAATTAACATTCAGTGATTATTTACTGTACCTGTCAAGCAGGAACAGTGACATTATCTAGCTGACTTGGTTGTAAACTCTGTGTGTAACAACGTTGAAACTTCTTGACTAAGGGCACACCTGCCCCTTAGAACCATTGTTTGACCTGTTCTTCAGTGTATAACATGATGTGCTTTCTATTTCTATAGCAAAGGGCTCTCTAAAGTATTATTCTTTGCCACAACAAATCCGTACGCCTGAGCAAATTTTCTTAAAAACAGCTGCTTCTGTGGTATCTTGGCATCCAAAGTAAATGATTTGCAGAAATTCCACAGGGAAGGAGGTACTTTAAAGGCTGCCAGGGAGTGTGATAGGGGTAGAAGAAGAAGAGTGAAGAGGCACAGCTGTGACAGCTGAAAGCAGGATAAGCTGCCACTGATCTGTTTCCATGCTTATCACAACACCCATTAATCAATTCCAATCACAGCAGGCCCACCAACTAAACCACACTCCACCTCTCAAAAACTGACTACTCAGCCTTGTAATCCTCTTGAAAAATTGTTCATCTGAGGAAATGTCAGAGGGACAGTGTGTTGTTTACTTTATTACAAATATTAAAATTATGCTTGGAATTGAAAAGAGAAGGAAAGTTCAAGCAACAGTTAAAATACCCACTAGAATATCTTCCTGGGTGTCTTATTTTCCTTCAAATTGTTGTGTACTAAGCTGTTTTGGATCGTTTTAAGTAAAGCAACTCCCTCTGCCTTCTATTATAAGTTGTACTATAGCTAATCTTTTTCGACAACCTAAATTTTCATCTGTTTACTGCTATGCAGTTGTAAGCTGTGTAACTTAAAGTATAGCCAAAGCTGAAGCTTGTTGTGACAGCATTATTAACGCATACACATGCACAATGGCTATGTAAAAACGTAACACTAGCACCACTCTTAAAAATGTCACAAAATGTACAGCATTATATACCAAATATCACCAACCAAATGATAGTTGCATGTGTTAGACACAAGTGAATCTTTTTTCTTCTATATGTATGTACATCCCATTAATGTTAACTTTTGCATGAGCATTAGTTATGTGCTGTACCATGGGTTTAAAGGACACCGCTGACCAATGAATACACATTTAATGTCACTACTGGAATGTAAGTACTGCAGGTTTCTTAAATGACTGCCTACTATTTATTCAGAACCCAATTAGATAACACTTGTTTTCACTGAGTACCACTGAATCGAGCAACCCCTGTAACTCATTTGTTCACACACTTCCTACTGCTTACAGATTTCGGTCCTGCCTATGATGCCCTGAGTCTGCCCACACTGGCCAGATCCAGATGTGCAGATACGTGTGGTCTGTGACGCCGCAAACCTCTTTGAGGTGCCACAAACCACAGCCTGACCACATGCCTGACATGTTAAAATGTGCCCCGCGCTGCAAATCTGCAGTGCAGGGACAAAAAAAAAAAGGCCACAAAAAAGCATTCACAGTGAGCATGCACTGGCAGACACAGAGGTTCCATTCTCCAGGAAGATGCTCTGGCTGCCTGCCAAAGTGTCTCCGCTCCTTTAGTTCTGCCCCGGATCCTCCAGCATGCCAAGAGCTGGAAGAAACCAGGAAAGGGTAGTTTCCCCGAAGTGGGGTATTTTGTCCCACACCAAAGCACACGTGCAAGGGTGTGCATGGCAGCAAAAAGTAGCAGCACAAACCTGTGCAGCTACTATTTTTGCCACTGCAAGAAGACACCCCTGCATGTAGGGACATTCCCACTGAGGCAGTTGCAAGACTGGGGCTTTTGGGGGGGGTTCTACTTTTTTTAAATCAACAAGCCAAATGAAACATTTGCAAAAATGTTTCTGTTCTGTAGCCTTGAGCCCATACACTGAGGTAAGCACATGCAGATTCTACATGCAGTTCAAGGACAATACAGTAAAGACTTTATGCACTTTAATGGGAGTCCAAGTGAGCTCAGAACTCCTACAGTGAGGAGTAGAGACATTTGGAAACAACCATGGCCTCTGCTTCTGTGCTGCATGGAGAGAGACAGATTTCAGCCCTGTGTTGACAAGCTTGAAGCTTTAAAGCTTGACCAGGCATCCAAGAAAACACTTAGACAGAAGCCTGGATACTTAAAACCTCCACTTGGAGGGATTAGATGCACTTTGTGAATCTCTGTGAAAGGTCAGACTTAAAGCACAGGAGAAGATTTTCAGACTTGCCAAAGGGATTTAGAAGCATGAGTCTCATTCACATTCAATGGGACCTATGCTCCTAAATACTATTGCAGCTTTTTAAAATCTTCCTGTGTATGACAACTCTGCAATGGCCTCCTTATTTATCCAGCTGTTATTCCTTACTTCAGCGATTATATTTAATCCTTTTCTAAAGGAGAAAATATGTTTTAATGATGCAATAGATTTACAAGTATGGGGCTCCTGGTGTGATAGTTGTGCAGTTTTCCTGGTTTCCAGAGATCACATGACAAGCACATGCAATTTATAGGACTTCAGTTTGTGCTTTAGCTGAGAACTGCAATTATTTATACAGCACCAATGGTCTTAATACATCAGGAAGACTGAGGAATAGTTAATGTAACACAGCACAGGATACAGGACAATGCCTAAGAGGTATTTCATGTAGTCCACCCTGCCTCTCACCAGCCACCAGTTTTGGCATCCTCCCCATGAAGTGGCTGCTCTCAGGGCAGACCTCCAGTATACTCCCCACTCCAGAGCCTATGTCTCCAGCACGGGCCTAGATCTGTGCCTGTGCCTGTTTAGCACCTTTGCAGGCTGCTGTTTGGAAGTTCCATATTTGACTTCCTCTCCCAGCTCTGGAAAGAGGAGCAGAGGTTACATCTTCCTCTCCTGTAGTGAAGCATGCAGAGCATGGAAAGAGACCATTAGTGTCGGGGAGGAAAAAAGGACACCTAGGGCAATGAGAGACTGCTTCCAAATCGTACCATCTACTGGCCCAGGTAAGAAGGGCATTTTTTTTTAATCTATTCAGGGCAGAGACAGCAGTAAAAGTTACACCACTCTGCTCAGGGCTGAAATCGAGCCAGTCCTTTAATGTATTGCCAAGCAGTCATAGGTGCACTCAGTTTGAGATGGGATTTTAAGGATTTTTAACACCGAGTTTGTTAAGAATTTCTTCACTGTCTTGTTTCATGCTGCCAAGTCACACCTAGCACAATCCTGTCTCACTAAATAATACTACTGATCCCAGGGTGCACTGAAGTAGTTTAGGTATAACCTCTGCAAAGAATGTGTCAGAATAAATGTGAAGAGTAATATTCCAGCCACAAAGCAAAGAAGGATTCTCATCGAAAGTACTATACATTGGAGAAACTTTTGCTACAGGGGGTGTCTGCACCTTTGTGTGTCGCAACAATGCAGAGAGGAAAGTCAGTTTTGAAAATAAAGGACTGGACTAGGATCAGAAACTCCAGGTTCAACTCTAGATCTGAATTAATCTGTGCTTCAGTTACCATCATCATTGTAGAGATGAATAACTCCCATGCCTTACCTCTCTGTCTAAACAGATAAGATCTTGGAAGCAAAGACTGTTTTTCACGATATATTTGTAAATCACCTAGCACAATGGGGCCCTGAGCTCAGGTGAAACTCTTAAGTGCTACCAAAATACATAGAGTTAATGATAGGGTGCCTGTCTTTCAAATGGAAATTAGAGATTAAATTTATTACTTTGATGAGCAGACAGGCAGGCAGCCATCATTTCAGTAGTGTACAAGCAGTTTGGAGATTTTGCTTGCTTAACCTCCCTTCAGATTATAGAATTGTGGAATTTATCATTCCTAAAGACGCTCTTTCTAGGAATAATGTTATAGCAGAAGCAGATCTGGATAAAAGAGACGCCAAGGAATTTTGACTCTGAGTCATTTGCTCTAAATAGCACTTTTCCACTTGTTTCCTTTGAGCTGACTTCATCGCCCTCTCCGTTTGGAAAGTACTTACCATGTAGTGAGCACTGATGCAGTTTAAATCATAAATGAAAATGTCCTGAGACTAAAGAAACTGTGTTAACTTGTTCAATGTCACTATACTTGAACTCTTCCCTATTTAATTCAAATTGAAAAGCTAATATTGCACTTTATATTTTGGGTATAAAACAAAATGAAAAACTGAAAAATAGACTTATTTCTTGCAGTCGCAGCCTAAAAAAGAACAGAGAACATAAGCCTAAATATTTGTGTCATATGAAGACAAGATACATGTGCTCTGATTACTGTGATATTTGAACATATAGAAATAATAGAAAATAGATCAGATGAGCCTGTGTGCACAAACATTCAAATAAAAATGTGCCTTTTTGGCTTTATTTACAAAGAAAACAGTGTAATAGTGGATCCCCTACACAGTAGCAGTGAATTAATCTAACAGGAAACTAACAACTCAGTCATAAACCACTATACCAAATGAATATGGCTTTTATTGTCCTCATTTTTAGTCATAAATAAACATCCTTAAGATCCAAAGGAGATGTATATGATTTTGATTTACTGAACACAGAAATATTCAAGCATTGAATAACCAGAAATGTGGCTGTGATTCAACATATTGGGTACCTGCGCATATTCAGAATCCCACCTTTCATTCTAGTAACAAAGATAACGTTTAATAATTCTTAATTCCTGTTATAGCTATGGAGCCCACAGAGCTAGGGAAAAGCAAGCTGGCTCATGTGTTTGCTAAATGCCCAGTGAACATTCTTTGCAATTGACTCCTTCCCCACAAAAGCTGTAGGAAAATAAAGACATTTTGTGACAAAGGGACTTCTATTATGCAATGTTAGGGTATTATACAATGACAATTCAGGTCAATATAGCATATATAGACATTCATGTTATATGTAGAAGCCCAGTATATGAAATAAGTTGTTCATCAAAAATCACATTATGCCTTTATTTCCTAAGCAGCTTCCTTTGTTAGTTTATATATGTAAAAAACCCACCCTAAAGCTCTTTTTCTATTATTTAATGTTTGCACAATGCTTTGAATGTTTAAAATGCTGTGGGCTTCCATTTTCTCCTTGTACATTTTAGTTTTACTAACAACATAAACGGCTTAAGGGTATTTCTTTTTAAACGTTTAAAGACCATTGGATTTGTTTTCTCAGAAAGCTTCAGCTATCTGACTGCTGAGAAACTGGAAGACGAGCTTTCTAAAGTGATCTATTTTGCATGTGTGCACATGAGCACATTTGAGAAGTCGAGTCCTGATGTCTCGACTTCTGGATGTAGGTGGCACCTGTAAGTGAGCTCCTTCAGGACATAGCATTGGTTGCTTACAGCACGTAGCACAGAACTATCTTTATTCTCTGGACATCATAACATACCAACACGGCTTTGCCATCGCAATGTATCATAAATGTGTTTTATGTATTGTATATCTCACTGAAGTCTCATCTTTCCTGGACCATTGCTATAAGCTAATAGCATGGAATAAAGTCTAGTCTCAGACACAATGAAAAAAAGGGGCCATCAAGTAAATAAAGTTGACAATAGCCTCTGTTGGGGTCCCAGATGTTATAATACTGTCATCCTTGCTGCTATCATTAGCACTGCTGGACTACATGCTGAATTGCCAATCTGTATACAGGATTTGTGGGTGCATCGTCAATGTCAGCTATTCTTGTTAACATTTCTACTTTACCTATGCCGTATAGACACCTATACTAGAAGAACTACAGAATTTCTAGAAATAAATTATAATGATATAAGCACCTTTATAGCAATATATCTGCATCTACGTTGATTCTAAACTGATATAGTTAAATCCATACCACAAAAAACTCCATGTAGACTGTTTCTAAGGACTACATTGTGTAAACTGGTTAGAGTCCTGCTGTCAGTCCAAAAGATGTGAGCTTGAATCTCCACTCTGGATTCCTGCCAGTTGCTACACTTGTTGACCCATCTGTAAATGGGTACCAGTTCATTCAATATAGAGTAAAAAATGGCCAGGCATAATACTAGCCACCTTACTCCCTGATATCTTTCTGCTGTGCCATGCCTTCTCTATGGGCCATAGTCTCAGCTGGATTTTTGACTTCAAAAGAACCTGCACCTGCAACAGGGGCAGTTCATGAGGTCATTATTAGACCTGGATTCTACTCCCAGTTCTTCCACTGATTTGCTATGTTACTTTGCACAAAGTAGTTAACCTTTCTGTGTCACGGTGTCCCTATCTAAAATATGAAGATAATGATTTTTTTTCTCCCTTTGAGGTATAAGATGAGAAATGCTACATACTTTAATCTAATTCCAGCCATAGCAACCTCCCACCCAGCTGTGGAGAAATACAAAGTCTGAGGATGACTCAAGGACACAGAAGGTCAGAGAATTCACTCTGTGGAAAATAATGACTGCGGTATACTCCTACTCTATAAAAACTGTAGCAAACTGACTCCTTTCACAATACCCCTCTACACTTGGCTTGCTGAAAAAATACGAAGTCAAGCCCTCAGGTACCAGATATGAGATCCATGCACAATGACTGATCTGTTTGCAGCGCATGCTGTGTTCACATACTCCATAACTTAAATGGCAAAAGGATCCTCTAACAAGAGAAATTCAGCAGCACTACTCACCTCTACACATTTTCTAAGTTGTACTTACGTGTTTTGCTAACACTTTCATCCTAGAATAGTGCTACTAAAGGCAGACAAAACAATGCCCAAACAATCTCAGACTGTCAGGATACAGTTAATAAATCAGATTCTGAATCCATGGTCTAAATTTTTGCAAGCACGGTAATTGACAGGTTGGATTGCTTTCTGCCCATTTTTATTGGGGGGGTGGGATTGTGGGTGGGATTGTGGGTAAATGCAGATTGCTCACTAAACCAGGCATCTCCCTTATTTTCTACACAGACTGTGTAGTTTATAGCCTCAATCTCCTGAAAAGCACAGCTGAGACTAGGAAAAGAAACAGACAGTTAATCTCAGTTCTTTGCCAAGCCACTGGATACAGTATTAAATGCAACTGGCATCATAATTAAACAAATATCAGTTTATTTTTAAGTAGAGGACAAAGGAAAGGTTAGCTCTTAATCAGCTCTGAGCAATGAACTTCCTTGTGGATAGGTAGCTGTCTCCTCTCAAAACATACACCTGATATTGAAACAGAAAATAAATATAATCTTTCACAAGTCTTTATTTCACCATGCAAAACAAATTGAGGCCAAGTTCTTTTTTTATTTTTTTTCAATATTTACTTATTCAAAGTTGCATAGAGAAATTTGTAACCTACGTATTATCCATTATAAGAAGAATCCAGTATAACAAGAATTCCTGGGTTCCATTCCCAGCTCTGTATCAATCCACCTGTGTGACCATGAAGAAAGCCACCTAGACCCCACCGATATACTTGAGAACATGTTTAAAAACTTTTCTGAATAAAGATGGCTTAAGCATTAACTTAAGCACATATTAAAAGCATTGCTGAACTGGGGTCTTTATCTCTCTGTGCTACACCTTCCCCCAAGTAAAAAATGAGCTAGGAATATTTGCATACCCCACAGAACATTACAAGGAAAGCAATTGAGGTTGCCTACTTAGTAAGGCTCAATATTTTGAGATGGTTTAGGTAAACAGTTTTGTAATTATTACATATATGCAGTCAATTACATTCGATTGCAAACAAAAGTTAAAACATAATGGGATTAGGAGTTATTTTGCCATACTGTTTTGATCTTAAAGTTTGTTAGCGTTGTATATTTTTCATCTTATTGTATTCATGACTATGACAAGTGTGTGCTGGGAGGCCACATACAAACTCTTACTTGAAGTCCAAGTAATTATTTGTGAAGATATACAACAAAAAGGGGTGTTTTGCGATCTTAATAAGGTAAAAGCACACTGTAGAAACTGCTTTTCATGTTTATACTACAAATCTTTTAGCTAGATTCCCTTCACAACTGTGGTTAATACAGAAGCTGCCCAAAGGACTTGTAATTAGTGTATTATTGTGAAACACTTCCATCTAGTGGCTTGTAGAGGAACAACTACTGAAGTAAATCGCACAGTACAGAAACAGGTAAGATTTTATGCCATCGGCTTGTTTGGTATTTGAACAAGCTTTTCTACTACCTTAACTATAGCAACATTCACAACATAAACTGCCTCTGCTCCTTGTCCTTCCTCAAAAATACACCTAAGCCCTTTTTAAGGACTGACTCCTTAAAGTCCATTTGAAATTTTGCTCTTGTCAACATTATTATGAGAAAGCTGATCAGGAACTATGGTACTGAATAACAGAATGAAACCCTAGGTTTCAGATTAATGGAATAATGGAAAAAAGTATCAACAAATGATTCCTCAATGGAAAATTTCTAATGTGCAATGGACAATAAATTATTGCACCACCTCTCCCTTCTAGAAGTGTGACAGTCTTTTATTACAGTACCAGATCGGACAGGAACCCTATATACCCTTCTGTCTCTGTCCTGAGAGCCATGTGGGGCAGCTGCTGGGAAAGTGACAGCCAGAATTTCCACAACTACAATTGCCTGGGCCAGGACACAACAGAGAGCTGCACTATACCCCTAGCACATAGTGCTGAGCTCCAGCTGGAGCTCACTCCTGCATTTTTCCAAAGATGGGCCAAAAACTCCATGACCCACCAGTGACCCAAACAGCTACAAGAACAGAGAGAATGAGCCACGTGATCACCGAACTCATTGCAGCTGCCTTAGGAAAGCTGTTAGACAGGCCTTTAAAAAGGCCTTCAGGGACAAGCATAAAAAGCACTAAGCCATCAGGAAGGAAAGGTCACTGGTTTACTCACCCTCCCCTTTGTTAGGAATCTGCATCCAAGAAACCCTGAACCCTCTCTGCAGCCAATCCAATCCAATCCAATCCAATCCAATTCAATCCAATCATGTGTGACATTTTGGTCTGGATTCTGCTTCCCATTAGGATATTGAATGCTGCACCAATGACAAAAAGACGCCTGAGAACCAGCTAAAATAACATCATATTGTGGAGATCTGTGGCAGCAGAGACCACACAGTGGATCCTGTGCCACCTACTCCTCTTGATGACTGGTATAAAAACACCCAAGGCTGTGACTTCCATACACATTGGTCACCCTTGACTGCTACTGGCCACAAGCATAAATTAAAGCAGTCAATGTACTGTTGCACTGCAGGTCAGAAGCAAGAAGGGCCATTTTACATGTATCCCTTTGAACATGTTTGCAGGCAACAGTTAAGCAAACAGACCTTGTATATACCATAACACACCATCATCATGAGTATAAACATCATTAATATGTCAGAGTTTAGAAGCACTACTTAATTACTAATTTTTATCTTTATCTAGTTAATACTAAGATTTGAGAGATTTTTTGTAAGAGCATAATTTTGACATTTCAGGGGTGAGACAATGACTGTTTGATTTCTAGGTCAAAATTAACTGGCCAGCACTGCTTGCAAAAGTAACTTCCAGATATAGGCTATACTTTCATTGGAAAGGCAGGGAAGCAAAGGTAATTTTTACATTAAACCTAGCTGCACTGACTTCACACATTTAACTGATTCACCTTAGCTTTCCTGAATGGTCCTCATGCAGACAAGCTTCCAACTGACAGGTGATAGAAATACACCACAAACCACCAAGAGTGAACTAAGGCACCTACACTTAATGATGTGGGTGCAGATTTTATGGTAAAAATTTAAACTATATTTGTCATGCACATTTATACAGACTACTCTTTCCAACACTTTCTGCTGTGTAATTACCTTTAAAGGAACAGGTAATAGCTCTTTCATTTCACATTCACCTGAAAAACCACTTTTTAAAGGAAAAACTTCATTTTAAAGTTTTCAGTGAAGGCAATTACTCCACTTTAAAAAGCTGAGAGCAGAAGCATTCCTCTTCTCTGAAAATGTAAGTGTGAAAATATTACATCATTACATTTGTATTTCACATTAATTAGTTCCAGGATTGTGTTTTGCAGTAGTGAATGTGATTTTCAAGGAATACCTTCACTATTCACCATCTTGCCAGTTCCCTTCAACATCCCCACCACTAATAAACTTAATGAAAACACTGAAACAAAAGGGTAAAGCCTAAAAAAGCCCAGGGAAGCAAAGGTTGGCAACTTACAGCCCATGGGGCCATTGGATCTGGCTCATAGATGTGGGGCTTTGGTGGCATTCAGCAGCAAGGGTATTTGGGATACTGCTCATGCTCTGGTGAGGAGAAGCACCAGCTGCAGGAGCTCTCGTATCGGCTACACGTATTTTCCCTGTGCTGCCATGGGGAGAGGTGCCAGCTGTGGGCAAATCCTAGTGCCCACTTTACCCCCTGCCTCTGACCTGTGATGAGTCATTCCAGCCCACAATTGGAAAGGTTGCCCACTGCTACAGTAAAGGATCAGGCTTCATTGTGCTAGGCACAGTGTAGATGGCATTCTCATCCTAGGGACTTTAATTAGGGGTGCACTGATAGAGATTTTTTGGGCTGATGCTGATGGCAGAATTTTATGGAGCCTTATCAGCCAATAATGATCCAATTCTGATTCCAGTATGCAGCCAGGCAGCTTGGAGACCAGCATCAGGCTGGAAAGTCTGGTGTGGGGGAAGGGGTGAGGGGAGGGACATGGGGGGGGTAGATCAAGGCCCCGATGGTGAGGGAGAGGGGCAGGGGCAGGCACTGCTCAGCTGGGGAGGGGTAGGGTGCAGGTCAGAGCCCCGAACAGGTCATCCAGGGGACACGGTGGGGGCAGCATGTGCCCCCAGATTGGGGGCGGGCTGCTGCTGAGAGCTGTTCCAGACTCTTCCCAGTGGGGGGCTAGCCAGACTGCACTCCAGGTGGACAGCAGTGGTGCTGGGAGAAGGGCTACAGGGGGGGCTGTAGCCACCCCAAAATTTGCCATAGCCCCCCTCCCAGAGCTGCTGCCACCCACCCAAGTGCAGCCCAGCTCAACCCCACGCCGGGAAGAGCCTGGTGCCACCCTGGCCCCAGCCCACAGCAGCAGCCCGCCCTGTCCCATGCAGATCCGGGGGCACACAGCCCCCATACCCTCCCAGGGTACATGCAGCAGTGGGAGCCATCCTCCATATGAGCCACTCGTGGCTCCGTCCCACATCCTGCCCCAGCTGAGCAGTGCCTGCCCCTGCCCCACTCCCTCTCTCACCGCGGGGACCCTGATCTAGCCCCCCATGCCCCTTCCCTCCTCCCACCCCTTCCCCACATCAGACTTACCAGCCCAACACTACTCTCCAAGCTACCAGGCTGCACTCCTAGCCCTGTACATGCTGCAGCTATGCACGTGCATGGGGCATTTATCAGCCACATCAGATAAAAAAGCCAATTTCCAGAACTGTCAATTTCCCCTATATCAGTGGCAATCCGATATGGGACTGATGTATCGGTGCACCTCTAACTTTAGTGCTTAGGTATTAAACATGGTATAAGTGGGGTGAGGAGGAACATGTAGTTAAAAATGTTGTTAGCGGAAAAATGGAAAAAGTGAACATCTTCAATGGAAACTTCATTCTGTAGAATGTATGAGAGACCAAGGCAAGGGAAATCATTACGGTATTTAACAGCTCTGGCTACATAGTCTGAAGATACAAAAATAGCATGAATGTCAAAGATGTTTAATATTTTGTTCCAATATCTCCTTTTGTAGAGGTCAAAAGTGTCATGACCCAAAAGGCATGATTGTGTGTGTGCTTCGGCACCAGAATTATCCCCGCCAAGTTGCAGAGCATTGCACGGGAGAGTTTCCTGTAGCAAGAGGAAACCCCGGTGCAGGGACGAGTTTCCCGCCTTTTCTGCAGCTTCTTTTGCAGGGTGCATTGCTCATGTTGCAAGAGGAATGCACGGTGCAAAAGAGTTCCTGCC
This sequence comes from Alligator sinensis, assembly GCF_000455745.1. Lineage (NCBI taxonomy): Eukaryota > Metazoa > Chordata > Crocodylia > Alligatoridae > Alligator > Alligator sinensis. The sequence goes on along the minus strand of NW_005842151.1, from coordinate 270,358 downwards.
ACCGGTATGCAAATTCGTTCCCCGTGATTGGCTAGTGCTAAATTATTCACACGTGGCGGCTAATGATTGGCCTGTTAGCCGTATAAGAGGCTTGAGCAGTTTCCGCCCAAGCCGAAGAGGACTCCACATCCATCTCGTGGGGACTCTGGGTACACGGCAGGGTAACAGAAACCCTGTGTGAGATCCAGAGGAGCGTGGCGGCCTGATCCACCGCCCACCTCTTCCCGTCTTCGAACGCGACTTTTATAAGACGTATTTACGATTTCTATTTTGGTGGCTCGTTCACCCAGAGCATCCGGAGCTCTGCACCGTGGAGCCTAGCAACCTCCACGAGACCGTCTGTGTTGTTTGTCTGTAACTGCAACTCAATCAAGCTTTCCAGCCTGCACCACTGCCATCTCGGTGTAAGTAAACAATCTTTAAAACTACCACTACGCGTTTGTGCCTAATTCCAGCTCGACGGCCTTCCCTCTCCGACCCGGCGTGCCCGGGCTGCTGGCCACAGCCCGCGTGCAGCGCGAAAAGGGCTCGGGTCGCTCCCGGCCCGCACAAAAAGGACAATGAAGAAGTATTTCTTGAGCTTGATAACAGCGCAGGAAATTCTACTCATCCTAGCCCTGCATGAGTTTTGCTCATCTCATCTTAGGTCTGGTCTACCATAGACTTTATATCAGTATAACTGTCAGTTAAGGGGATAATTTTCTTTTTATTCATACAATTTTACCAGTATACAACTGAGAGTGCATATAGTTATGCCAGTTCATATATCTCCATACTGATATGATTTACAGTGTAAGGCACCTCTATAACAGTAGAACAATAATCAACAGTAGGATAGTTTTATCAATTTACAGTAACTACCAGCACAGCTAAAGCAGCACTATTTTCTAGCACAGGCAAGACCTAATTAAATAATGGACCTTCCTCACAATAGAGCATTATGAGGATACTAGGGTGCTTTTTTACCTTAACAGTACTGAAACAGATAAATCTGTACAATTGTCTACCATGGACCAGGCTTAAGTTAATAATGCCTCTTTACACCAATACAATATATTGGTATAAAAGTGCTTGATTCTAACAACATCCCCAATATAGGACAGAAAGGAAGGTATTGTATTACTTTAAATATACATATACCAAATATATTTAGTTGAACAATTTTCCACTGTAGACAAGGTTGTAGTTAAATCAGTTCAAATATCATGTGTGAACAAGACTTTGAACACCAAAGTCACTTTTGAAAATGTTTTTTTATGAGCGTAAGTCACTTAGGGCATGTGTATGGAAGTGGCTATGTGGAACATACATCTAATGTATAGTGTATGATGTTTTCAGAAGCCTCTATCTACTTCACAGAGATTGGGATTTAATTCGATTTATTCTAATCAATAAGTAAATTGAACCATTTTCCAGGGCACAGAGACATGGTGGGCAGGGGGGAGTGGGTCTGGAGCGATAACCGGTAAAATCTACGAGGCATGGGTATGGCTGTAGGGGTGGAGGAGACCACAAATAAGCCAAGAGGGCCTACTTGGTGGTTGAGGAGCTGGACTGGATCCAGCAGGGTCCAGGAGGGATCTGCTGGCTGGAGGATGAATAAGGGCTCACTCTGGGACCCAACGGGAAGCCTCCCGTTTACAGATTAACTAAGTACATCATAGTGTGGCAGGCAAGATCAGAGGGAGGGTGTTCAGGGAGCTTGAGTGCCACATAGCCAGCAGGGGGTCGCAGCTGCTCCTGAGGGACTTGAACCTGCTACAGGTACACTTATTGTGTAAAAGAACCCTCCACAACTAACTTCTCCTGGTGACAATATCTGAGAGATCCTAAAGTGCTTAGCTGTTCAGAGAATGAAATGCTGCTTTCTACATATAAAATAGTAGAAAAAACTTTAAAAGTAATAAAAATGGTTTATTCCTAGTACATTAGGAAGAGCAAAGTAGGAATATTCCGGTCCAAAAAGGTTAGTTTTGTATGCAATGAGTGAAGTACCTGTAGTTTCCTCTATTGCCTGTAGGTGCCATTACGGAACCAAGTAAGAGTGTAAACCACTTCATGCTCAATATTCTGATGAGTTAGCGAGCACTAACAGTTTGCTCATCTCCAATTAAAAATCTTTACTGCTCCTTCTGTGAATAAAGGCCTGATTTTAAATTGTCCTTTCCTATGTCTATTTACATACATTGTTTTTAAAAGAAATAAGACAAGTTGCATGACAAATCTTAAACTAATAAGGTGCAAACATTTTAAAGATCTTCCTCTTTCAGTCAAGACTGTCCTTTATCTAAGAGATCATGACATTCTAAATCTCAGAAATTCACTCCAACTGCCAAAAAAGTCTATTTTCTTTATTTTTTGAGTCATAACAAGTCAAAATCCTGAAGGATTTTAATTTTTCTGACATCACTGTAGTTAATACCAGACATGAATTTGCTCTTTTTTCTTTTTACTGTAGTTCAGCTTATGTCACATTATTGACAGCAAATATATCAGGATCTGCAATATTAATACGGTACCCATGTAATTAAGGGAGAGAAATGGAACTATTGACTGAATGATGAAGGAAGCAGCAAAATAGAAGACTGACATTCTTAGCCGATAGAAATCCTCATCTAACCCATCCTGCACTAGTAATATTCTACGCTATTTTTCTTTGCATAAACTAATGACCAATAGCTTTGTTTCACATTAGTGATTCTTTCATCAGTTTCCAAGTAACAAAATCAGCAGTCCTTTCAACAACAGTGGAGTGCAGACCAAGACTTAGCAAAGCATGTATGATGAAATATTTGGAGCACACAAGCAGTGTTTATTTGTTTGGAATTACAGAAGTAGGGAAGAATTACAGAGCTGTGAGTTGGAAGAAAATCTTCTCTATATTCATTAAAACCAAATCCTCTCCCTTTTCCACTGTGAGAGCCACTAATATAAACAGGGCTATTATATAAAGTTCTGATGATCTTTATATAAACTAAAACTTGTTCAAAGAATGTCTTTATTGGGAGGATAAGGGTAAGAGCTGCTTTTCCTAGACAACCTCAATACATCAGGAATTCTTAAGTCAGCTCACAGAGGCAGTTAGGTCAAAGGAGGTGGTCATCATGGGCGACCTAAACTTTCCCGATATCTGCTGGGTGTCTCGGACGGCCAGGGCCGACTTGAGTTACGCTCGTACGTCAGGGCAGGCTGGTGAATGGAGAGGCAGACACAACTTATTGGTTGTAAAAAACTTTACTCACGCCGCTTGCAATCACGACGCAGGTGGTCCGGTCGTCGGAACAACCACACGAGTTGTTCCAGCTGGCGGGGCCCAAGCCAGTTAATCCGTCTGCAATTCGAAGCCGGCGGGGAAAGGGGTACGTCGGGGTTGCGCTCGGTGAC
>NW_005842151.1:262842-263942 GCF_000455745.1 Alligator sinensis | reverse complement strand
CAGTCTATCGATCGGCAGCCGCAAGTCAGATAACTTCAGAGACACTCTGCAGCGTGCTCAAAGCTCTTCGACTTGGGCGGAAGTCGCGCGGAATTTTAAACGGCCAGCGAGCCAATTACTAGCCGCCACGTGTGAATAATTTAGCACTGGCCAATAACGGGGCACAAATTTGCATCCGAATAGCGGGAACTCTTTGCACCGTGCATCTCTGTGCTGCAAAGAAGAAATGCATCCTGCAAAGGAAACTGCAAATTGGTGGGAACTCTCCTGCACGCAGGCTCTTAATTGCAGCAGAACACTCTGCTGTGCAAAGGAGCTCTCATGTGGCCAGGAAATTCCATAGTGCCGAGGCACAAAAAATCACTAGGTCGTGACACTGGGAAGAGCAGCCAGCCAGGTCTAACTGCTCACGTAGTTCCTAGATGAGATACAGCACCTCCATCTAACCCAGGAGGTGCACAGCCCCACCAGGGGAGACACCTTGTTGACTCTTGGCCATGGGCAATGACCTGGTGGGGGCACTGCGGGTGCTCGATCACCTGGGTGACAGCGATCATCGCCTGCTGGAATTCACCATCCAGCGCAAGGTGGAGAAGGCCTGCAGCAAGGCAGCAGCCCTGGACTTCAGTGAGGTAAGGAGATTAGTGGGGGAGACACTGAGGTTCTGGAGAGGGGAAGTTGGGTGTCCAAGAAAAGTGGTCGTTCCTTAAGGAGATGATCCTCCAAGCCCAAAGGGAGGTAATCCTTACACGGATCAGAGGGGGCAAGAAGGCACAAAGGCCCCCATGGCTCACCAAAAGCATCCGGAAGTGTCTCCAAGCTAAAAAGGAGGCATATGCCCATTGGAAGGGAGAGGCCATCACCAGAGAGGACTATACCTCTGTTGCTCGGGACTCTAGGGGGGCAGTCAGGAAGGCCAAGGCAGACATGGAACTGGGACTAGCTACCCAGATCAAGGACAACAAGAAGTCCTTTTTTAAATACATGGGGGGTAAAAAGAAGGTACCAGGTAACGTGGGGCCTCTGCAGGACATGCTAGGAAATCTGGTCATTGCACCAGACAACAAAGCTAACCTATTTAACAATTTCTTTGCCTCCAT
>NW_005842151.1:256971-261266 GCF_000455745.1 Alligator sinensis | reverse complement strand
CCAAAGATGAACAGGGCCTGCCAATGTGAGGACACAGTCAGGAAGGCTAACCGCACCTTGTCATGCATCCACAGATGCATTGCGAGCAGGTCCAAGGAGGTTGTCCTCTCTTTCTATGCGACACTGGTTAGGCCGCAGTTGGAGTACTGCATCCAGTTCTGGGCGCCACACTTCAGAAGGGATGTGGACAGCATGGAGAGGGTCCAGAGGAGGGCCACCCACATGATCAGGGGTCAGCAGGGCAGGCTGTACAAGGAGAGGTTAAGGGAACTGAACCTGTTCAGCCTCCACAAGAGAAGGCTGAGGGGGGATCTAGTGGCCGTTTATGAACTAGTCAGGGGGGACCAGCAGGTATTGGGGGAGTCCCTGTTCCCCCGAGCACTCCCAGGAGTGACAAGAAATAATGGTCATAAGCTAGCAAAGGGTAGATTCAGGCTAAATATCAGGAGGCGCTACTTCACTGTCAGGGAGGCTAGGAACTGGAACCAACTTCGAGGAAAAGTGGTGCTGGCTCCTACCCTGGGGGTCTTTAAAAGGCTGGATAAATACCTGGCCGGGGTCATTTGACCCCAGTACTCTTTCCTGCCAGGGCAGGGGGTCGGCCCTGCTAACTATGAAACTATCAGAACAAGTATTGAACAAAAATGGTAATTTTAACAATTTACCACTCCCTGGCAATTCTCCAAATATTTCCTTTTTTTACTACTGCTTTTCTCTTTCTCTTACATGAAGAATACCTAAGTTGTCTTCAGTCATGTACATGACTTATGTTTTTTCTGGAAGAAACTGGGTGGCGCACACAGCAATTTAAAAGCCTGCAGAGCCAGGAATTGGGCTGGGGAAATTCTTCAGGGCAGCAAGACAGTGCTCCACTTCCTCAGACCAGGGACTATCTGGTCTGAGGAATAAGCTTGGAGCCATTCCCTGTTACTCCACTCCCACCTAGAAATGGGAGGAGTGGAGCAGTTCCCATCTTCCGTAGACTGGGATCACCACAGAAGCAGGGGAAAGGAATGTCTGAATGCCTCCACTGATCCCTGTCCCAGAAACATTTCTCGTAATAGAAATGTATGCCTAGCTTTAGCTTAATCTGAAATAGTAAATGCTCTAGAGAAAAGTACTGTCTTGTGACCTCTGGAGAAAACCTATGTACAGCAAACATACCAATAGAAACAGTAACACATGCTAGCTATGGTGATCTTTGACATATGTCTGTCTATTCATAATTGGATTTAGCCCAATCAATTTCACAATAATTTGCATATAGTAATAACTTTTGGTAATGCAACAAATCATCAAGGCTAGGGACAGACATTCAAAAAGCCTGAGCCCGAATTGATTCAATCTTTGCAGTTTAGTCTAACCTGGCTAGGCTGAACTGGTTTGTAACTGGACAGACGTTCTCTCTGGACTGAGAAAATTAAAGCACATGCCTGCAGTGGCTCAGGCTAGAAGCCAGGGAGGTAAGGTGGGGGGGAGCCTAGAACAGCCCTCCCTTCCCCTCCAGAGTGCTGAGCTGAGGAGGGGAGGGGCATGGCCAAGCCCCGACAAGACCTCTAATTAGGGAGGTCTGCCTGCACCATCCCTGATTTTTCCCTGCTGGCTGCTCAAGGGGCAGGAGTGTTGCCAGACCCCAGGCCCCTGCTAGCACTGAGGCAAGGAGTGGGGTGTGCAGTGCATGCATCTGTTGATGATACGGAGCTTTTCAATCTCCCTCTCCCTGCTTCTTTATATTGTCTGTAGCAAACTGACAGGCAAGCAAGCCAGCAGGGAGCTGATAACTGTGTTTATCACCCCATCAGCAAAACAATAGCCTCTCTCCATTAGTTCAAACTCTTCTTAAATAGCTTGACCAGATGACCTATCGATTAGCTCCAAAAAACCCTAAGCAGTCACTGTTCTATCTGCCTGTCACAGTGAAATTGGAGACATGCACACACAGACACCTCTCAGCATTAGCTAGCATACCACCATGCCTAGGGTCTGTGGGCCTGGGGTCTGTGCTGTGGAAGATGGGAGGGAGGGAGGGAGGAGGGGATTCCTGCTCGAGGAGCCAGCAGCAGGGGGTGGGGTAGGGGAGCAGGAAGCCAGGAAGACCCTGCTGTAACTTGCAGTCTCTGCCAGAGGGGAAGAGCCAACTCTGCTGTGGAGCAGACAGCCCCACTCAGCCCAGAGACGTTGCCGGGATGCTGGGGGAGTCTGGGATAGACATTGCATAAACCGGTTTGAGCCAAATCACTTAAGTCTGATACTATATTCAACTAGGTTTATCTCAAACCAGTTTTAGCCATTTTCAAACTGGTTTATGTACACTGAACATCTGTTCCGTTACAGGTTTAAACCAGTTTCTGATCACTTAAACCAGTTTAAGTGTAATGTCTGTCCCTAGCTCTAGGGGTGAAAATTCTACATCTCAGATTTTATTATGAAACAAACTAAATGTGAATGCCACAAATCACCTGATTTAAAAAGAGTCCTGGAATGAGTATGTTGTTCTAAGAATTACCTGTTCACTGCTGCTAGAAGCTATGGACCCAATACAGCAAGGGGGAAATGAGCACCAGCTGAACTGCACAGCCAAGAGTCAGGAAAACATTCATACACGCAGCGCTATCAACCCTAACCTCTTCCTACACAGATTTGTAAGGCCCTAATGAAAACACAATGGAGGAAATAATTCTTCTGAAGGAAAGATATTGCTGGCTGCAAGGCCAACTATTGCCTCTAGAGTTCCATCTCAAAACCCAGGGAACTGTGAACAGGCTTTGGTGCATACTAAGCAGTCCAACCTTGTACTACTACCTACCTTACTGCCATTTCCCATTGCCCTGTGCTAGACCAAGCCCCGTTTATACTAAGGAGTCAGGTAATTTCAGGAGACGTAAGTTACAAGACAGTCCTCTTATTTAGCTTTATTTGCCAAGTTGTTTAAAAAAAGGGGGTGGGGGGAAGGGAGGAGGCAAAACCTCACTTATATTTTAATTTCTGTCTTCAAAGATATCTAGCCTGTAGCTCAAGCCCAAAACAGTTTTTAAAAAAAGACACTTAAATTTCTTCCAGTCTAAACTCTCCATGCTATCAGTACTGAGCTAGGAAAATAATTTATTCGCCAAAAAAAAGTTTAATTCAGCCAGCAAAAAATTCAGGGCTGGACAGGGGATAACTCAGTTATGCTAATCTGCTAGAATGGGAGACTCTTGAACATGTAACCCCTCTCTTTTCATCCCTTTCCTAATTCTCCCTTCTCTATCACATTACACAAGTTGCATGTCTCTACTTCCAAGGCTCTTCAGAGCCTGTCCACCCCCCACCTCTTCTCTTTCACTATCAAGATGTCAGTTCTTGCCTTCAATGAACCCATGTAGCTAGCTCACCCACTGTTCCATTTTCTTACTGGCACCTTAATGCATTCTTCTGTGCTCCTCTTTTGGCTTAGAAGAAGCTCCCTCTAAATATCAGCAAAGCTACTTCCTTGTCCTCCTTCAAATCTCTCTTGGAAACCATTCCTTTTCTGTGATGTCTACAAAAATTTGACAATAGTCAGGTCACTGATGGGCTGAGGCTACTAGCCAATCATCCTGACAATACCAGTACCATTATTTCCCAGTATTTCACCTCCATCCATATGCCTCTGCTCTTTCACATCTTGGACTGTAAGTGTTTTGGGGAACAGACCATTTTTTCATTCTGTGCTTGCATAGCATCTCTCAGACTGGCAATTAGGTACAACAGCAATACATATAATGAAGAGGAGATGAGCAGATTATTTAGTTCAAAATTTTATATATCACAGATCATTATACTTCAGCCAATTTCCCCTGTATAGAGCCCAGTAATCTGTGTTTAGCTAAAACTACCAGGAAATCAACCAGTGTTGATATGAAGATGTCACAACCCAAAGGGTGTGATTTTTGTTTTTGTGTGCTTCGGCACTGCTAAATTGTTCCCGCTAAATTATAGCTTCTTTGCACGGTGGAGTTTTCTGCTGCAAAAGAGAACCCCGGTGCAAGGGAGAATTTCCCGCCAATTTGAAGCTTTCTTTGCAGGGTGCATTTCTTTGTTGCAGCACAGAAATGCTCGTTGCAAAGAGTTCCCGCCATTTGTATGCTAATTCGAGTCCCATTATTGGCCAGTTCTAAATTATTCACACATGGCGGCTAGTGATTGGCTTGCTAGCCGTATAAAAGGCTTGAGTGGTTTCCGCCCAAGTTGGAGGACTCCACGAACAAGGGAGGAGGAGACTTCACGCTGTGTGAAGATCTCTAAGCTCTGCGGATCCTTACGGACCCAGTGCA
>NW_005842151.1:250361-256940 GCF_000455745.1 Alligator sinensis | reverse complement strand
TCGTGTGGAGCAGAAGGACCCACGGAGCCTAGCAAACTTCGTGTGAATCCTTGACCGATCTCAGAGCTCTTCTACCCGGGTTCGAGTCCTGCAGGTTTATTTTTCCCGTCGCCAAAACCCTTTGCGACGTACCCTCGTATTTTTCATCTTCCCGTCGCCGGAACCCTTTGCGACGTACCCTCGTGCCCTGCAGGTTCGACTTTTTGTGTTGTCTTTGTCTGTAACCGCAACTCAAGCAAGCTTTCCAGCCTACACCACTGCCATCTCGGTGTAAGTAAACAATCTTTTAAACTACCGCTACGCGTTTGTGCCTAATTCCAGCTCGACAGCCTTCCCTCTCCGATCCGGCGTGCCCGGGCTGCTGGCCACAGCCCGCGTGCAGCGCGGAAAAGGGCTCGGGTCGCTCCCGGCCCGCACAGAAGACATCAAGGAGATTTAAAACAAAGAAAAAGAAAATTGGTAAGTCTATCATCCTCACTTCTGAAAAATGTGAGCCTTATGTCCAATTTGAATTTGTCCAATTTTTACTTACAACCAGATTAAAGAGCCCTTTATTGGCCAGCATTTTCTGTTCATGAAAGTACTTTCACACTGGAAGCCACTCTCTTCCCAATTTTGCTGATAAGCAAACAGTACTTTAATTTTTTTCCTTGGCAAGTATTTTTTCTACTCTTGAATAGCTTCTGCTATTATTTTCTGCAGCCTCTCCAGTTTTTTGAAAGCCTTTAAAAACGTTGATGCCAGAACCGTATGCAGTATTCTAGCTATTGGTCTTACCAGTGATGTATACAGATGTACTGTAATGTCTCTGCTCCTGCTCACTATTGCCATGTTCACATGTCAAATGTTCATATTAATCCTTTTTACCACAGGAATGCACTTCTGTTTAACAATTTGTCTATTGTGAATGCTAAACTTCTTTCAGAATTACTACTTTGCAGTATACCATCCCACTTTACGCAGGCATGGCCTCAATTCCTTCTTTGCAGATACATTTACACATCTGGCTGCATTGAAATGCATTCTGCTTGAATGGGTTCAGCCTACTATGCAATTGAGAGTATTCCGTATGATTGCTATTTGGCACCAGGCCTCCTTGCACTAGGAGTGCCTATGGCCTGAAAAGCATGACACAGTAAGCAGCAGCTGTCAACATGGAATTCCAGCTGTAGGTCTACTCTTATTTTCCCCTTGTCGTGTTTCTTTGGGCTTTCTTCTTTTCCTTTTCCATGTTAGTTTCCACCTTAGAACTGTATTTGGCAAGGTAGCATTCTTCATTCTACATATATGACACAGCCATCTCCAGCTGCATGCTTATACTACTTCAGATGCAAGTCATGCATAAGCATTCTTCCATAGCTCTCCCTTTGTAACTATTTTTGGACAAAAATATTCTTATGATTCTCCTGGAAGCAGTTGTTCTGAAGTATAATATCTTAGACATCATCTTCCAACACTCAAAGAGTAACATAAATTCACAATATGATCATATATCTGTTTTTTCTTCCAGAAACTTAAGGAAAATGTGAATAGGTGAACAGCTTTGCCAATTCCAATGTCCATATCTTTCTCACTGTCTATATTTGCTATTATTGTATTGTTGTATTGCCCGAGTACATAAATATGTCAACATCCTTGATATTGTCATTGTTGACAGTGCTCGAATGTCTTCTTTCAATGTTCAAATGCATTGCACATATTCTTCAGTATGTTGATCTTGAGTCCAGTCTTTATCATAGTTTTTGTGAGCACCTATGTTTTCTTATGTGCAGCTTCCTTGCTCCTGGATAGCAGGCAAATATTACCAGCATAATCCCAGTCTTCTAACTATTCATTATGTTTCAGTGGGAATACCTCTTTGCTTACTTCATAACCAGGGATCCTAGTTTTCCTTGATAAAAAATTGCAAATTCTCTGATAAACCCCCCAAATTCATGATTAAAATAAAAGGCCCCCCTATGTCCCCCAGGCCCTGCTGGTGCCCCTCATTCCTTCCCCACAGCCTCCTGGTTCTGCTGTTGCCCCTCACTCCCTTCCCACAGCTCCCTGGCCCTACTGGTCCCCCTCACCCCCCCCAACTCCCCAGCCCTGCTCCTGCCCCTCACTCCCCGCCCCCACACACATACCCACCCCAGCCGGTGCCCCTTGCCCCCCACCCACATCTCCTACTCCCCCAGCCCTGCCGAAGGGAGCTCCCAGCTGCCAGGGCTATGATGCCAGGGACTCAGGTCCGCAGCCCCCTGCTCCTGGCAGAAGGAAACAGAAGTTGCTGCAGGGGAGCAGAGCCTGGCTCCCCTCCCCTCTTGTGCCATCCCAGCCCCCTGCCAGCTGGAACAGTCAGCCTGCAAAGGGATCTTCACAAAACTGCAAAATCCACGGGTTTCTCTGGTAAAATGAGAAATCTGTGTTTGCCTCTGGTAAAAGGTAAAATCCAGAAAATGTGGATCCCTGTTCATAACTTCTTAACTGATTGCCAAAATGGACAGCAGGATGAGAGAATGTGTCCATATTTTATTCCAGTATTCTCTGTGAAATGGTCAATATGTTGGTTGTCATACTTGTATTCAAAATTCTCATACTGCATTTTAACAACTTTTGTGATTTTCTTGTGGAATTCCACAATAATGCAAGAACTTCTATAATAATGTTACTGAATGCCTTCACAAAGCCCACAAAAATGGCAAAGACTGATGTTCACATTCAGCACTTTGATCTAATTCTTTTGCAAAAATCCTCCTTGCTCTTGACTTTATATTTTAAAATTTTTGCTTATCCTGCTTAAATGATGCAACTGAATGTTGTCTGTGATCAGCAGCAAGTTTATTCCTTCCCATTTTTTGCAGTTGCCTAAATCAGCTTTCCTTGGTAGTTTAACTATCTCTAGACTTCTGGTAGGTCTTCCTCATTCTAAATCTTGTTAGTAGTTACGGTCCATTTATTCTGCCTTTAACATATTTGAGCAAATACTATCCTCCTCGCATTCATTTCCATCGTATAGAGGTTCAACAGCTTTCTGTGCTAGCACTTCTGTAATTTTAGATAGAGAAACATTTAAATCTTGGTAGGTATCTACCGTTTCAAATTAATCTGGTCTATATAAGATGTTTTGAAGTGTTCTCACTTTTCTTATCCTTTCCATTTTATATCAATTTACTGGAAACTACAAGTTGCAGGTTGCAGTAGAGTGCCACTGTTTACAGGTTCTTGGTTTCACTAAAGTCTTTGCAACTACTGTGTCTTTTCCATTCATTGTTCTGCCAATCTCTGCATCATCTTAAAATGGTATAAGTTGTTATTTTACATTTGCATCCAGATCATTGTTGGGAAAGTTCATTAGTGTTAGGGTTAGTAACAACCCCTGTAGAATCCCATTAGAAATGCATCCATTTCTCACTGATGAATAAAAAATGTCAGCAGGCCAGTTCTTAACCTATATGCTTTGTCTTTATCTTTAACCTTCCCACCACTAGCTTGTTGCAAAGCTGACTGGGAAAGAAAAGTTGGGTATAGGATTACCTATGCAAATTCAAGGTGCAGCCCAGCCAGAGGTCTCACAGGACATACTGTTATTGAATAGCTATGCCTGTTTTGCTTTACATGCAGAACTTAAGGAGACCTAGTTCACTGTGCTATGTTCTAATGTGCATCACAGAAACAAGGACAGTATCACTCTCTGCTTCATTCCTGCAACAGCCTGGCCAACCTTTGCATATATCCATCTCTTTCTCAACATTGTCCTATCCCCAGTTCCAACAATTCTGTAGAATACCTAAACTAACTAAAGATACCATTCATAGCCACATCAGTTCATCCCAAAAATCTGCCTGCCACGATGCAAACTTTTTGACATCCAGAATTAATAGATTGACCAGTATGTAGTTATAAATATACCTAACCCTGATGGTATATTACACCAATATATTACTGGAGTCACAGCTAGCTTGTTGATGTATTAATGCAATATGTTAGGAGAGCACTAGCTCACTCCTATGATGTAGAGTCACAATATATATTGTAAGAGTGAAGTACTTTAGTGATGTATAATGTAAAAAGGGAAGCAATCTGAAGTAAATGAGATCAGAAGCAGATTTAGTTAACATAATCAGTTAAGGTTAAAACAGCAATTATAAACTAGTGCTTAGAAGAGGGAGGGTGGAGTGCATTGGCCAAAATTCCATTTCCCTGTGGTCAGTGGTCTATGGAGCAGCTGCCTTCTTTAGAGATGCTACATGTGCAGAACCGTCTTCCTCAAAAGAAATAGTTAAAACACTGGGCCTGAAACTCAGAGAAGCTGAGCAACAGTAGACTCTAAAACACTTCAATTTGGCTTCTTCCTGCTTGGTACTTGTTAATCATCAGACCTAGAGTTCTGATTTTTTAAAAATGAGAGATAAAAACAAAAATTATCTTGATAATGGCATATGACAACTATAACATTTTAAATAAGAGATTTTCTCTCTTTTCAGAGGGAGGCTTTTAATTATCTAGATGCTAAACAAAGAAAGGATTTAATCAGGGGCACAGATGCTCATCCAGAAATATCTACAGGGACCACATTAGATGCACCTTTTTGAGAAACACCTGAAACTAGAACAAGGCCGTAATCTTCATTGCAGAGATTTTAAAATCTTATGTATTGTTACTTTACTGCAATGAGATCAGAGTACATATTGCAGTAGTTCATAAAACTAGTTTCCCAAGCCTGCTTGTGTGTGACAATGCTTAGCATCTTAAACAGGGATAAAACCAAAAGCAGCTCATTTCAATGTGAAAGTTCATGCCAAGGGGAAAAGAAATGCAAAACCCTCCAAAAATGTATTTGTTTACTTATATGATAAAATAATTCTGATTTTTATAAACACACTAATACTTTCAGCTCGTATATCATGCATAAGTTTCAGAACAATCATAAAAAGAAAACTAAGAGATATGTTTTCTTAAAATTATGACAAATTTGATGTCGATTACATAATTTGAGTCTACTTTTTACAACATTTTACATGTATAATACATGATTCTGAACAGCAACTTACATTTTTTCAGAATTCAAGCAAATACAAAATAGCACATTTTAAACAGTATAAATAATTATATAATGCTTGGCTTTACTTTTCAAAGTGTTTAAAATCTGCCCAAAAGTTCTTAACAACCAAGATTATTTCGTCAACCTATGAATAAACTTCCAAATACTTTTATAATGAAGTCAGGAGTGATAAAGAGAGGCAACATCATATTTTGTGTGATAGAGTAACATTGTTAGTTGCAGTATTTTTGTCAACATTTCTGATAAATGTACACTTTGACAAAACATAATTGCACTGAAAAACATTTCTGGAAAATAAATGAAGCTATATTACTTAAGAAAAGTACTAAATAAGGATAACTACTGAAAGAAAGCTTCCCCCAATAGCAAAAGGCACAGAAATATGGTTTACGCAGTGCTTACCAAAACCACTGAATTAGATGTCTCTAAATTAAGATACAGAGTATTTAAGGAAGAAAAACAAAATTTCCAGCTGACAAGGCAGGTGAGTGATTTTTCTATTCAGTATAGTTTATAACCAATTCTATGAGTCATGAAGTGTTCTACTTGCTGCAGATCTTTTATTGAATGAAAGATGACTTTCAGGATTGGCTGCAAATGTATTTTTTCCTCTTACTGGGAAAAAGTCTGGCTGATCTTATGTATTCCCTTGCTTACTTAACAGTACAGGTGCCCAAAAACATAAATCTCTCAACTGAAATGACCCTTAACATCCACCTATCCAATTCAAAGAGAAAAAATGTTTTACCTTCTATTAATGCCTCCCTGTGTTCAGCCCAGGTCACTTCAACTAAGACCATCTCTGGTGCACATTTTGCTGTTTGGTGAATTCCTGACTTGACTGAATAGGAGTTGTACAAATGACCTCAGTGAGGCCAGAGTTTCATCCACTGTTTTTGAAGTTATATGGTATTGTTTGTGGTCTATTGCACTTTAACAAAATAAAACTTTCATTAATAAAATCAAATGAAAGGCTGAGAAAAGAAGAACAGCGATTAAAGTGATCTGGTGACTGCTTTTAAATCAAAAGTGATAATATATTGCAAATGAAGTTTTATATTTCAAAGAGTAAGTAGTAGCAGGAAAGGATGATGCTAGTTTTGATTCTAGACTCAAAATGTCCCTCTTTTCCATATGGTACTATGTCACTGAGCAGATGAGGAGCTCAGATAAGAATTTGTTGTAATATAATCTCTTGGTGCCCAATGTTCAAAACCAAATGTTTCTACCATGCATTATTCTTCTCAATTTTCACAACCGTTTTTATTAACTGTACAAAGAAGTACTATAGCTTCTTAACTACATCCAGCTCAAAAGTGGGGAAGGAGAGAGAGAGGGAAGCTTCTTTGCAATCTAATACTTGTGGCCTAAATTGAATGTCATTTTACATCTAGTAGTGCAGCTATTTTAAAAGTAACAAAATATATAATAGCCTGTAAAAGTGGCAGAAGATGAAATCTCTGCATTTTATCTTAGCAACAGATCACAGCCAAGTTAAATCCGCAAAGGAATATAGAAATAAGCACTACAGTAAA
>NW_005842151.1:237253-250330 GCF_000455745.1 Alligator sinensis | reverse complement strand
CATTCCTGTAAATACTTGAATATTAGCACAACTGCTCCCAGACTGTGGTTGACCAAAGCTTCCAAAGCTGAACCCAAGGCAGATCCAGCACCACTTGTGTGGCAGACTAGTCCAGTGGTTGGTATAGAGAGAAGAGAACCCACTTTAAATCCAGAACAAGTGTTAGACAAAGGGCAGCATTTATTCAGCGGGAATCTTGCTATTAACCAGTAGTCAAGGATTTTATTCAGGGCCCTTACATTCCCCGAGCACAAGAGCTGAGATTCTGCCCTGCAGCAGCATGAAGATTTAGACACAGTGCCTTTTAACCTCTCCTCTTATCAATGTGACTACAAAGTGTTAGGCTCTACCTAGCCCTAAGTCTTCAGTCTGAACATATTAATTTTAACTATAGAGACTGTATATTTGTGCAAATCTCTAAGACTACACATGTGGGCGTATTTCTATATTTAAGAGTTTTGCTCCTAAGCCACCATGTGTAGCACTAAAAATGATTTCACCCATCAAGAAAAGTGTGGGATGTTCTCACTATAAGCCGACTGAATGGTTACAATTGAGCTGCATTCAAGTTACCTCGTATCACCACTTTCCTAACCCAAATTCCTTAAGGGTTTATAAACGTCTAAAAACAATCCCCCTAAATGTATATAGCCAATATTTTTATAGTCTTTCATAACTTTTTCCCTGAGAATATAAACATAAAAACCTCTTTAAAAAATATTAAGGTTGACAAAAATAATGATGCCAGGAAAACCTTCACAGGTCACCATGACATAAGGGAGAGAGGAAAAAAAGAATGAAAAGAAAGAGTGAAAAGTGTGTCATTTCTTAATACTAAATTTGCTGGCCTCACTAAGCATTTTTTTAACTTAGTTGTATACCTTCCTCAGACTAAGATTTAATCCATTGCCTGTACTACTTTTGATATGTTACTCTATAATTTTACTATAGTTTTAGGTAGGTTTCATCAAAAGACATACAAACTTTAGCAGGTTTCCTTATGACAAGTCTAAATGTCTTCTGGGGTTATATTTGCTCTTCTGGAATTCAGGGTACCATGTCAACTATGTCATCCACTTTCAGAACCCTGAACAATTGCAAGATAAAATTTGCAAGACATTTAACCTTGCTATGACACGTAATTTTCCCCTTCTCAAAAGACCCGTATGCTCTCCTTGTATCCCTTCATGAAAGAAACAAAGAAATATTTACTTATAACACCACTTGGGAATCCAATATATTTCATGCCTTAAGGCAGCAGGTTTATACCCATTGTATCCCACTGAGCGAGAGCTCTGCTGAACTGGTAGATGAAGATTGAAGTTTATATTCAGGCTTTGGAACTGCCTTCTGTTTTGAAGTATGTTCAGTTTCACCTCTGTCGGGCTGCTTTTCTTGAGACTCAGTCATTTGCAAAGAAGCAGTCTGAGGTTTCAGTGAATTTTGTCCTTCTCCAAGTTCAGAACTGATAATGAGTGCTTTAGCTAGAGAGTCCAATTCATTAGCAACCATACAAGACCTTGGTATTTCATGGATAGGATTGTTTGTAGAAGAAGATAAGGTAAACAAACTACAGTAATTATTAAAATATCCAGATAAGGTGCAAATTTTTTCTGTACAGCTTCTGAGCTGGTCTGTATTCCTATATGATCCTGTGGAAATTAAAAACAAAATGAATTAATTTTGATATTTTGCGATACTGGATGTGCATACCCATCCACCCTTCTTTAATTCTAATTAGGGCTTCTCTACATGTGGCAAACAATTAAGAGGTGAAGGCAATGAATGTAAACATATGTTAAAACTCTTGCATGCTCCTATTAAATAGTAAAAGGTTAGCTGTAGCTGAAACCTCCAGCCATTTTAATTGTAAATGAAAATATTCCCATAGGGATCTAAATATTGTCAACTGACTGTACATTATTAGTTGATGATCCTTAACTGTCCCCATGTAGATATGATGCATCAGGACAGCATCTGATAAAATGAGTTCTTGCTCACAAAAGCTTATGCATCTCCAATTCAGTTAGTCTTTAAGGTGCATCTCTATCCTGCCTTCTGTATCCTTTAAAGGATGTTAATAAATTGACTGTATAACAAACTTCAACATCAGGAATCAACTGAGGAGAGGAAAAAAGTACATGGAACTCAGACCCCAGGCAAAGGCTCCCAGTAACTGAAACCAGTACATTGATGACATCCCAAATATGTATAAAGGAAATGAAATCTTGGTCATTTATAGGCAAAAATATTTATGACAATTCTGACTTTAACTTAATCATTCCTCTGTTAGGTATTCAAGACTCAAAACACTTTGCTTCTCTATGTAAGGTTTGAAAAAGGGCTCTAGGTCCTTCAAAAGAGACTTCCAGCAATATACCAAGAAAAAAGGAAAAATAAACTTGGATAACCAATATGCAAAAGCCAAGCAAACAAGCCAGCAAGCAGTTTAAAGTAAGCCCTCACTATCTGGCATCCTATACATACCATAAAGAAACTAACCTCCCTCACTCTGTGAGGATCTTTTTTAGTATAAAGTTTTCCAGTAAGACACATAGTTATGCAACTAAATACCTTGTAATGAAGAAACAACAACTTGACAGACTTTATCCATGCACTGCTCCAATTCCAAATATTTTGCAGCAAGATTAGTTGCTTTTATTATTATTTCCTGGAAGGCAGACTCTTCTTCTACTAATCGAAATCCCGTTATTTTCTGTATTAAACAGCAATGAATTTACATATCAGTAAATTCAATATACATGCAATGTATACTGCAATATACATATCTCAGTAATGCCTAATGGTTAGCTCCCCAATATAATGGCTTCAAATCTCACACCAATCTAATAAAACACAGCAACACTGAAAGACAAAACATAGGGAACATTGGATTGTTGAAAATGTATTAAAAACAGTTTTGGCAGAAATGGCAATTTTAGCATTCTTACAATGAATATCAGCTGGAGCTGTAAGAACACGATTTTTTTTTACATCCAACTAGTATACAGCTCTGGTATTTTGGTCAATAACTCATTTTGTGATTCAACATCAAACCAAAATGCTAAAAAGTAAGGTTTGACCAATTGCAGCCATGGTCTTGAAGTGACTGCACTAACATTATTTCATACATGGCTTCAAAAAAAACTTATTTAATATGAGAGAAGTTCACAGACATTTTAGGGTTCACATGTCCCTTAAGTTTATCATATATTATGTACTCTACAGTTCTGCATTATGATTGTTTTTTTACGTATTCTTTATCACTACAGCTGCAATGCAATCTCTCCAATGTAAGAAATACTGCAGAGTTGTTCAAAGTGACACCACATATATATGTCTCTACAAAAACATCATAGCCTTCCCAGGTCTCCTCCTCAAGTTAATTTAGAAACCTACATCATGTGCATGCAAGTCAAATGGTTTCTTCCAACCGGTGATATCGCGTATTGTTTAAAGATAAATTTCACCCTGCATCATGTTATACAGTTGCCTAAACCTTAAATCCCTCTGGCAGTTATCCCATCTCAAGTCTGAATTAGATTGCAATTTTCCATCAGCAAATTCTGCCAAATTCTGTCACCTTTTTTCTAGGCTATTAACAGGCCACTGCAGAACCCTGGTTCACTTGTTTAAACTTTCTCTCCATTTTGAAGACTGACTTTTTCCACCCCTACTTCTGTATTAGTCTCTAAACCACAACTGCTTACTTCTGACTCTGTACATCCCCAGTTTTCTTGCTAGTATCAGGATTTTTAAAAGTGTAAATAAATTGTATTTCCCAGGTCCCCACTATTTTGTCAACCACTATCAAATAACTCATGTACACTGGAGGGTTATTTTGCAAACTGTAACTGACCAGAGTTAATCATTTTTTGTTCAAATAAATAGAAAAGTTATATTTATATAACCATAAAAGAAATAAAAGATCAGGAATAAAAAAGAAAAAAGTTACAGAAAAGTTAACTTTACCACAAAACACACATGCAATAAATGTTACTCCCCTTTCAAGCTAAACGTTTAATTAAAGCTGAACTTTAATTTCTGTAACATAATTTTGTGAAAGGCATCCCTTACCTTTTTGCAGTCTGATAGAGTATTTTCAAGGGATATGGCCAAAGCAAGAGCATTATTCTTTACTTGATTTTGAATCTACAGAAAGATTTTTAGTTGTTATATTGTATACATTATTCAACGCCACAACAAAAATATAAATCTCCATTCTAGGATCAGCATATGCACGATTAACAAAGAAACTGCTTAAAAGAGAACAATAAATACAGAATGAAGTTTCTATAATGCTTTGACCGTCTTAAAAAAAAGTAACCATCTACAGATTTCATTAACTGCATATGAATCACACAATCATAGAAAATTAGGGTTGCAAGGGACCTCAGGAAATCAACTAGTCCAGGGGTGAGCAAAATGCGGCCCTGGGGCCAGATGTGGCCCACCAGGCCATTCTATCTGGACTACGGGGCCCCTAAAAAGTTTAGAAAATTAATATTTATCTGCCCTGAGCCTGTCATGGAGCCCACAATGGTTTGCCAAAACTCTGTAAACTGCCCTCTGCCCAAAATAATTGCCCGCCCCGATCTAGTCCAACACCCTGCACAAAGCAGGACTATCCCCAATGGTATCGTTCTAGCCTGGGCTTTATCGAGCTGGGCCTTGAAAACCTCCAAAGATAGAGTTTCTACCACCTCTCTAGGTAACCTGTTCCAGTGCTTCACTACCTCCTAGTGAGAAAGTTTTTCCTAATATCCAACCTAAACCTCCCTTGCTGCAACTTAAGACCACTGTCCCTTGTGTCATCTGTCACCACCAAGAATAGTCTTGCTCCATCCTCTTTGGAACCACCCTTCAGGTAGTTGAAGGTTATTATCAAATTCCCTTTCAGCCTTCTCTCCATAAGTTTCTTCTCCTCCTCAGCCTCTCCCCGTAAGTCATGTGCCCCAGCCCCCAAATTTCCTTCACTGCCCTCTGCTAGACTCTCTCCAATTTGTCCACATCCTTTCTATAGCGGGGGGAGCCAAAACTGGACACAGTACTCCAGATGTGGCCTACCAGTGCAGAATAGAGCGGAATAATCACTTCCCTCGATCTGCTGGCAATGCTCCTATCAATGCAGCCCAGTAAGCTATTAGCCTTCTTTGCAACAAACACTTTTGGTTTATTTCCATCTTATTGTCCACTGTAACCCCCAGGTCCTCTTCTGCAGAGCTGCTGCTCAGCCAGTCAGTCCCCAGGCCGTAGCAGTGCATGGGATTATTCCATCCTAAGTGTAGAACTTTGCTCTTGTCCTTATTGAACTTCATGAGATTTCTTTTGAGGATCCATATGCAATAGATTAAACAAGCCATATAACCAGTTTTACAAATTTTAGATTTTGCTCTACAAGTAAACAGACACAGGTCCTTAAAGGTATAGACTGATGTAACAATTATATCACTACCAAAGTGATACAAACTGTTACAAACCAGTATCTTCATGATTTTGTAGAGATACATGTGTAATTTCAACTTCAGCCCTGCTTCATTTGGGGTCAAAGTTCAGATGATTCAGTAAAGTTGGGATGACAATATAGCTGTGATGGTCCAAGAACAGTTTAAGGCAAAGATTTTTGTGGATAATATCTTTTATGGGCCAGCTGTATAATTAGAAAATACAGTAAAAGCTGTGTGTTAACAACATTCGACTATCCGGAATACTCTATTAACCGGAATTTCTGGCCAGCTGACTGTATGCAGGGGAGGGAGGGAAGCTTGCATGCAGCGACGGCAAACCCCCCCCCCCCCCCCACCACCCCCCCCCCCCCCAACCTCACCCCTAGCTCCATGTGCAGCCACCGCTGCCACCCCCTTCCCCCCACGGGTTTTCAAAAAGGTTGAAAATCCCTGCCTCAGATAACCAGAGTTTTTAGATGTCCAGCACCCCATTTACCCCACTCATGCCAGTTAACACAGCTTTTACTGTATATAGACAAGCTTTTGGGTATATAGTTACAGGAAAGAGAGACCTGAGGAAGTTGAAAGCTTGTCTATCTCCCTCCCAACTATACAGTTGATCCAGTAAAAGATATCACCCACAAAAATTCCTTGGTCCTGGATGACTTAGCAAAGTTTCATTGCTACTGGCTTTGTTAGCCTTCTACAGTCCACTGTGACTGTGCCAATCAGGAGGGACCTACTGAATTTATGATTGCACAATTTATGCGAAAACTGCAAATTTAGGTGGGCTCCATGAAAAAAAATGCTTACCAGGAAGCAGAAGTCCTGCACTCTTGGAGCACATGTGGGGAGGGAGGGGGAGGGCAGGGGACAGGGAGAAAGCTGAGGCAGGGCTACTTACAGAAGGGGGTGTGGAGGATAAAGGCAGTAGCTACCTACAGCATCTGTGCCTTTTGCTGTGAGCAGCGCTTACCCCCTCCTCCACTGCCTCTGCCCTGTGCTCCAAGAATGTCCAAGAATGCAGGGCTTCGTGCCCTTTTGTCTGCTCAGTGATAAGTTTTTTTATTTGTTTTTGCAGTAAGGCCACCAAAATTGCAGAGCCTGCCACTTGGGGATGGTCCAAAACTGCAGCTTAATTACCCCAACTAAGCCCAGAGAGGCCATTAATCCATGCTTAACAACACATGTATTAATAGCTTCCCCAGGTTTAATCAGGGTGATTAAGCTGCAGTTTCTGGCCGTGTAGCAATCTGTGGAGAAGAGCAGGACTGCCAAAGCCCCTCGGTCAGAGATGTGAGGGTGGCCCTGCTACACTCCGCCCATGAAAATGGCAACCAGCCCCGGGATTTGCCCACAAAAATCAGTCAGCTGCCTCCTTGAGTTCAGCAGACCCCTACCAATCACCCATGAATCTGTAAGTATAGTCAGTAACTCCAACATTTCTTCAGAAAAAGAGTAACAGAGAGAGAATCTCTTTTTGAGAGTGTAGTTACCCATGAGGAGATAAGGGTTATGGATGGGCACCATGAACAACTATGCCAAATAGAGAGTGTTTGGGAAATGCATATGATCCACTATAACTGTTTTGTGTGGCAAGTCTATTTTACAATAAGTGGAAGATATGTTGGGGCAGTTTAGCCCTGAATGGAAAGCCTGCCTTAATGCTGCAGTTACCTTCCACTTAGTGTAGGATAAATACATCACGAAAACAGCATAACTGATAAGCTTGATGCATGATAAGCCCCCTCCGTCTTTTTAAATCTGTAAAATTGTTCTGCCTGCCCATAACGGTACACTCATGGACTGCAAGATGGATAAAAAACTGACTGGATCATCAGGCTCGAAGAGTAGAAATTAATGGCCTGATACCACCTGCCAACTAGATATCAAGGGGAGTGCCCCCCAGGGATCAAGTCGTGGGGCTGGTTTTGTTCAATATCTTCATCTATGACCTGGAAGATGAGATGGAATGCACCCTCAGCAAATCTGCAGATGACACCACGCTAGAAAGACTAGTAGATACACTGGAGGGGAGGGCTAGGATTGAGAGAAACCTTGACAAATTGGAGGACTGGACCAAAGGAAATCTCATGAAATTCAATAAGGACAAATTCAAAGTCCTTTATTTAAGACGGAACAGTCCCATTCACACCCCCAACCTATCACCCATCCGCGACCAACAATAAAGTGGGTATAAGCCAAAAGTGCTTGTTGCAAAGAAGGCTAACAGCATACTGGGTTGCATTAGTAGGAGGGTTCCCAGCAGATCGAGGGAAGCAATTATTCCCTTCCATTTCATACTGGTGAGGCCACATCTGGAGTATTGTATTCAGTTTTGGGCACCACACTATAGAAAGAATGTGGACAAGTTAGAGAGAGTGCAACGGTGGCAACAAAAATGGTTAGGGGGCTGGAATGATGAGAAGGTGAGGGAACTGGCCTTATTTAGTCTGGAAAAGAGAAGACTGAGAGGGGATTTAGTAGCAGCCTCCAGCTACTTGAAGGGTGGTTCCAAAGAGGTAAGAGCTACACTGTTCTCAATGGATGCTTGCAGAAGTTAAAAAAAAAAAAAAAAACCCACAAAAAAACGAACAAACCTGGGGCTTTACTTTAAACTTAGCACATTTCTGCATCAAGCCCTGCATGTGCCCAGAAAAGGCAGCACTTTAGCTGGACCTAGCTCATATAGATCAGGTGCTTTAGTGGGGCTTTTTTGGCACTTTTATCTAATAGCTGATTGAATAAGTTTTAGATAAAAGCACCAAAAAGCCCCACTGAAGCGCCCAATCTATACAGATGTTACAGAGCCGGGGCAAAGTAATGCACTGCTGCTTCCAGTAAAGCACGTTTGTTTGGTTCTTTTTTCCACCTCTGCAAACAGCCCTCTCAGTCTTCTCTTCTCCAGACTAAAGGCCCGTTCCCTCAGCCTCTCATCATAAATCATGCCGCAGCCCCCTAACTATTTCTGTTGCCCCTGCTGGACTCTCTCCAATTTGTCCACATCTTTTCATAAAGTAACTCCGAAGATTTCCCAAGCCATAGTGTAAATTTCTAGCCCAGAACAGGTTAACAGGCCTGTGGATGTCACTAACCTCTGTCCCTCAAGCCACACACTACTAAAAAAACAAAACAAAGAAACAAAAAGTATAATCTCAAAACTCTTTGCTTTCATTACTCACCTCATTTTTTGGATACTGCTTCAAAAGTTCTTTCTGCATTTCCCTTGTTTTGTTCTGTACAGAAGCCAAAACAAACTCCAATCCTGAGACTACACCACCATAAATGGCAAGTATAAAATCTCTCTTTAGAAAAAGAGTTCAAAACATTAATGCTCATGTAATAGACAAAATATTCAAATTGTTACAGTGAAAATATCAATGACAGACTCAAACTGAAAGAAAATGACTTCGCTCTGATGTTCTTCTTTCTTAAAAATATACAAAATGCCACATGCTTAGCTCTACTGATACGATTTTCTTCTCTTAATAAAACAATTTCTAGTAGCCAGCAATTAGTGTGAACACAAAACAACTGTACTACAGCTGTCAATGCACTGTGACCTGGACTACAGGAATTGTGTACGGACAACTATGTTGGTTAGAAGCATGCTTTTTGGTTTTATTGTTATGACCCTAGTATGGATACAGCTTACATAAGCACAGAACAGAAGGTGTTTATACTGGCATAGCTTATGAGAATGGGTTATACTGATGTACGGGTTTCTTTTTTTAGCAGTGCAGCTGCATCCACAGTTCCGTTCACTTTTACCATAAGGGTGTAATTAAAACATTGTAACTCTTGTATGTATAATTAAAACAAGCACTTAGGCTTATAAACAACATTTAAGTTGAAAAAAAAAGTTTAATTGAGTTACCAAGATGCTATCCAAGACCAAATTCTGTGTTATAGATACATACTAGATTGTGGGGACAGAGATTAAATCCAATGCAATAACTCTGTATAACTATGAAAATGTGAGTATTAGGACATCAATATTTGAAAATATTAACACAAACAATTAATATAAAAGTATATTCTTTATTTTGGCATTAATCCTATGAAGTAGTCATCATGTATAAACATTTTTCCAGTACTAATCTTAGAAGTTGCTGTTTCCAACAACCTGCTGTTTTTACCTGTATGCTGGTTGTGTCATCTTTGTTCTCTTCAGAAAAGTATAAATCAGATCCTGCGAGTGCTACCAAGTGTCCCACATGTCTTGCTGCTTGTTTCACTGTTTGTATTATTTTGTTCTGAGCTTCGCTTACCATTGAAGGTATATCTGAACAACAACCCTGAGCAATGAAAACAGATTAATCATTTAGATAGGAAAATTCTGTGGTGAAAGTGCAAATATTTTTAACTTCATACATACAACAGGTCTTGAAACTATACTGAAATGGTTATGAACATTATCTATTACAAATCAATGACTCAATTATCTCAACTAAAATGGAATAAAATATTTACACTAGAGAGAGAAAAACTGTTACTAGTGCACTACAGAATTATGCATCTACACATGTATATTGATGCAGAGCAATACACTCCAGTGCTTAGTGCACCAGAGTTTATTGCTCCTGGGCACCACATATACATGTGCGCCTGGGACCAAAGCCCATTAAGCCAGGTTGGAGCAGCACCAGCTGGCAGAGGATCCAGGGGGCTAAGGGGGCAGTCTGCCAGGTCAGTGCTGCTCTGACCCAGTTCAATGTGTTGCGGAGGGGCTAGCTGGGGCACAACGGTGCTTCAGTGCAGGGCTAGCCAGCAGGCACCTCCCACACTGAAGCACCTTCATGCCCCAACTAGTTGTGTGTCAGTGTCTACATGTGCACTGCTGCAGAGTAAAAAACGCTCAGCTATTAGCGTACTCCAGCCTAATAGTTCTGTGTGTGTAGACACAAGTCATTTACTGCAGAGCTAGTCTACTCCACAGTAAATGTCTAGAGTAGATGCACCCCTATTAGAGGAAACGGAACCAATAGGTATAAAATACAGTTGCCAGAAAGTTTACATAGGATGGCACTAAACAGACAGTGATAAAGGGCAAGTTATAAAATATTACACATTTAAGTTTGTCATTTCTAAGTTGAGCATGACCTGAAGAGGTGTTTAGATGTATAGATGTGCATCAGGTAGGCACCAGACTGCTATTGAAAAGCCTATAGTTAACACTATAACACTGTGCACACATTTCTAAAATGTACTTTCTTCTTTCTGTTCATAGAAAATATAGTTTACCTGCAGTAGTAATTGTAAATAACCTCCCAAGTTTTTTATTTCCTGTCTCAGTTCTTCAATTGTTACTGAATCAGTGCACTTTTGGAAATTATTAAGCCAATGCTTTGTTAGAACAACAAGCTGTTCAAAAGCAGAGGTAATTCTGATGCTGCAGGTCTGAGTACCACGATCAAGAGAAAACACTATAAAAGAAATAGCAGATTAATGAGAAGGAAAAGCAAGATCCTTTTATAATTACTACTACTAATAATAATGTAAAGTAGATACAAAGCAATAAAATGCACCACAAAATAAATGGTATGGAAAATCTTGCTTGTTAAGACACAGTAAGCTTACAATTCTCTTGACTTTCTTCATCTTGCTGTTTATAGGCTTTTGAAATGGAAGTTACTTCAGTATGAATTGTAAACAAATTAGTTAGGAGACTATCTGCTATACTCCTTTCTTCTTCTTGATTTTGTCTTAGTATATCCAAAGCCAAGCCAATTAATTCTTTGCAAATTCCAGGTAGAAATAATTCAGAAGGATTTGAACACATACTTCTGCTTTTATTCAATGAACCTGTATTAAAAAAAGAAAAAGAATCAGAAATTCCTTG
Organism: Alligator sinensis; assembly: GCF_000455745.1. Lineage (NCBI taxonomy): Eukaryota > Metazoa > Chordata > Crocodylia > Alligatoridae > Alligator > Alligator sinensis. The sequence goes on along the minus strand of NW_005842151.1, from coordinate 239,041 downwards.
CATATAGCATTTGGTCTGACAGACAATCCCTTGTCATAACAATGTTATGTTATTCCCTTTTGTTGCTATCTAAGCTACTGAAGTATGAAAATGGTTAGAAAAATTAAAATACATGCATTTTTCAATTGATAAAAATATTTATATAGAAAAACCTATGTTTTCTTAATTCAGCTAAGATAATGAAAATAAAAAGCAAATAACAAAACTTTCCTTTCCACTTGCAATTAAGTATACACAACAAAATAATAAAATAACTGACCTTAAATGACCATGTAAAGAAAAATGAAAAATTATTTAGGACGTTCAAGTAGTTTTATATTTAAGAAAAAAAAAGAAAAAAAACCCAAAAAACAAAAACTTTCCAAACATTTTAAAACGTTTCCAAATTTTCATCATTTAACTGAAACAGCAAAAACAATTGCAGATAAGATTAATGTCTCAAATGATATAAATCGAAAGTAACTATCAGATGGAGCTATATAACAGCATCATCCAAGTTAACCTGCACTGTTAAAAAGGATTATATTATATAGACATGGGACAGATTTAGGCAAAAAATCCCATAAAGACCTGCCAACAAGCAGCCTAACACCCATTATAAAAGATATAAAATCTCTTTTGTAAAGCATCATGTTTCCTATTTTCTTTTCAATCAGGCAAATTATTGAATTATTAAACTGCATATTTTTTCATTAATAAACAATGAGGTCCCATCTTTTCAGTATTAAATAAAGTAATCTGCTGTATAAAATTTAAAAAAATACCTGATAACTGTGAAATGTGTAGGTTCTGGATTGGATGCATTTTTATGCCAGACAGACAATCAGAAATTCTTCGATTCTTCATGAAACTTCTGCTCCTAGAAAAAAAAAAAAAAAAAAAAATGGGGGTAGAGACAACACATGATATACAGGTCTTTAAATTCATCACTTTACATTTGCTCATAAGGGCAGTAAAAATTGCCTCATTTTCCTTTTAGTAGTTGGAGTAATACAGAGCAGACTCCTCATGTACCAATAACTACTGAATGTAGTGAATATTGCCCTCTAACATGCGATTTGACCCAAGAAATAATGATCAGGGCAGATTGTCAGTTGGGTAAATTATCGTACTTCCATTTGAGTCAGAGCTACATCTTACAAAACCTGAAGACCACTAACTAGTAACTAAAATACACATTCTATATATTCCCTTGAATTTGTGACGAAGGATGAGCTTGATGGCCAATCAAAATAAGCAAAATTCTGGCTCCCACAAAAGACTCCTTCATCCAAGTCCAATTCCTAATCATCCAAATGAATGTGTTAGCATATATTAACTTCCTACATACAAGTCCCATCACCTTCAATCCCAGAATTCTTAGGATTTGATGCAACTGTCCTAACCCCGTCACCAAATACGAAGTCAGATTAATATGTACATCATTCTCTTTCTGTAACTGCTGAGTACAAATCTTTGTTCATAATCTAAAGGAAACTGCACTAAACACTGAGGTCTTGAGTTTTTTATGAAAACCTTTGTTGTTTTGTTTTAAATATACACATGTGTACATGCGCATGTGCAAACACACACACCCACTACCTAACGTGGCAACTGACACGTGGCAATCCAATTGTAATTTTTGCACAGATTGGTGGAAAGTAAACTCTAGATTCCCTCTTAGCACAGATAGGGACAGAAAGAAACAATATTGGATGCTTCTATTCTTCGTTCTGCCATCAGGTGGGTTGGAAACTTCTAAGCACCAGACTGATCTGGCCACAGTCCATGCAGACTAGGCAAAACACA
>NW_005842151.1:199508-237176 GCF_000455745.1 Alligator sinensis | reverse complement strand
CTCTTTCACCTATAACATGTTCTTCTTAGCAATTTAGGTAGCTTGAAATGTATGAGGTTTATGAATACCAGGTTTTCTTTCAGTCACTTAAACAGAATAATGCCCTCCATTAACAATATGAAGATTGTGGTGCTACTCAGGTAGATCAAATATGTTACTGCTGTAACAATGAAGAGTGTAAAAGGACCTGCCTTTATCTTGGACACTGACCTCAGATTGAGGCAAGCTCAAAGAATTAAACTTAGAGATGCAGAAAGAACTTTTATTTTTCCTCAAAATAGGGAAATTCAATTCTGTCTGTTTTTCCAATGAAGAACCGAGTCAGAGGATATGGACAAATATAACTTTTAACCTCTTTTAAAAGGGAGAGGAAGCTGCCGCTCTGGAGCATGCATCAGTTTTTACATGTAACATGTGCATGCCCCTGCTCCTGTAGCAATACAGGTTAGCTAACTTGCTGCAACTTAAACTGTGAATGAAACAAAGTTAAACAGGAGAAAGCACCCAAAACAGTTGCATCAGAACAGTTCCTATTGGTACAATTGTACTAGTGGAAATGGAAAAAAAGGATATGGGAATGGAAAAATGTTCCGCACGTTGCAACTCTACAAAATCCAGGTATCAAACCCCATCCCCAAAAAACACAAAAAACCCGTGGAAAAAAAGCAGCGTGGGGTGCGGTCCAGGAACATGTCCTGAGGCAAACAGATGCTTTGACATCTGGCCAGAGCATCTCCATGGTGCTCCTGCTGCCTCAGCATGCTGGGGCAAATAGGAGCAGGTCAAGGCTGCAGCATGACCCAGACCCAGACCCAGGCGCTGTACTTGGCAAATATGTATGTAGGGGTGTGTGGGGGGGTGCATGGGGGGCTGCCACATGCCTACCCCCACCCACCCCCCTACAGTGCACAGACTCTGGTGCTGGCAGCAGCAGCCAGCCGCTCAGCACAGCACAGCAGCCAGCCGCTCAGCACAGCACAACACTGCCTGACCCAGGGTCTGTACATGACAAACTGCCCTGACCCAAACTGCCCCACTAGTGTACAGATTTAGACAAGACCAGGACTGGTAGGATCCTGCCACCAGCCGCAGCTCTTGTCCAAAGCCATGCAGTATTGGGGCAAGCCAGGCCGGGTTGGGTCCGTTCAGCACATACAGACCTTGGGTGAGGCAGCACTACAACTCCGCAGGTTTGTGCCTGCAGCCAGGCCATGGTCCCAATGGCCCCACTGGCTGCTGCTGGCAGCACTACAGGGGGCAGGTGGCAGGCATGTGGTGTTCCCTTCCAAACAAGACACCCATTCCCCCTATCCCCACACCCCCCACACACCCCCACAGACCCCACCACCCCTTCCCACCCCTCTGCAAACCACCCCCCCACACACATCTCACACCCTGTGTGCCCAGCTGCCAGAAAGGATGGGACTTACTGGCAGGAGCTGTGGCTGCAGGGGCAGCTGTCCCCACATCCTGATTAGCAAAGGAGTCAGAGGAGCTCTGATTTTTGTTTGATAAAAAACCAAGAGCAAACACCAAAGCATATAGATATTTAGAATTTATTTTATTATGATGATAGAGGCACTGGTAGGCTTCCTACTTGTTTTAAAATGGTAAATATATCAATAAAACACTGCTCACCTGATCTCTCTCTCTCTCTTTCTAGTGGTGTTTCATTTTAATCTTGGAAGAATATAGCTTTTTAGGTATTTTAAAGAGTGAATTTGGGATTTATTATCAGATAATTTGCAATTTTTAACCAGGGAACAGCAGGATCTCTGCTACTGAGGCAAGTGGCAGGGCTCAGGCAGAGGAGCCTGCTCAGGGCTGGCACTGGGGACCCAGCTAGAGGGCAAATGAGGTGGATGACCTCCTGGCCATTTGGGGCCAAGAGGACATGCTTTGACCGTTCAAAATGGGCCACCACAATGAGTACATCTTCCAGGCAATAGCTGCCTAGATGGCAGGGTGGGGGCACACATGGCAGCAGTGCTGCACAAAGGCCAACCGTGCAGCCACAGCCCAATGGCAGCTGGCTCTACTGCAGGGCCCATGCCACAGCCCAGACAGCCATGCAGTCCCCACCCAGGTCTGAAAGGCATGCAGACATGGGGCTGCAGGTCCAAGGGGGCAGATGCTGTTGTAGGTGGCAGCAGGTCACAGCCAGGCAGCAGCCCCCACTGCCAGACTGCTGCAGTTGGTAGGGGCTGCAGGGACCACTCTAAGCAGGGCTGCCTGCAGCAGTCCAGCTGGCACAGGGGGCTAGTGTCCCCATATGTCAATTGGTCGGGCCTTAACAGTTCCTAAGAGCAAGTAGTCCTGAGCTGCTTGCCAGGGCAGCTTTTTATACTACTGAGGTGCTGGACCCAGCCTTCGGCTACCCCTGACTGCAGATCTGGTAGGTGCTAGGCAGGATCAGCTTGCCTCAAGCGGCACAACTTGCCCCACACCAAAGTGCATGTTCAAGCACATGTGCCGAGGCACAAATCCCCAGCACAAATTTGTGCTGCTCCTATTTGAGCTGCTGCAAGTGCACATGCCTGCATGTGTGGACACATGCAGGGAGGTTATAAGTGCCTCAACTCGGGGAGAAAGTTTGTGGTAGAGCAAAGTCTTGAATTCATGTCTCCCCAGGCCTAGCCTAGCACTCTCACTCAGTAGGGGCCAACCATTTTGGTAGGTATGCCACAAGGTAAGCCCCATGCCCTTCCTAAGTGCCACTCTAATCCCCTTCTGCTGCTCTGCTTTCTGCTTCCTTCCCTACCTGCTATTGTGTTCCCTACTCCATGACACTTCTGGCACACTTGCCATAGGGCGGCCATCCCTGCTCTAACTAATGGACTATTCTTCCTCTCTAGACCCTGAGAAACAGAGGATTGCTTCCTTCCTCAGAGCTTCTTACAGAAAAAAGCTGACCTTTCTGGACCCTGTCTGGCTAACCTACTGGAAATAAGAAAATAAATTTCATACAGTCATCCAACCAGCTTCATTTTTAAAAGGGCAAAAAAACCAGAGGAACTGCTAACAAGCTACATCAATATATTTTAAAATAAGCGATCTGAAGAGTCATTCTCCTTTTATTTACTATCCATTCTATGAGATCCAAAATTCTCTTCCCTCCCCACACTGTGGTCATTAACATCGCGAACTGCTAAATCAGGATGTGGAATACAATACAATTTTCTCCATCATTTGACATTTAGCAATGTTTGCAAAGTCAATCAATTATTAAAGGTATCCCCAATTTCAGATATTTACAGTGAAGCAGTCTTTTCTTTCAGCTCACTTTTAAAGAGCATAATGTTTAAACAAACAGAACAAAAACAAATAACTCCTGCGTCTCATAGTACAGAAAAATATCATTTCATTATTGTTCAGAACTCAACTTTGGAGCAGAAAACCTATTACTGTTCCAACACTATTCTATTGTTAAAACAATATTTAGACTAAAAATAAAGAAATGCCCGTCAGATTCCTTTCAAACAGTTTTTATTTAACCCTGGAGTAGAATTTACTTTGAACTGTCAGCAGCACATATCAAAAATTTACAATCAGCTGAATCAAACTGCTTTACTGCAGAATAACAGTACCATATTGGTGCCCAGTAGCAAAGCTATAATTAAGGATCTGTCAGCATTTCCATTATAAATACCATTTGCAGGAGGTTTGCAATTCAGTCGTAAACAGTGTTACAAGGCTAGAACTTCACATACAAGGTCTCATCTCAGCTGCAATTTACTCTTTAAAATGACGCTTTTAAATTACAGAAGTGTACAAAAAAAGCCTTCAAAACCAGACGCCTTATTCTGTAATGATACCACCTAGAAACATGATTTGAGGGGAAAAATTGAATCTATTTAGTCCTAATGTACTTTTGGTGTTTTTGATTTTCTATATATACACACACATGGTAACTATTCTAGTATTAGATTTAATATTTACTTGACAGTAAAATACTAATCACTATTCCCATTGAAAAAGCTATTAAGACGCACACGCGCATGCACACACACATTATACACTGATCCTGCAATTACAGGCAATCTGTAAAGAAGAAAAAACATGCCCTTTCTTAGTTTTTCTTTATGTATGAATGTGGCCTGAAATTTTCTGGGGGACCATTAAAAAAAAAAAATCTATGTATTTATGCCATTAAAAATTCAGTCTGTCATTCCTATTTCCCCCTGGTAGACATCATGGAATCCATTATATGGAATCTCCTTCACTGGAAATTTTCAAGAACAGTCTGAACAGGAATCTGGTTAGGATGTTTTAGAAATATTAGATCCTGCATCTGAGGAATGGATTGAATGAGATAACTCTTGAGATTCCTTGCAATCTTATGACTGGGTGGATACCTAGAAAATTTAGGATGCTGCAGATACATAAGAAAGATAAACTGATAACACAGGCAGTTTCTATTCAGACTTCTTTTTTCCATTTGAGTTAAGCAGCTGTTAAAAGAATATTTCTGTCAGAGCTGGAAGTAGAGTTTGGGAGGCTTTTATAATTATAAGGTTCATCCTTGTCTTCACTATCTTAGTTCACCTGTCTGGAGCTTCTAAAGGCTTGTCTAAAATGGTGCTTACCTTGAGAATTAATTGATTGGTAGTTCAGCAAGATTCACTTAGACACTCCTCAAACAATTTCTTAGCTTCCTCTACCTACTCGACAGTCAATTATGTAAGAACTCTACTTCAGACAAGTGTTAAGCCTGAAACTAGCATCTAATCTACACTACAATATTTTACCAGTACAACTCTGAACGAATGTATACACAAAGCTCATCTGTGGCAGCAGTCCCCCACCAGCAGTTACAGCACCTCTTCCAAGTGACAAGTTTCTGTCCCTATCTGGAGGGTGGCATATTGACACTTCGCAAGGTTCACTTCATACTCTGCCAGCACAGTAGCCACAGGGGAACTGCGGAGAGCCTTCACAGTGCATGGATGTCATGTGTACATGTTCCAGCAGCTCAGTGGCAGCAGCTGTTGCTTGCCACCAGATCTTCTGCCAGCAGAACCAGCCAAGGGCAGAGAAGGCCCAAGAGTGCTTTTACCAGTATAGAAATGCCAGCCGAGCACATCTAGATGCTTTGAAGGGAAAGAAACATCTAGCTACAAAGCTTCACTTTACACCTAGGTAGAGAAAAACTAGGCTCCATGAGTGGAACAAGCAAAATGAACACTGGTAAAAGAGTGACTTTTACTTGTATCTGCCTGCACAGTAGTGGCTGTGGCAGGCACAGCTCTGTCAGAGATGAAACTACTTCACACCTCTGACGCTGCTACACCAGCACAATATCAACATAGCTCTAAAAGGAAACCAAAAGCAAGGGACAAGTTGTGTATGCAAGTCTTGATGTTGATATTTCTAAGGTCTTGCCCACACTGTACAAAATTTTGCTACACTGGCAAACCCTTCAAGCAGATTCAGTTTATACCATCAAAAGCGTTTCCCTGGCAGTATATAGTTATACCAGTTTCCTAAATGCAGTAAGTTACACTGACAAAAGGTTATGGACCGTTCAAGCTGCAGCTCCACCAGGACTTCTGCCAGCATATCCATGTCAATAGGGGGTGAGATTCTACACATGACATACAAGACAACTAAGCTAGGAAAAAGCTACTCTCTCCTTCATGTTTAAAATCTCCACAGCTTTCAAGCCTCCTTTATATCTCATTTAAAAAACAAAAACATAGCAATTAAATTTTTTAAAGGAAATATACAAAATGCACCATATTCATAACAGCAAAATTATTAATATGAGCCAATATCAACCTGTAGCTATTCTGCCATACATAAAATTCCACTTGTCGCTATTGGCAAAATGAGTGCAAAGGATCCTTCCCACCTCGCTGAGGTACAGCAATGAGATTCTACCCCTCCTCTAAGTAATATTATATTAGTTAAAAGTTAGCCCTGTGATGAAGCAAACAAAAAAAGCAATACTTGTACGTCATAGATCACAGCCATGTTTATTCACACATTTAATTAGACAAGCAAACAGGTTTTTTAAACACAATATTAAAAAATAATAGGACTTCAATAAATTACTTGCCTTCTTCTAGAAAAGGAGGAAACTGATGTAGCTGTGAGGTCTGGTTCCCATTCATCAGCAGGATCATAAAATATATCATCAGCCTTGCTACTACCATTACTCTAGGAGTGGGGGAGAAAAAAACTCTTTTACTCATGTTATAAGGAAGAATTGAGTAATAATGACATGTGTAAGTTATTAGTAAGGATTCTATTTTTAAAATGCTCCAAAACTCAAGTCATGTCCTTTTCAAATTCCAAGTTGACTACTGAGCTAACTGAGGATACTTGGTTTTGAAACAATAAGCATCTCAATATTTTGTTTATTTCTTAACCCTTTTTTTTTTTTTACCCATTTTTGCTAAACTTTATGCAATGTTGAAGAAATGGGTAAGAAAAAAGCTAAGCTTTATGCAATATAGATATTGGGGAGGGAAAATGAATATATATAAATCTGAAGCATTTCTCACTGAAAAACAGTATAAACCATTTACTTTAGGGGTTTTTGTGACCCATTTGACAACTGTCCGCAGTGCAGGAATAGTCCAAAATTCACTTTCACCTCAGAATGTATACTAATAAATGTGATAAGTAGTAATCCTATAACTTCAATTCATATTTTCTATGTACCAAAGAAATCTCATAAAATTAGCACTGGAAAGCTGAAAAAGAGAAGAACTGTTGAGCCTTTTTACAATCACAGTTTTCTTGAGAAAAGGTGGCATGTGTCTTACTAAACAAGTGCATTGCCCAAGGAAGAACTGAGTAAAAACTAAATACAGGCTTCAGGATTTTCTACACTCTACATAAAAATCACTTATACAGCATTTTCTTGCTTAAAATCTGACAACTTATAGATGCTTCTGCTGTTTCCTAGTACAGGAATCAATAAACAATTTTAGTTCAAGATGGGAAGCTAAACTTTTATGATTAATGAAGATTTTCTTCAAGTGTTACAAACCTCATAGAGTTCTTTCATTGCTGCTAGTTTATACTCAAACTTCTCCAAGCTCCAGAAAGTTGCAATTCCCAGCTTCAGGTTACGAACCTGCACTTGAACAGAAGGCCCAGTGGCACTTTCTTTGTCTGTTCCATCATGTCTAAAATTAAAATGAAATCTTGAACCTTAATGACCAGGATTAAAAGGTTTTTAAAGGATCATTCTTAAGTAAACAGTTTGCCCCACTGTAATAGAAATAGTATTTTTGAAAGAACTGATCTTATTAAACAACACCTGGTGCCAAGGAGTCAATAAAAATAATGTTGGTTCTGGTTTTGTAAAGGAAAAAAAGCCTAAAAGGAAAATATCTTTGTATTATAGTCAGTACCAAGGGGGAAATTCTAAGATGACAAGTACAATCCTGGCTCTTGATAAACCATAGAAGAAATCTGTAATGTTGACTTCTCTGATTGATGTAAAGAGGGTAACATAGCTGTGCCAGCATAACTTCTAGTGTAGATGTAGTTATACTAGCAAAACTAAACTTCTACTGATTATGATTAGTTTCATTCCAGTGGAAATAGTGGTACTATTGCTATACTGGTACAAAGGCTGCTTCACCTAGTCGTATTTATACAAAGAGAACTCTGCCAATCTGGTATACCAGCATAGGTATGCTGACTCCTAGATTGATTTTGTCTTAGATGTAAAATTACCTTTTTACATCTGTATTTGATAATAAATCAGTTTACTCAAAATAGATTACAAGTTTAAAGAGGATAAAATCAGTTATAATTTTAGTTCAAGATAGGAAGTTAATTTAGGGGAAAAGTTTGAGTTAACAGCATTAAGCAATTCCCTGCCTCACCTCCTCCACCCCACAAAAGATCAACTCACTATAGACAAAGTTTTATGGTTTAGTTTTTGAAAAATGCCCTACATTAGACTACATATTAATTGGATAACTCCAATACTCACATACTCACCTGCAAAAAACTGTGTGTGTTCCTAATTTGCTACCAATTGTATTAGCTTCCTGAATCATCACAGAGAGTTTCAAGGAATTCCAGTTTGGCTGAACTAAATACAAAATGCATCATTCACATAATCAAAGATAGCAAAGCAAAATTAAAAAAAAAAACCACTGAAAAAAGGAGACCTCTAAAATAATTTAGTAGACAATATACCCTGGATTTACGATATCCTGATAAAATGAAAAGACAGTTAACACTTTCACAGACTATTTCAAAACTGAGACACCAGTTAAAAGCATGTCAAATATTTATGCTGGACTGATTAGATACGAATACATTTTAATCTTCTCTGTTGGTCTTCAGTCTCCCAAGTGCTACTTTCTGTTATTTCTAGTAAAGTTTATCCTGTGAGATAATGGAAAAATCTCTGATGAAGAGCAGTAGGTACATAAACTTAGTGGTTCACTGAGCCCTACTAAATGTGATCATAACGGTACTCATAGCCCTGCCTCAGGCACATGTCTCAAATCACATCCCAGCTAATAAAGATCTTGCAATTTCAGTACTAATGGGACTAATATTCAGTACTAATGTTGGAAAACAATAATCTACTAGGATCCAAAAATCACCAAAAATGTAGCAACCAAGGAGATGGGCAGACAAGGTTCCTTGGGTGAATTTGATATCTTTTATTAGACCAACCCAAATAGTTGGAGAATAGTTATTAAGCAAGCTTTTGGGTTCAAAAACCCTTCGTCAGGCTAACGAAGCTTCAGCAGTTGGTGTGTGCTCTTCACTGCTGAAGCTTCCTTAGCCTGACGAAGGGTTTTTGAACCCAAAAGCTTGCTTAATAACTATTCTCCAACTATTTGGGTTGGTCTAATAAAAGATATCAAATTCACCCAAGGAACCTTGTCTGCCTACGTCCTTAGATCAACACGGCTACAACCTACACCCCTGCAGCCAAGGAGAGGTACTACACTGGTCTCACAACAATATGTAAATAACTCTTTCTGCCAGGAGGTATGTCATCTTCATCTGGCTGCTGGAAGACAAGACATATGCCCCACAACAGGATTGGATGATGAGGTGAAAGTACATTACTCCCCAAACATACTTGTTTTACTTTTATCCCCATTTCCACGATTATGCTGGAGAGTTTGTATTTCTTTGGAAAGTTTCTGCTTTTCAGCCTCCAAAGCTTCAAGAATCTTGGCATGGTGAATAGTATGATCTTCTAGAGCCTGAAAACGGAGCAGATCCATCCATTTTAACTTATTTTTAAAGTAAGCAGAGGATTAAATTCCCCTCCCCATTTTGGTTTGTTTGGTTGGCTGGTGTTTAGGTGTTCTGTGATCAATTTCATTCTGGTCTGATCTTTCTACTGCATATAGTAATGAAACCTTTCCTGTATAAGTTCCAACAATTTTTTACTGCATACACTGAAGTATCTCGTATTTAAACTGGTGACACAGACACCACTTGAAAAGCAGAGAAGGAGCAACTGTTTGGGAGCCTGCATTAGCTGTTACAATCAAACTGTTGCCTACGTGATCCTGTAGCAATATAAGTTGACTAAATTGTTCTAACTTTGACCCCAGATGAAACGGGGTAAAAGTTGCAGTGGTTCTGCTATATTTTTTTCATTACAGAATCATGCAGACATAACAGGTAGACTGTAACAGGTGATGTTGGTATTCTTTGAAATGTCTATAATTGTTGACTCTATTCACAGCCCAAGATAGCCGAAATGAAGAAAACATTCCCTCTTTCAATTAAGATGTTTAAATGGCTGTTTTTCATTGCACACGTTTAAAAATTAAAAACTTGCACTGCCTTCCTGGAAAATAATGAAGGTGTAACAAATACAAAAATTTAACCTAGAACGCGATGCAAAGGTGTTACGTTCTAATTATTCTATTTAGTAAGAATTCTTTACTTAGTCTCCTTTCACGCTTAACTTGTGAAACAATGTTGAAAGTAACCTTGCTCACTGAGATCTTTTTCTAAGCATGTAACATGAAAAAGTGCACCTGTCCTTGCACTTATGCAGGAAACTACCACTTCTGGTGAGTTTAACATTTCCTAAGTTAAGGACATTAACAAAGTGGTCATCACTACATAGAAAAGTGATTCTCCACCTTAAGTGCTGCAGCAGATGGGGTGGCCCCAAGATCTTTTTAAGGGTGTTGCAGGATGCCATTCAGTGTTTGCACTGTTAGGTGTGCAAATGTGATTCACAAAATAAACCCAAAGATTTTAAACAAGAATTCATAGTGTTAAAAACATTCTAACCTGCTGTGGTCTGAGTTCTTTACAAAAAAAACAAAAACTGTTCTATTATTTTTCCATAATCAAACAATAAATGAAAACTAAAAGCTGGCATTTTCCCAGGGGTGCCTTACATCTAAAAAGCTTGAGAACCATTGACATAGACTACAGATGACTTTATTACTGCTCATCTCCTAAATAGCAGCTGATTTAATAAGAGAACAGTTCCAGAGACTAAATAGGATATCAGTCTTCATAAGATCATTTGAAAAAAATATTTTTAAAAGAAGCAACAAAGTTATACAATTATTTAATGGTTTATTTAAAACCTGATTGATTGGGCAAAACGCATTTTAAAGATGACCTGTTTCGTGGCTAATGTTTCCATTTCCAGGCGCTTCTTGTTGAAACACATTTCTAACTCAAGATGATGTTTTGCTTTTTCCAGCTCCTGTATTCTGCTTGCAGCCTTCTGGTTATTCATTTCTTGTATTTGTTTCCTATGAGATTCATCTCTCTAGAAAAAACAAAAAGACAGAATGAAGGGTTCCTGGTAAACCTAAATTCCAACCTACCTAAATGCTAAATACATTTTAGCAGCTATTTCTTTTTCAATAGGTGGAGAGATAAGGCCACTAAAGATCATTCACAGTAATCCAGTCCTAACAACGAAGGGGAAAAGGGGTGGCTACAGCCTAGTCAAAAGCCTTGTATACTATAGAATTGTTAGCATGGTGATATAGCTGTGATGGTCCAAAAATTATGAGGGGCAAGGATTTTTTTGGCAGTATCTTTTATTGGACTATCTGTATAGTCAAGATAGTTAGACAAGCTTTCAGACGTTGCTTTCGAAAGTTTGTCTAACTTAAACCCCAACAATGCAGTTCGTCCAGTAAAAGATATCACCCAAAAAATCCTTGCCATATATCCTATAACACCCCCCCATTATGTTTATTACTTTGCCAGCCTACATTATCTATTGAAGCCAGAGTGTACAATGCTGTATAATACAGGGGTAATCGACTGCCAATCCTTGGGCTAGATGCAGCCTGCAGAGCCATGCCATTCAGCCTGCAGGAGTCCCCACAGATCTGAACATTTAGTGGTAGGGGAGCAATAGCAACAATTGTTGTTCCACTGCTGCCAAACTTCCAAACCTGTGGGAAGCCCTGCTAGATCAATGTGCGGAAGTGGCCCAGGGCCTGATCCATGCACATGGGGACCAGCTGGAGACAGCCTGGGGCTATAGGTGGTAGCACAGGCCTCCCATCTTGTGGTGGGTCAAGTAGAAGTGGCACAGGACCCAATCCTATCACACACTGCCTGATTCAGCCTGTGGAGGGATCCTGTACTACTCATCCAGCCCCCTGCACCAAAAGGAAGTACCACTAGGAAAATAGGATGCAATATATTCTTGCCTCAAGAAGCATGCAAATTAGCAATCCTGTAAGAACAATAAAAAAAATGAACGAGTACAGTATAGATTAAATGCTTTATGAAATGGAGATGAGTTTTTCTAAATGGTTTATCTACTCATACAACATTTGAGATAAAGAAAGATGCAAATAAAAATGGTTTGATTATTTCTGATTCACCCCCTATGCAAATGGAAGTATATTAAGTTATTTGGAAGAAAGAACTCTTATTCTAGAGTAATATTGTCCACATGCATAGCATACAGAGAGAATCTTATTTTGCAATTACTCCTTTTGTACATAAGGGACAGAGCCTGGTATTCATGAAGTGAGAGGCTACTCAAGCAGGACACCATAGAAAATTACGTGCTATATCTTTTCATTTGATTATGCAATAGCAGCTTACCAGTTCTGCTTCCAGTGATTTTATCTTGCTTTCATAAACTTTTTTTTGAGATAAGAGTTCTTGCTGAGCCATTTCTTTTGCAACTTGGATACCTTGAATCATTTCTTCCTTAGCTTTCAGTCGTGCCTCCTCAATTTCTGATTCAAGCCTAGAAGGGTCAAGGAATTTAAAAATGTAAATATTAACTTTTAACCTGCCTTTTACAGCTCTCTCAGAGAGATTATATTATTCCTTCTGTTAAGAATGTATTGCATATCCAAAACCCTTTGATCTTAATAGTGAATTTCCTGTTTATTTTAAAAGTATTGGTGTTCTGCGGAGATTCAATTTCTTAAGGCAAAACATACATGTGATGAAAAATAGGGTAATCATATCATATTTTAGTCTCAACTGATACATTTTAATCACATTTTACTCCAAGATTTGTTTTATTAAGAATCTTTCACAATTAATATCCACATGAGAGACCCACAAATCAACACTAGACTGGAAGAACTCAACATGTAGTCAAGGAAGACTGCAGAAATCAAGCATGTAGTCAAGGAAGACTGCAGAAATCAAACATGCCATGAAGGAGCTAGTGGAAGGGATATCACACCTGTGAGCCAGTAAAACACCTTATCACCAGCGATCCAGGTTTTCTGTTTGCTGTGAAAAAACATGGATCTTCTCCTTTAAACGCAGGGGACTGAGTTCTAGCATGCTTGGGGCTGGGGGGAAGGAAGGGGAGTGAAGTGGGATGCAGGGGGTAAGGGGTGCCACCTGCATGTGTGCAGGCAGCCAGGCAGGGTGTTGGAGAACAGCTCCCATAGCTCCCTCCAGGTAAGACTATGGTGGTGGGCAGAAGGGAGCACAGGCGACAAAGCGGAAGGGGAGGTGCCCCCATGCAGGGCTGCAGCCTAGTCAGACTAAGCTCCAGGCAAGTGGTCTCCCTGGCCCAGCAGGTGGGACCCAGTGCAGGAGGGAGTGCTACACTGCCATGGCTGCCAAGGTGAGGTGCCCCCTGCCCACTTGGCAGCAGTGGGGGCACAACTCCATGCCATTGTGCCTCACCTTGGAGGCCATGCCCCCCTTCCCCACACACCCACTCACCCCATTCCCTACAGATTCACCCCCTTCCTCACACACTGGGAGGCTGGGGCCTGGGGCAGCAGGTCAAGAGTAAGGAACACCAGCAGGGCCAGTGGGCTCTGGGTCAGGAGTAAGGGGCAACAGCATGGGGCACCAGGCACAGCACCAGCATATCAGGGCTGCTCAGTACCACAAAGCAGCAGGGGGGACAAGTTCAGCTGGACCCACATCCTGGTGAGTGAAAGGGGCAGGGGGAGCTCTGATTTTCCATGATAAAAACAAAAACAAATGCCAAAACATATAGGTATTTAGAATTTATTTTATTATAATGATTGAAGCACTGGTAGGCTTCCAAATTGCTTAAAAATTGTAAATATATCAATAAAACATTGTATGCAACTGATGCAGATAGATAGATAGATAGATAGATAGATAGATAGATAGATAGATAACCACACTAAATCATATGCAACAAGTTGCACTGATATACCCTTGTGGTAGAGTGGCTAAGATCAAATATAGCATTTTTGGCACCAAGGACAGGGTGTCAAGGTTGACTCTGGCCACCACAGTGCTGACCTAGTATTACAGTACCTCTTGACCCAGTGCCAGTTTGGAGGTGGCCGAATGGATGGGGCTCCTCTTTAACAGCATCAGATGTGCCTCCCTGCACATCAACTGCAGGAAGAACTCAGTTCTGTATTCCAGCCTTATCATCCAGGGCAAGCAGACACACCCTGGGCAGACATCTACCTGGGAACACCCACCAAACACTGGGCAAAGCAGACACAAGAGACCACCCGTAGAATCGTGCAGAACGTGCACAAGCTGAACTTGTCCCTACTGGCCCCCTGGCAGAAGACAGATGCAGTGAACACTTTCTACATCCCCCACATCACGTTCATCCTGAGGGAATTGGTGGTCCCCAAGACCCACCCCCCTCAAGAAGGTGGATCCCGAGATCCGACAGCTGCTTAAGAAGTGGCTGCACCTCCCACTGTGGGCCAGCAACAAAATCCTGCATGTCCCATTGGTAGGGAGGCACCAATGTGCCACATGGGAAACCTCTACGATACCACAATGGTCACCCACACCTTCCGCCTCCTGATCTGCCTGCCCTGAAGGAGAAACCCCCAAGAAGATTGCAAGGCAGTCCACCAGACATGACCTAGCCACCTTCCTGAGTGGCTTGCTGGAGGGCAAGTTCAGTGGAAACAGCAAGGTCTCTGCCTTCTTGTGAAGCCAAGCCCACAATGCCACGCGCAACCTTGGGAAGCACATTGACTAAGCCTAGACCTGGAACGAGGAATGCCAAAAGCTGGAAGTATTGCTGCTCTTGACCTCCAACACCAACTGCGTCATGACCCCACCACATTAAGACCTTCCTGGAACAGTTCTTGAAGGACACCATCCGAGCCAGGTATGCCAGCGACCTAAGGGCAAAGCCTAGCCAGGGCAAGGGCTTTGAACTCACCTCAAAGTGGGATGCTAGCAACCACTTCATACCCAATGGGAGCTTCACCTGGTTTGTAGACTGGCACTTCATCCACCATACCCGCCTCAACTGCTTGTCATTCAGCGGTGCTGCCTAGTACAGGAACCACAACAAGAGGTGCCGACACTGCAACTATGAGGCAGAGACCCTCCCCCATATACTGTGTGCCTGCAAGCCCCGTGCCAGAGTATGGCAGCTACACCACAATGCCATCCAGGACCAGCTGACCAAGGCCATCCCGGTCTCAGCAGGGACTATGTTCATCAACCACACCATCCCAGACTATAAGACCAGGTGTGCCCAGCCACTGTTGTAAAAAATGAGGACAGCAAGTGCATTTACGATGGTAGATGTCACCATTCTGTTCAAGAACTGGTGGCAAGCTTTCGTCAAGGTCCATGAGCAGAAGCAAGAAAAATACCAGTCACTGGCGGACACCCCAAGGAGCCAGGGATACAATACGACAGTCAAGGCACTGATCATCACAGCTCTCAGAGTATGGGACCCCAGCAATGAGTGTGTCCTGCATGCCTGCTGCATATCCCACCGGTACTCCAAGCCTCATGGTGTCCAACACCATCCACTGGTACAGGGACATCTACGTGAAGCACATCACGGGACAGTGCCACTATGTGGACCCCACCACATATGTGACAACCAGAAGCAACGTGGTGAAGACTGCTTGACCGCCCCCTGCCACTCCACTTAAACTCTAAGGATTTTGTCCATCCTGGACTCTTCCCAACCCCCACAACTGTATCCCACATCATATTATCTGTAACCAAATGTGTGCTTTTTGTAAACCACCTCCAAACCTGAATAATGCATCATTGTGCAGGTTCTCTGATATATTCCTGACTCTATAAGCATTGTGTTTCCCCCCACCCTTTTCTCCCTTCCTACTCGTCTCAGTTGGCTGCATGTTTTGATACATAATTTAGTTACATTCCCACCCCTACCCCTGCTATATAGCCCCTCGCCCCTCATATTACTTTCTGCCTTGACCTTTTTTAACTTGAACTTTAACATTTGTGGTACCAAGGGGAGGGTGTCAAGGTTGGCTTTGGCCCTCATGGTGCTGGCCTGGAATTGCAGTACCTCCACGCCTGGTGCCAGTTCCCGGAGAACACCCACTCATTTTTTTTGATACACACAAATAAAATAAAATAAAATAAAATGGCTTTCATCACTATATTTGCCCAATATTAGCCATGCGTTTTATAGGCATGCTCACTGTTGACTGTATTTAATCAGCTTCATGGATGGTTTCCATTACAGAGTTCATGCTGCTTTGGCAGCACTTTCATGATAGACAATGTATTTAATGAGGTTTCCCTTAGGGCTGTGCGAAATTTCGGCAGCCATTTCATTTCGGAGGTGTTTTGTGATATTTCAGCACCTGAAACACCAAATCCGAATCAAAATGAAAGAAACATCTCTGAAATGAAACAAGGCATCCAAAATGTTTCGGAAATGTTTCAGAAAATGTCAGCGTTTTGGAGCCGGGCTTGCAGCGAAACAGCTGTACGCTGCTGCCCTGCCATGCAACTGGGCTCCAGAGGGAGCAGAGATCCGTGCCAGGGGTTTCCTCACGGCCACTGCTCCAGCAATGCGGGGCTGCACGGGGTGGGCAGCAGCGGCAAGGAGACCCCAGCGTGGATCTCTGCTCTCTGTGGAGTCAGGTCGCATGGTAGGGCAGTGTTAGTCCCTGCAACATGACCTGGCTTTGCAAGGAGCAGAGATCTGGGGCTGCACAGGGTGGGCAGCGGCAGCGAGGAGACTCCAGCGCAGATCTCTGCTCCCTGCAGAGCCGAGTCACACAGCACAGATCAGCAGGTTTGCTCGCCGTTCTGCACTGCTTCCCTGCTCCACGACCCAGCGTGACAGGGATCAGAGATCCATACAGGGGTCTCCTTGCCTGCAGAGAGGGCAGCAGTCCTCCCCCTCTCCTAAATGAGCCACCCGCAGTCCCATCCTACTCCCTGCTGGGGTCCTGCAGCCCCCTGCCCCAAGCCCTGCATGGCTAGGTAGGGCAGCGTGACGCTTGCAGCCCATTCGAAACAAATTCAGAAGAGATTTGGCAGAGCCAAATCTCTGAAACAGATTCGGCCAAAATGAAACAGGACAGTGATCCGAAACACCAAAACGAACCACTGTCCTCTGCTGCTCCAGCAATGCGGGGCTGCACGGGGTGGGCAGCAGCGGCAAGGAGACCCCAGCGTGGATCTCTGCTCTCTGTGGAGTCAGGTCGCATGGTAGGGCAGTGTTAGTCCCTGCAACATGACCTGGCTTTGCAAGGAGCAGAGATCTGGGGCTGCACAGGGTGGGCAGCGGCAGCGAGGAGACTCCAGC
Organism: Alligator sinensis; assembly: GCF_000455745.1. Lineage (NCBI taxonomy): Eukaryota > Metazoa > Chordata > Crocodylia > Alligatoridae > Alligator > Alligator sinensis. The sequence continues at coordinate 220,216 of NW_005842151.1, read as the reverse complement.
GCAGATCTCTGCTCCCTGCAGAGCCGAGTCACACAGCACAGATCAGCAGGTTTGCTCGCCGTTCTGCACTGCTTCCCTGCTCCACGACCCAGCGTGACAGGGATCAGAGATCCATACAGGGGTCTCCTTGCCTGCAGAGAGGGCAGCAGTCCTCCCCCTCTCCTAAATGAGCCACCCGCAGTCCCATCCTACTCCCTGCTGGGGTCCTGCAGCCCCCTGCCCCAAGCCCTGCATGGCTAGGTAGGGCAGCGTGACGCTTGCAGCCCATTCGAAACAAATTCAGAAGAGATTTGGCAGAGCCAAATCTCTGAAACAGATTCGGCCAAAATGAAACAGGACAGTGATCCGAAACACCAAAACGAACCACTGTCCTCTGAAATGGCTGAATCCAAAACTGAATCAAAACATAGACATTTCGCACAGCCCTAGTTTTCTTGTATGCAATTGTAAGATAAGGGGCTTTTTTACGTTGATTAGAGAAAAAATAATTTTACTTTATATTCAAGTAAATACAGTATTAAAAATAATCTTCATTCAGCTTTATCCATGTTTTTGATGCATTTTTTGAAGGGGGAAAGCCCTATATCTATGAAAGATTCTGGATACCCAGTCTACATTCCACAAAGCCACCCTACAAAACACGGTATGCAGAAAGCCCACAGATCATCACACAAGTCCACAAAACCAGCAACGACCCTAGACACACCAAGGAAGCAAAGTCCTGCACTTAGGATGGAACAATTCCATGCACAAATACAGGCTGGGGACTGACTGGCTAAGCAGCAGCTCTGCAGAAAAGGACCTAGAAGTTACAATGGACTATAAGCTGAATATGAGCCAACAGCGTGCCCTTGTTATGAAGAAGACTAGCGGTATACTGGGCTGCAATAGTAGGCGCGCTGCCAGCAGATCGAGGGAAGTGATCCTTCCCTTCTATTTGGCACTGGTGAGGCCACATCTGGAGTACCATGTCCAGTTGTGGCACCACCCCCCCCCCCCCCTAGAGAAAGGATGTGGGCAGACTGGAGAGTCTAGCAGAGGGCAAGGAAAATGGTTAGGGGGCTGGGATACATGATTTATGAGGTTGGGAGAACTGGGTTTATTTAATCTGGAGAAGAGAAGACTGAGGGGGGATTTAATAGCAGCCTTCAATTACTTGAAGGGTGGTTCCAAAGAGGATGGAGCAAAACTGGTCTCACTGGTGGTAGATGACAGAACAAGGAGCAACGGTTTCAAGCTGCAGCAAGGGAAGTTTAGGTTAGATATTAGGAAACACTTTCTCACTCAGAGGGTAGTAAAACACTGGAACAGGTTAGGTTACCCAGACAGGTTGTAGAATCTCCATCTTGGGAGGTTTTTAAAACCTGGCTAGACAAAGCCTTGGCTGGGATGATATAGCTGAGGATGGTCCTGCTTTGAGCAGGGGGTTAGATTGGATGAACTGCTATGATCCCTTCCAACCCAAACTTTCTATGATAAACTCTCATCTACTGTCAGGCCCTCAAATACCACTGCATCTTCTCCGAGAACATTTGTGACAACCCACTTCACCAACATGAAAAGCGCCTTTAACTAGCAAGGACACTGCAGCAGATCAATAGATTCCATCTATGAATGTGCCATGCAAATAGCCTGCAATGGCTTACTTCAATACTGGAAGATTACCTTCACTCATACTCCTCTGGTTGTTACATACCATCCTAGACTGGAATCTGTTAGAAGGACCATCAAACAAGTTATGGTCTATAATTGAAAAAGTTCAAACTTGAGGGAAGTATTGACTTCAAGCAACCGGCAAACCTGGCCCAACTCATCAGCTAAAGCAAAATCCCCTCCAATCACAAGACTCCAGATGGGACACAACCCTGCCTCAACAATAAATGAACCTATCAACACATCTCCAGTGCCACAAGTGAAGACCCCTCTCAACAAAACCATCAGAATCCATGCACATCACGCAATGTAGTGCATCTCATTCACATGCCTCCATGCAAACTGTGTGAGTGAAACTAGACAGGAATTACACACCAGAATGAACTTTTACTGAAAAGATAATAGACGGATACAGGAACATAGATAGAGCTATATTTTTCACAGAACAACCATTTCTTCTCTGACCCAACAATCTTCAAGCTGAAAAAGAATTTACAAAACATCTCCAGAAGATAGGCCTGGGAAGAGTGATTTGTTATTCTATTAAGACCAAATTTTACCTGTCTAGCATAGGCAATGCCTTTGTGGCTCACTACAGCCTTACAGATACTGCCAATCATTTCCTTGAACTGCTCAGGTAATTGCCCCCAACCTCTTCTAGAAAGATCTGCTTTGCCACTAACCTGTTGCACCTGTCTATACCTCTTCGTTACTAGCTCAAAGCCCTCCTCCATCTCTCCAAGCAGACTGTTTGTATTTGCATGGAGTCCTTTTATTTATTTTAAATTTAGCTTAGCCTGTGTCTGCTTCTCCTTCAGACATGGGGAAGGGCACTTGATGCCCAAAGGTTCATCTAACAGCTCTCCCAACTATACCATTAATCCAGTAAAAAAATAGCACATAAAAGCCTTGCCTCTCAGCATTTTCTGGACCAATTACAGCTGAAACAACACTCCGGATTCTTTATAAACAGAATAATTTAATTATTTGTCACAAAGGAAGAAGCTATGCAGGAAAACTTAAGCCTAAGTGCTATTCAAAAAGTGTGATATATTTCCAAAATAAAAATAATACATTAGAATCCCATTTTAAAAATCCAAACAATCCACAATTAGAGACTACAAAACAACGTTTGCAGTAAGAAAACAAAATAAATTGCAATATTCTTTATGTGCAAGCATACATTTACATTTATTCAAGTTAGATTTAGGACTTTAATGTCATGCTGCTTACTAGGGGAACACGAAGCGGGCCCTGTGTGATTCGGATTCGGTCTGAATCAGGGACAGTGATTCAATTTGTTGATTCAGATCACTGTCCCTGATTTGATTTGGCCGAATCCGAATATGAAGATTCGATGCTGATTTGGAGAGTCAGCAATTCAGACATAGACAGAGCTTTAAGAGTTTTTTCTACGTGCCTTGAGGTAGCAGGTGTGGTTCTTGAGTGCTGCAATGCTGGGGTGCATGGAGCATCCCACAGGAGTGCAGGGGGGCCCTCCACATGCTCGGCGGCAAAGCCACAGTGGTTCAGAAGCACTTACAGGGAGCATGCTGGGTGGCGCCCCCCCCACGCCTCCCTGGCTTGGTGATCGGCCACAGGGGACCCCGGGAACCCCCCCAGGAGGCACCAGTCACCAACCCAGGGGAGCGCAGGGGGCCCCCCCAGCGCACTCCCTGGCAGACCCGGAAGTAGACCAGAATTGCTTCTGCTCCACTTCTGGGTCTGCTGTGGAGCGCACTGGGGAACCCCCCATTCTTCTGTGGGACACTCCATGCGCCCCAGCATCACAGCATTCATCAGTCACTGCTACCTAAAGGTATGTAGAAAAAACATTAAAGACATCTCTATGCCTCAATCTTTCCGAATCAATTCAGAGGGTTCCGATTCAATTCAGAAAGATTAAAGGGTCCTCTGATTTGATTCAGATTCAGAGGTTCGGCCACCGAATTGGGCCGAATCGAATCAGGGACCGAAGCTTCACACAGGCCTAATGCTTACTTCTCCTAAAAATGGAGTGCATTTCTTTTACATATTGGATGTTTATATCCTTACATTCCATATTTCACAAAAAAACAGCTTGCTGCCATAGCAGAAATAATCACAAAAAAAGGCTGAAAGGGTCTCCTAAAGGTCTGCTAGTTCAGCTGAAGGCAGAATCATCTCCATCTCAACCACCAACATAAATATTTATCTAACCTGCACTTAAGAACTTTCTATCTGTGCCAGGTGGTAAAGTACTGGAACAGATCATCTAGGCAGGGTGTCATTGGAAGTTTTTATTACTAAATCTAAATCTCCCTGGGTGCAATTTAAGCCCATTACTTCTTTTCCTGTTCTCTGTAATGCTCAGAAGACAACTGATCACTATCCTCTTCATAAGAAGACTTTTTTGTATTTGAAAGCTGGATCAAATCACCCTTCCATATTCTTTTTTTGTGTTAATATGTCATGTTTCTAGATATCTAATTACTTTTGCTGCTTTCTTCTTCTTTCCCATTTTTCCCCCTCCTGGGTATGATATGAAATTTAATACTCACACTTGGACACAATGCTCCAGGTGAGGCCTCATTTGAACCAAATAATGTGAAGAAGAATCACTTCCAGCTGCTGGCATACAAACACTCCTATTAATATAAACTAGGATGCTCTTTTATGCATCTTATTTTCAGACTGGGAGAACCAATACTTACTGTGACCTTTGTGCAACCAGAAGTTCATTTTTTGCAAATTCAAAATCTTTTGGACCATCACTTGAAAGAGTCGTTCCACAAGATAGCCTTTTTACTTTCTGAACTTCTACAGGATGATTAAACCTAAAATAATGGTCTCCACCAAGGATTACACGATCACCCTGAAAAAATACAAAAAATCTGTAGTTCTCTAATTTTACAATAAATATACAGTACAACAAACGTGGGAAACATTAAGAGATCTAATACTCTTGTCAAATTTAACCATTTCAGAGCGTTCTCAAAATCTACAGTCAAAGCTTTTAAACCAGTGCTGGGTGTTTATTAATATGCAATATGTAAACAGAGTTAATCTTTTGACAGTCAACTTACATGGTGCAGAATTGTTCGGTCCAAAATTTGTTTCCCATTAACATACGTCTTTGCTTCTCCCAGGGGGGTAATACTCACGTTACTGTGAACATTTTTGATAATGCTGAAAACAAAAAACATTTGTGACATCAACAGGCATTGTGAATTTAAAATAAAGTTTATAGACTAGAGCACATTATAGACAGACAGACATGCAACTTATGGCACTCTCTCTACCCTGAGTCATTCATTTCTCTGCCACATGCTCAGTGCAGCATCTAGCTGGCAGCTGCCACAGCCCTTCCGGCTCTGTGACAAGGGCAGATCTTTCACACCACTGCTGCAGCCTGAACTTACACTCCCCCCACAAAATTCAAGCTAGCCATTACCAATAGCAACAAAAATCAGAAATAACTGGCAGCAATATTAAGTGGAGACTGTATTAGGAGGGAAGTTTGAGAGCAGCCCTTGGCACAGACCCAGGAGGGCTGGGGTGCTGCAGATGGGATCAGCATCGCCATTTTTAAAAGGTTGTCTAAATTATCAGGGGTGACAAACTTGTAGCATGACTGCCACAAGTGGCCTGGGGCACCATACAGCAGATCAGCAAGGTAGTAGAGAGTACAGTGGCAGATAGGGAAGGAAGCAGAAAGCAAAGTAGTAGATCAGGCAGAGAAGAAGCAGCATAACACAGAGCAGCAGGCCAGGCAGGGAGCAGAGGACTGGGAGCAGAAGGCAGGAACAGAGAGATCAGGCAGAGGAAGAGGATTGGAATGGCACTCAGGGAATGCAGGGTTAATTTGTGGCATGCTTGCCAAAAAGCTTGGTTTCACTGTTTTAGACTGCTTTTTCCCCCCAGAAAAACTGATAGTCTTCACACTAATCATTCATTGCACCACATTCCTCAAGTATATTGTTTTATGACTAACAGCCTTCATTTTAAATCAGAAGTAACTTTAAGTATGAAGAGATCTGCTACTAAAAAAATCAGAGCAATTTTCTGCCATCTGAACTGATGAAACACATTACCTTTTATATATTATTTTTCACTAGTACATTTAGATTTTCTTGTTATATAACTGGTTCTAGACAGATATTCACATGGTAAAACAGTTCTTCTACAACCTGGCCAGCTCACAGATAAAAGTTATTTAATTCAGAAATTTTAGCTATGATGAATAATACAGAGGGGAAAATATTGAAACATGATGAAAAGAAAAACTACAATGGCATCTAAATTTTAGAAGACTACATTTTCTATTCACATTTTAGAAAGTTTATATATACACTTTTCCTAAATCAAAACTGAAACTTTAAAGATGAAAGCTCCTGCTACCTTGTATAGTGGTCTCCTTAGTCAAAAGCCTCTCTACCAAGGGGCAAGGGCAGAGGGGAGCAGATGGAGGTGAAAGTGGGCGTTCGATTCCTATTTATGGATAATTAACATGCATGTTCACCAAAACATTTTTGCCCACAAAAATCCTTAGTGAGGACTAGCACTGTATTTCTCAACTTACAGACTCCTCTGTATATAAAATATCACAAAACATTCAGTAACTTGCATATCTTCTGCGTGTTTAATTGTATTTTATTGTTTCTCAACAGGAATGAATCCATTAAAATGTTTTTGGTTTGGTATGGAGCAGTGATCCATAAGCAAAATACTATTCTTCTGTCAGCTAGAATCAGCATTGTGCTTCAAAGAAAAAGTGAACAATGACAAAACATGAAGACTTAGCACTCATTGCCTTTTCTACATCTTTCACTATTTAAATGGTCTAATCCTGACATTACAATTAATATTTTTTGCTTATTTTTAAAGTGTTACTTTTCATTCCTGTATAAAACTGATAATAAAATTTATTTTCATTTGAGATATTCATGTATTTATATTTTGCATTTCCTATTTTATATTATGAAACAGCTCTCTGTAATATTAGTCATTCAAAAACATTATCACCTCACACAAAGGAAACTGACTTCCTTTTTAGCTGAGATTGAGAACAGCAACATAATGCAGATGACTGGGACACTGAAAAATTCTGTGATCATTCCAAAAAAATGCAGGGAGTATTTTAATATTTTATAAAACTAAACAAAGTACTGATCAACTACCCTAATAAGTTCCTCACTTTAAGCACTTGGATAGTCTTTAACTCAATGCAACTCTATACAAGATTGAAGTTAGGCACATATTTAAAAAAACAAAATATTTAAATGACTTCTTTCAATCCCTTGATTAAAGTCAAGTTGCATCAGAATTGTGTGACCTTCCCATTCAAAGTGAGAAGTTACAATACATAGCACCATACAAAAACATTTCTTTCAAAACTTTCTTTCCTAAGCAGACAGTTTAGCTAGGCTAATCCTAAAGACACAAACAAGATTACTATCCTGACAAAGATCAGACATACTTGAAGTAATTAACTTTTTTTGGGGGGGGGGGGGGGGGGAAGGAAGAGCGAGAGAGAAAAAGACAGTATCACATACCAGTGATCATCAGCAATCAGCACTCCAGAAAGCTGAATATCATGAGCTGAATTTGGTTTGTACTTTCCAACTGTAGTTTCTCCTTCTTTTATCATGTATAAGAGCAACTCAGAGAGCTGGGGATCCTCATTGAGATTGACAAGGTTTGGCAAATGATTGTCCATCTTGAATGTAATTCCTGCTTTCTACGCAATGGATTCAGAAAAAAAAATATTTGAGATTTGTTTATGTGTAACGATATGTATTTAAGGAGTAAAGTGTGCATGCCCTACACATGTTATTTTAGAACACTAACCTGAAGAGGATAACTAATATTGACTAATCCCTGCAACAGTTGTGTAGAAGAGGGAAATTGATTCTTGGGACAAACCCAATTCTTCACACTAAGGTGTTTATTAGTATAAAACTTGTCCTATATAACCATCATTTGTATAAAAAGGGTACCTGTAATTCTTTTGTTTCTTTAAATTTTCTTTTTTCTGCTTGTTCAAGTTTTTCTTTCCAGTCCCTTAGCATAACACGAACACATACAAACACAAAAAAAATTTTTATTAAATATAATTTTTATTTTTTCTAGAGTAGGAGAACTACTTTGCTATTTCTGCTAGTTGCCATTTCAAAGACATTCACTACCACACCTTTGCATCTCTGCCATATCCTTGTCTTGCTGGTGTAGTTTTCCCCTTAAAGATGTTATTTCCTGCAGATAACGTCTGTATTTTTCAGGGTCAGTCTTCTGAGCATTTTTCTGAGCTGCTCTCAGTTTTTCAATTTCTGCTTTCAGTTCTAATTAAGAGCAAAATTCATCCATTACACAAAATACTGGATGCTAGATTAACCAATGTTTAATTAAAAACAACAACAACAACACCGTATCCCATTTTATCAGAGCTCTAAGGATTTTATCCTAACATGGAGTGTTCCTTGGGATTTTGTCTATAGAAAACATCCCATTCACTCCTTGATTTGGGGAAGATTGGGAGTGTGGGTGGGAGGGGTGGGGGGAGAAGAGAGAGCAAGAACAGTTTTGAGGTTTATTAATTTATTTTTAAGAGAAATACATTGGTGTTTTATTACACTGTACACCTGAAATTCAAGGCACCAAAACAGTTTGCAACTGGTTAGTCTGAAACACTGTAGAGTTAAAAAGTGTCTTTTATATATAGTTTATTTTTTGTAGTTAAAGTCTAGTATTCACTCATCTATCATGTATTTCTCCAAAATGGTGATAACACTGGCAACAGCAGCTGAAAGGAGCTGCTGGCACCAGAACTGCCAAGAAGTGGAGTCTGGCTGCTGTGCCACTCCAACCCCACTACATGCCGGGAGGGCGGTAGGACTGGCTACACATGACACGGCCCGGACTGCCCCCAAGCCTGGGCCAAGGGACCCACCACAGGCCAGATAAAAATCCTTGGCAAGCTGAATCCGGCCCATAAGCCATCTTTTGCCCACCCCTGGCTTAAGCATTAGTAGGCCTGAATTTCTTAATGCTAATTATTCCGAAAAAAAACTAAATAGAAACAATATTAAAATGAATCTCTCTCAAATATGCAGTTGTTACAAGAAGACACTGATAGTAGGATCTATTTAGACAGTAGATTAAAAATGCATGCAAATAAAAAATAATCCCACTGATATCAGCCTTACCTCGGATTAATTTAGCATTCACGTCTTCATTTACTTTGGCAATGTTGATTATCCAACAGGCTTGCTTTGCATATCGAAGAGTGCTAAGCGTTTCCTCTACATAACTGGCTGCTGGGCTTATTGTGGCAATCATAGTAGTTTTTGAATTTCCACCTAAACTTTCCTTTAACAACCTTCATTAAGAAGAAAATGAAATGGCATTTATTCCCAGTGCTGAAAGCAAAATTTACCCCTACAGTTCATAATGGATTACATACTATATACATACAAATATAAACAAACAAAGAAACCCTTGTGTTTACTATTTGGTTCAAGATGGTTTTCAAATCAACTAGAAGCCATCAGAAGGAGCAGGAGAAGACTTGAGATACATGGCCCATATCTCAAGATATCTTAATTCCCTCAAAGTGTAAGATAAACTCAACTACTTTTTTCTGTAATAAATGTGACATATTGTTTAATTCTTTATGACTCATAAGATTCTTACTGTCACACACATTTCTACAGCACCTCCACAGCCACCGTTCATCCCATCACCAGAGGTGGGTCCGGATCTGGCCCACAAGGAGCCCAGCAGTTCAAAACAGGTCTCAAACAATTTTGACACACTTGTTTTAAGAGCTACATAAATAAATCACAGGTCAATTTTGAGCCAAGTAACATGTCAACTATTTTGTTTGTTCCTTTCTTACTGACAATACCAAAGTAATACCTGGAAGGGAATATCATATGGATTAAAGATTTTTTATTGTATTAGATTTTTAAAATTTGTTCTTGTATTAAAATCTCATACCAAACTACACTATCCCTGTTATCTCCTCATTTAAACAATTTCCAGGTTTTTGAGTGCTGTGCAAAACAATACATCTTGCCAAAATGGATATTGGAAGAATACTGGGAAGGATAAAAAGCTTGCCTATAAAGTTATTTGCTTTGCTCCCTTCAGGCACAAGCGGCATCTATCCCTCTATGCTTATCTCCCTCCAGGTTTATTGTTTAACTATTGTTAAAACTGCCAGCAATGGAATAATTCCATTATCAAAAGTTCTAATCTATCTTTAAAAAAAAATCCTATTAGGGTACTGCTTACCTATACCAGCTGATTTAAAAATGACACAGATTATCCTGTTATCCAAGATGAAAAAGCAACAGCAGAAATACTACTTGGATGAGACTATAAGGACTGCTCAGTTGGACAGCAATTCATGTTCTTAAGGTTTTGCCTTAATCTTAGGAAAACTAGCTGATTCCCAGGTGATCCTATAGAACTAACAGATGGGAAATGAATGAGTATCTCATCATTAGAGAAGGAAACCTGGGAACCGGGGATAGCTAATGAGGAGCGATTCCCACCCATGCCTTCACCCAAAGACTGTATTCTTGCCTCCTACCTTCCTTTGCCACTGAGACAATCTGGCTATCAACCTGCTATAAAACATTACAATAGGAGGAGAAAGAACCACCATGGAGTTAAAATGATTCATGCAAAAAACAGAAAGGCAGCAAGGAAAATATAGACAGAGTAGAAGGTCGCTTGCTTTTCCATGGGGAACAGTTACAGTGCTCAAGATCCATGAGAGGTTGTTCCTTCCAGACAAAAGACATACACAACAAAGGGTAGAGACAGAGGTAACATTTGAAGCACTTCAGCTGTAGACAAATACATGGCCCTCTGCCACACCTCTAAGCTAAAGCACTTCAATGTCACCTCAGCTGCATGCAGCAATATGTTCTCCAGCCAGGAAGCATGACACGGGCCTGCTTTGTCCCCCAAACTGTGCCCTGCCCATCCCCGCTGTCCCTTCCAGTTCCAGTGCAAAGGGCACTCTGGGAGAGTGAAAGCAGAGAGCATCTGCAGACAGTAAAGTGCTCATGGACACTCAGCTGCACTCACCAGAATGCTCTGCACCCCATGGTCTTAAAGAGCAGAGCAGCAGGCTGCAGCAGACCCTTTCTCATCCCTTCCCACCTACCAGAACATTCAATGAAGAGCTGACTGCCAGTGTGCACTCCACCTCCAGGGTGCCCCTCAACCACAAGTGGGAGAAGTGTGGAGCATCCATTCTTCTGGTTCCAGTGGAAGGACACTCCAGGAGAGCAGAGGTAAAGGACACAAGAGAGCTCTTGTTGACAGTCTACCCCACTCCATGGCTAGGGAAGGCAGGAAAGGAGATTGGAGCAGCATGGGATGCTGGAGGATTAAGCCCTCCCTTCTCGTACCCCATACAGCATGCATATGTAACTGAAAACACTTCTAAAGAGTAGGGGGGGTTTCCTACAAGGTTGTTTTGGAGCACTTTGCCATTTTTTAAGTCTGTCCAGTCAGCCTTTTAGGTGCTTCAAATGTTATATCTATCCATACCCAGAAAGATGAGGGTGCTGTCAAAAGGAAAAAGTACTAGAAAACTGATTTCCTCATCTATAGAGCAGAAAACTAAGGTTCCATGCATTAGCCTCCAGAGTACCCAGGCCATTTAAGAAATAAATAAATCATTCATGATTATATCAATTTTGCAAATGGTAAGAAAAGCCTATTGGACAGAGTGAGGCATTACAATGCTACTTCAGATGTTGAATCCACAGTCCAAGACACATGGTTTCCATTTAATATCTGGTTACCATACTGTGTAGTACAGGGCAGGCAATTATTTCAGGCGGAGGGCTGCTTACTGTGTTTTGGCAAGCCATTGAGGGTGACAGGCAGCTGGGAGCAGATAAATATTAATTTTCTAAATTTTTTAGGGGCCCCATGGGCTGAATAAAACGGCCTGGCAGGCTGTATCCAGCCCACAGGCCGCATTTTGCCCACCCCTGGTGTAGTGCCACTGGATATATACGTACCATGTAAGGACAGATTCCCGGTAAGGAATGAAAATTCTCTTCCCATTTTGAGTCTGCTCAGAGAGTGCAGAAATGACCTTCCCAAGAGTTAATAGTGACTTATTAATACTCACACCCTCCTATATAAAAAACACAAAATAAAAATAAATTCACAGTATAATTCTGAAAATGAAATGGTTCAGTTTATATTTTTACAGTCCAATTACTAAGACTAGAATGTACTAGACTGGCAGCATCATCTGATAAAGTAGCCTGGATCTAGTTGACTATATGATACAAGTACAGTCCCTGACAGTACCATCTTATGGCAGATTTAATTAATTTACTTTGTCCTAATATTCGTACACATGTAGACTAAGACACTTTACTGTGGAGCTAATTAGTCAACTGCAATAAAGCACACATCTAGATGCACCCATTTTGCTGTAAACTAGGGTGGATAAAAATCAACAATTTTTTTAAAAATATAAAAAAACCCTCAGATTTTATTTAAATTATATACTTTTTAATTTAATCATATTTTTTGTTAAGATGCTTTAAAAAAAAAAACCTATATAAAGAAAGTTTTAACTTAAGATATGTTAAAGCTCAAAGATATCACCATGGAATAGGGATGATAACTTCTAATTATATACTATTTAAGACAATATATTTATGTAATCTTTTTAGAAAAGTTTTATAAATAGGTCACTACAGGTCATAGACTATATCAGGAGCCCAATCTTATGGGGTTCCCAGAGGCTCCTGTATAGATTAGTAAAGTTTAAAGAAAACCACTGTACCCAATGGGACTCAGTCTAGAAGATCCCATTAAGCATTTCTGCTTAGTTTCAGTTCTCAAACTGTGGATTTGTGTCTCTAGAGATAACATCCTTGTTAATAGCAGTATAGGGAGATGAGAGATAGCAGACCTGATTAACTACCCATCAGCCCTATGGTCTCTCTGCAACTTTGTGTACACAGAGTCAAGCCCTTGCCTCTCTCTCAAAATGCAAAGTTTCAAGAAGTTAAATGAATAGATGATTGTTGAGCGTGGAGTAGAGCTGGGCAAGGAGGAGTCTGACGTTAAATGCAAGGATTGAGGGACAGTAGAAACAAATGAGAAACATTTTGAGCAGAATATTCCAGAAGTCTTGAGGGATAAGTTTCTGAATATAGCCTCAACATTAATTTGAGATCAGGTGAGGGAATAGTAGGGTAGAAGGGAAAACCTATCATAGCAGCAGGCTTTCCAGGCCATAAAAGAGAGAAGAAAAAAAATCAAAGATAAAAAGAAATCTAGAAGAAAATGAAGACAGCCCCAAACTAATAACATATGGCTGCAGCACTCATCTGATGTCCTCCTAATATGGTGTGACAAAAATATCACCCAAATATCCATGATTAATCTAGTGAATTGGAGATAGTTCACCACCCAGTGACTTTCACAAATATCTTCTTCAATTATCTTTGGTAAATAAAATAACCAATCATAATTCAGTTTTCTGATGTAGCTGTAAAATTAATCTGAAAAAATATAAAATAAATCACTGTTTTAAAATGTATAGTGTGTACCTACTAAAAATGAAACATACATCTATCTCTGATTTGTGAATAATATGAATTATGGTTATAGCAAACAAGAATGCACTTTTTGTAAAAAACAATGATTAAATCGAGGCATCCTGACCAGTTATTTAAATCATGATTTAAAGTTGATTTAAAGTTCAAATCCACCCTGCTGTAAATTACTTCATTAAGTTTGGCTCCAGATTGGGGTAGGGCACTTAATTGTACATTGTGGGGGCAGTGGTTTAAGAGCAAGTTGGGAAGAACACTTTCTCAAAGATTTTTTTTTTCTTTTTTGCTTATTTCTATTTCCAAGGAATTAGATAGTTCAGTAAATGTTCTCTCCTTTGCTCAGGAGAAGTGAATATTATAGGTTAAATTACAATAAATTTGCATCATAAGAGAAAATCTAAAACAAACATCAAATAATAAAGCAGTTTTAGATGAGAACTAGGATGTCAATCAGATATCAACCCCCCCACACACACACACATAACAGACTTGCAGAGAACTGTTTTTTCTAACAACAACAATAATAAAAAAGTGATCATCACTGCAAAAAAAAAAGCACCCACTATGGCAAGATTCGCTGATTTACTTGACACAGAAACAAATATTTTAATTTCATAGCCTCGTAAGACTGCGTTCTTTAGGATAGACCATTTTTTACAAAATGGTAAATGCAATTTACCTTTAGCCTCTCCCCATCACTCTGAGTTGCTGAGCAGCGTTCGCTACCGGCTAGATCTATTAGATTTATGCAACTAGTAATCCTATGATCATGTTGCTCCTCTTCCACAAATTCTGTCTGGAGCAAAGAGATTACTGTTTTTAGTCTGGAAAAAATTTAATGTTCTCTATGACTGATCACCAAAATAAAAAAAAAATCTATGAAGAGGTAAAGTTCTGCTGCACTATTCACCATTAACAATAAACAAGACATCTATCCATTTTACTATTTTGGTGGGACAGCAACAGGTTAAAAAAAAGAAAAGGCCAAGCTGTTAAACTATGACATCAAGAGAGAACAAATCTTGGAGAGTTTACAATACCAAAACATTGCATAGTAGTACTTACTTATGCATTTATGGGTTATTTGGGTGTGGGAGGGGTTCAATATTTTGCTACCTCAGCTTAAATACTGCTACCTGTGTCTCAACTCAGAACCCATGTTATATAGCGGAATTACTGCTGATATGACTAAGTGCAGGATCAGACTAATGGTTGATGAGAAGTATACTTACCTAGCTTGTCCACAATGGTGGGAAAGACATGGTGGTGACAACAAATGCAAAAGATCAGGAAAATGTTTGTGGGAGGATAACACTGATGGCTTATAGATGTGAAGCACTGTGTCTACCTGGTCTCCTTTGCTACTCATGCTTGTCTTCCATACATATACAGATCACATAGTTAAGGAGGATGCTCAAAGCCCAGAAAATACTGTACCCCTTAATGTCTCAGCAACTCCCTCCTAACAGTCTCCAGATGCCCTTGAATTATCCAGTGTCTAACCCAAGACATGAAATAGTAGAACATCACTGGGATGTAACTATACAGAACCGTGTATTATAGTGTTTTCTCCTTTAGCTAATTTATATATTTCTGTAAATATGTAAAGCTTTGCGTTATAGAAAGAGTTGCTGACCTGAGAAGTTTACAAGGACTCAGATATTTTTAAAACATACATTTTAAAAACACACCAAGACTACCAAATAAACCATATGTGGCTGCTTGGCAAGCAATACTTGCCTCTCCCAATACATTCTTTTCTAATCATACAAACTGAATTTTCCACCAGTAGATTACAAACATTAACTGGAAACAATCATCCAGCCAAGTAATACCTTTGTTTGTGTCATCACAAGGGTGAACACAGAGTGAGATCTAGAGCTCTTGTCATTCATCCCAGTGGCAGCTGTTGCTCTCTGTTTATTTCCTAGCTCGAGCCAACTCTGATGGAGACAAGAGGCAGGATATAAAATAAAAGGATGCCGAGAACAGCTATCTGAAGTTAAAAAAGAAATCTACAAGTCCATGACAAAAGTATACGGTGTCTAAATTTAGAATCCTGTAAACTACCAAAAGGAAAAGTTGAGCATCCACAAAATGCTTTGGATATGTAAATTAAGTATGATGACAAAGAGTCATCAATGTTTTGGGCATTTTTTATGCTTTTTGTTTTTTTAATGTGTTCTCACATATGAAAATTAAACTTGAGTAAGCTTTTTGAGACAGTACATCTCAGAGAAAAATGGATGCACCAGTACTTCTACCCAACATTTAAAGAGAAATTAAAACTAGAAGTTTAAGTCTCTGCGTTATAATAGTCTGCTGGCACATGCCAAGTTGTATAGTCAGGGTGCGTCCAGACGAGTGCAGTGTGGGGCGCTGCAAACATGCTTGCAGCACCACATACCACATAGTCCAGTGTTCTCCACGCTGCAAAGGGATGCTGCCCAAGCGTGCACTATGCTGGGATTTTTTTGATCCTGAGATATCCAGCGGTTAAAAAAAAAAAAATCGCAGGAAAAAAAATGGCGCAACATATGCACAGGCAGCGCACACTGCTGAAAAGCAGAGCCACGCAGCCCAGAGCTGCACTCCACTGGTAGCCAGGCTCTGCACAACAGAATCACCATGGCTGCAGCCCTCAGGAGGCCCCCAGGAGCCCAGATAATGCAGTTGAGGGCAGCACGGTGCTGGCCCCAGCCACCCCTACCCCACCCGGGGCAACTTGCCACTCGCCAAAGTGCACATGCACAGGTGTTCCCCAGAAACAAGTAGCTGCAGCACAAGGTGCATCGCTGCTAGTTGTCCACAGGGAACCAAACGTCCACACACGCCTGTACGCACGCTCAGGGTCAAAAGCATGTTTTACTTTTACCAAATCAGATAGGATATAGTTTTATGGACTCGACTTTAGAAATTTCTCTTCTACAAATGGACAGAAGTACAATAAAAAAAAAAGGAAAAAGAAATCATGGGAAGAAAAAAAAATGAGAGAGAGTTTTAATAAAAATTACTAACCAACTGATTTTTTAAAGTTACTAAAGAAGTCTTACCTGGACATCAGAATAAGAACTGACGACATTCCTATAAAATAAAATAAGTAAAGTGAAGATCAATTAATTTAATTCTACACAATTCATTAGTTTGGTTGTGAAATATTTTACTGAACTATAAATGTACATATTAAATGCTCAATTCTGACAAAGCTTGTGTTCTTGTCATCACTTAGCAGACAAGCATCTGTGCATACCTTTCTAGAAGGTTTCTATGGGCTAAGATCCTGACCAGTCATACTAGGGTGGACAAATATGTCTGCCTGGAGTCTCAGGATAAGAAGCATATATTCTAGCCTGATACAGTTACTAAAGTTATAATAGCTAAGAAAGACTTACGCTGTCAAGTCTTCCACATATGGTCCAAACACAGGATGTTCTCGCACACGAAGCTGTTGAGATTAATTGTAAAAAACATAAATAAAAAAAATTAAAAATGATCTGTTAACATATATGAATTGGTCATAAAAATTTTGTAAGAATCCCTTAAAATATTAATTACAAAAAATATGTGCCATAGTACAAGTTTTAGTCATTCCAAAAATAGTCTTCTAGAGTAACAAATTACAAAAATGATAAAGCTTCAGTGTTGCAGGGGACATAACAGAAAATGAGTTTCCTATAACAAGATGGACCATGCCAAAGTCAGACATAAACTGGGCAAGATTGTTGCTTAAAGGACACAACAAAATATACAAGAAGAGTTGCACAAAATAATATAGAAGTCCATTATGAATTTATCATAAAGACTCTTCACACTGCCGTGACAGAATTTTTCAAAACTACTGCACATTTAGTGTTATGCAGAAATTTAGCCCAAGTCCATATATGTATTCTGTCAATAACCACAGCCTACCTTGCCTTTTTGAGGTTAACAGAGCTAGAAGGCATTTAGAAAAAACAGAATGAAATACTACTACAGATGAAGTAAAGTGCACTAACATATGCTATGTATTCCATTTCCAGCCACATAAGTGTTACCATTTTATGGCTTTGGCCACATACAGACATTACATTTCTACCAGGAGAATTATTGCTCTCCCAGTTGAAATTACCAGTGTACAAACATTCGTTACATTTCTTGCAGAGGAAATGTGCACCATCTACAATAAAGATCTTTCACCTGGATGCCTGGAAAAATCTCCCCATAAGAGTTTCTTTTGCTAGAATGAGATAGAGGAGAAGGGACAGCAGCATCCTGTGTGCCTTCCCCAGACAGGACATATTCCCTGGAGGCTAGAACACCTGTACAGTTCCTCTCTCAGAAAGATTTCTGCTACTGCCAAATTTCCCAGATGTTTTTCAGCAGTAGAAATGAGTACTTGTCCTTTGTCCATGTCCTTTGTCCACTCTTTCTCCTGTTAAAACATTTTTCCCACCCCTTCAGTTTTACTTATTCACTGTCTACCTTGTATCTCTATTTGTGGTATTAAAATCTCTGCTTCTGCAGGCAACAAGATTTCTATATTGCATTCCTCCTCTTTCAAGTTTGTTTTGCTTTTCTTTCTCAATTTGCCCAATGTTCCACTGCTGTCCTCTCTCCCTAGATCCATGGCAAAAAGTGGTCCAGTTTTATATTTATCTTGATGTAAATTACAAGCAAAACTAGGCACTGTAATGTTTATCTCTGTGTAACTAATCAAGATAAATACTAGGTCAGTACTATGCAACTGCTGTCTACTAGGGACAAAATGAAAGTGACATGTAGGTTGCCTCCAGTAAGATTTTACATTGAAATATCTATCTTGAGTTGTCCATATCAATTCAGACAAAGCCTATATGGTTTTTGCTTTCTCTGAAAAGACAGAAAAAGAGTAAATTAAACAGCCAGATCTTCATCTGATTAACTGTCACATCCCCGATTATTTCAACAGAGCTATGATAATTTACACAAGATGAGGTAGCAATTGTCCAGTTCAAAATTGCAGCATCTCACAAACAGAAAAGTTGAGTCCTGCAACACAAATGTTGCATTAAGTTGTTATGGAAATTTCTTAAATGCCACGATTAACACATTCATTGTGCCATAAATGTAACTGTCACAACCCAAGGGTGTGATTTTTGTTTGTGTGCGCTTCGGCACCGCTGAATTATTTCCCGCCACTCGTAGCTTTCTTTGCAGGGTGCATTTCTAGGTTGCAAAAGAGAAATGCACGGTGCAAGGAGTTCCCGCCATTCACATGCAAATTTGTGTCCCACTATTGGCCAGTTCTAAATTATTCCCACGTGGCAGCTAGCGATTGGCATGCTAGCCGTATAAGAGGCTTGAGCGGTTTCCGCCCAAGTTGGAGGAGGAGGAAAAGGAAAGAGAAAGAGGAAGGCTTCACGTCTCGTGAAGATCTCTAAGTGCTGCGGAGCCTATCGGACCCAGCGCGTATACCTCAAGAAGGCTATAGGGGTCTGATCAGCCTCTCGCCTCTCCCCGTCGCCGCCTGATCCCTCGACGTACCCTTCCCTGCGCACAAGTTCCACGGAGCCTAGCAAACTTCGTGTGAGTGTACCCAGAGCTCTGTCCGGGTTCGAGTCCTGCAGGTTTATCTTCCTGTCGCCGAAAACCCATTGCGACGTACTCTCGTGTTTTGCATCTTCCCGTCGCCGAAAACCCCTTGCGACGTACTCTCGTGCCCTGCAGGTTCGAGTTTTGTTTTGTTTTGTTTTGTCTGTAACCGCAACTCAAGCAAGTTTTCCTGCCTGCACCGCGACCATCTTCGGTGTAAGTAAAATAATCTTTAATCAACCACTAAGCTTCCATGCCTAATTCTAGCGTGCCGCCTGCCTTCCCCAACCTGGCGTGTCCGGGCTGCTGGCCACAGCCCGCCGCGCGAAAAACCCCCGAGGGCCTCAGACCGCTCCCGGCCCGCACAGTAACATGTAGAGGGTCTGCTGGAGACCCACCAGATTAAAAGTCAAAATGAGGTTGCCTCCCTTTTAATTCTTATCTTTAGGCCAAATTTCAATTGGACAATGTAAATGCACTCAGGAATAAACATTTCCAAAGGGAAACAAAGAGCAAAAAACAAACCTCCTAATATTAGGACATGACTTTTAATGCTTTATTTCTAATTTCAATGAAATGCACGAATCCTGTGTACCAGTGGGTGCATCACCAAGGCTAAACATTTAGGCAGCTCACAGATAAAGCATCCCTCTAAGCAGAAAGCATACCATAGTTTTATATAGCTATGCGGCAGCTTCTAAAACACTTTCTAACCCTCTATCCTAACCACTTGCCCATCTACACCCAGATTACAAGAATGCTGATAGGGAAAATTACCACAGAGACACCCAAATTATAACAATGAAGAGAAAGAGAGAAGAAATAAACCTTAATCTGAAGAAGTCATACAAAAGGCAGTTCAGGGTAGCACCTTAGTCAGCCTCTAAGAGTAAAAACAGACATTGGATGTCAGTTTTCTCCCAGGACAAAGCCTTTTATCTTGGGATCCTAGAGGGGCAAACCCATCATCCCACTTTAAGTGCCTGTGAAGTATCTGAGATAACAGACTTCAGAGGACAGTCAGGCTAATTTGAGTTAATGCCATTCATTGCAGAGACAAGCTACCTGCTAAGAGGGCTATGCTGCTCCCAGAACCACTAACCTCTTCTACCTTCTGCCTAAATTGTGACAATGTCTACCAATAGTCATCAGCAAATCAAAGTCCTATATTAAATATTGATATTATCTTCCCCTTTTTACAGATGAGATAGAACTGAGATAGGAAGTAAAGTTAATGATCCATTTTCAGAGTGTCAGGTTTGACCTAGAAACCACTATACAAAGCCCAAGCAAAAGTCTCTGTTATGTAACTAATGCCCATCTGCAATGATAAGGAGGAGACAGTCTTAGATAAAGGAGGCTTGAAAACAAAAGCAGAATCAGAGGACTAGGGCAAAGAGCTAATTTAAATATTAAAAATCACACCCCTAGGTGGGGAGAAAGTATGCTAATGAAACATACATGTATGGAAATGAGATACATAGCTAAAACACAGGTATAGAAACATGCTCAGTAAAAAACTCCTTGCGTCACTCCCTTATAACCAATTAGCAAACAAGAATGCTTATGAAGGTCCAATACTCCTGTATAAAAGATGCTTAGAATTAAGAATCTGTGTGCTTGTTACGTGAAATTATTCCGCTTGCACCTTGTATTGCTAGCAATAAATCTTCTTTATACTTTCACCCCTGGTATCTTTATTGGCTTTTGCATACCGGGCACGATCCCAGACTTGAGCTGGGGCTCAACAGTTTTTGGCACCCCAGATGGGACTGCCTTAGATAGCTTTGCCCGGACTAACTGACGACCAGACACAGCTCCTCCTTATCAAATGTCAGGCGCGCCCCGGGATCTCTTTTCCTGGTGAGACTTTTGTTTCAGGGGGAGCTGGATCGCTGAGGCGGCAGTAGCCTAACGGTG
>NW_005842151.1:185873-195201 GCF_000455745.1 Alligator sinensis | reverse complement strand
AAAAAAATTGGCCATTTTTCGCACTGTAAATCCAGCAACACTGCTGCCATCTATGGCTGACACACCAGATCTTGTACATGACTGCCTGCAAACATTGGAAGCTGTTTATTCTTCAAGGCCAAATCTGAGAGACAAACAATTGATAAAAGAGTTTCAAGCAAAGAAGGGGGAGCACGGGTGGCTGGTAGCAAGGGATGGCCGCATTATCATCCCAGCTGCCTGGGTTCATGTGGTAGTAAAGAGCACTCATCATGGTACCCACTACGGACCCAGGGCCCTGGTAAGATGGATCAGTTACTATGTAACTAGAGTGGGATTAAGAGAGGCTGCCAAGGAGGTATCAGAGACATGTGAGGTCTGCCAGAGAAATAACCCATAAGGAGGGAGAAGAAAAACTTCAGGACATCAGAGAATAGGCAATGGGCCAGGAGAAGAATAGCAGGTGGATTTTACTGAGTTGCCCCGGCAACAAGAGATAAAATATCTCCTTGTCTTTGTGGACACTTTCTCTAATTGGGTTGAGTGCTTCCCATGTCGGACTGCCCAGGCCCGGGAGGTAGTCAAGACACTCCTACGAGAAATCATACCTCGCTTCGGACTTCCAAAAGGAATAGGGTCAGACAATGGCCCACATTTCATTGCACAAATTACTCAGAAGGTTTCTGAGTTCCTGGGAATCAGCTGGCATTTACACACCCCTTGGAGACCTCAGTCCAGTGGAAAGGTGGAACGTATGAATCAGACCTTAAAAAGACACCTTGCAAAGATTTGCCAAGAAGCTCGACTCAAATGGCCAGAGGCCCTACCCTTGGCCCTGTTACGAGTAAGGGTCGCACCACATTCTAAATTGGGATTAAGCCCGTTTGAAATAATGTATGGTAAGCCTTACCCTCTGAGTCTGCCCATGGGTACTGAACAACAGTTACATGTTTTAGGAGAGGGAATGATTAGAGAATATGTATGGTCCTTGGTTTCTGTTTTGTCTTCCATCCATCAGCAGGTACGGGACGTGCTGCAGACACAGGACCAGTATCCTGCCCTGGGAAATCGATTATTACCTGGGAGTTACGTCCTTGTGAAAGATTGGAACGAGGAACCACTTCGAGCCAGATGGAAAGGCCCATATAGGGTACTTCTAACGACCCCGACGGCCGCAAAGCTCGAAGGAATCAAGACTTGGATACATTCCAGTCGCCTAAAGCCGGTGGCTGGACCAGAACAAGAAGGAATCCCTGCAGACTCCGGGACCGGAGACAGAGAACAGTGGAAGGTGGAGCCAATAAGAGACTTGAAATTCCTATTCAAAAGAAAGGAACTTTGAATAATTTGACAATCTTTGATTAAGTTTTATAAGCCTTATTATGAAATTGTTCAAGGTTTTATTGTGGGGCACCCTGATCTGTCCACTCCTACTTATAGGAGGGGAAACCCTTTTACAACAAAAATTTGACCCTCAGGAAAATGTCTGGATTTATCTGGCCCGGGAAATTTTAAATAGAACGGACTTCTGCTTAGCGGGAGGGATCAATGCTCACCTGGTTTTTACCTCATGCTTAATCGCAGTACCAACCCCTTTAAAAATTTTACAAAATTATACTATGCTGAAGAATGTAGAGAAGAAAAGTACATATCAGAATATATATAAGTGGGGGACTATTGTAAAAGAGAAGAATAGAGACATGTTTTCCGTACGGGTTCAGGCAACAGCTAATGCTTCTGAATGTTTCCTAATAGTTAATTGTACTAATAATTGCTTCAAATTGAACCAAGGTAGAAGAATCCTTTGTAACAAGACCAATCAAATATCCTATGTATACAATGTTCACCTGTCGTCTTATCTATCTTCAGACCTAAGGTGAATCAAATGATTTTACAAACGAAGAAAGCTGAGAATACTAGGTTTGTGTTGAAACAAATTGAGTGGAGCAATTATAATAAAAATAATTAAAAATGCTCCAGAGGGGGAAAATGTCAGGTTTGACCTAGAAACCACTACACATAGCCCAAGCAAAAGTCTCTGTTATGTAACTAATGCCCATCTGCAATGATAAGGAGGAGACAGTCTTAGATAAAGGAGGCTTGAAAACAAAAGCAGAATCAGAGGACTAGGGCAAAGAGCTAATTTAAATATTAAAAATCACACCCCTAGGTGGGGAGAAAGTATGCCAATGAAACATACATGTATGTAAATGAGATACATAGCTAAAACACAGGTATAGAGACATGCTCAGTAAAGAACTCCTTGCGTCACTCCCTTATAACCAATTAGCAAACAAGAATGCTTATGAAGGTCCAATACTCCTGTATAAAAGATGCTTAGAATTAAGAATCTGTGTGCTTGTTACGTGAAATTATTCCGCTTGCACCTTGTATTGCTAGCAATAAATCTTTATACTTTCACCCCTGGTATCTTTATTGGCTTTTGCATACCGGGCACAATCCCAGACTTGAGCTGGGGCTCAACATGAGGTGAACATTTTCCAAAGTTTTCCCATCTTTTTGACTGCCATGGGAGCTGAAGTTGCTCAGTACCTCTGATAAATCAAAGGTATATCTCCTCCATGTTATTTTTAGGTTGAAGGACCTTACATCTGATGCAGTTACAGGAACTGTGATTTTCTTTAACACCTTTGCTATTTCTATTTCCCCTGAACAAGGGAGCCTTAACTTGGCTAGATCTTCCCTGCAGAAAAAAATTGAATTTTTACATTGCTCAATGTAATCCCTAGCGCAGGGATTGGCAACCTACAGCCGGCTGGCCATAAAGCCTGTGAAGAGGTCCAATCCTGCCACAGAAGTCTGATCCAACATGAGGGAAATCAATGGCATGGAGTTGCCGTGTACAATCCATCCCCTCCCACAGCCCTTTTCTCTGCTGTGGAGCCTGCTTCCATCTGTGCTTCTCTTGCTGCAGAGAGATCAAGAATCTGGCCACTCTGAGGTGGGTGGGGGTGGAGGAGCAGAGACCACTGGCCTGCAGGCACAGCCAGTTTGCAACTTATAGCCAGCTCGCAAGTCCTGGCCCACACTGGCAAAAGCTGATGTACTGGTGACCTCCTAAGCTTGGAGGTGCATGCCCTCCGAAAAGTGTTGCCGATGCTGCCGGTGGTTCCTGCAGGTGGTCACTGCTCACCACCCCCACACCACCAACGGCATCTGTGGGCAGTCCCCAGTCGCTGCTGGACACTGCCAAGGGCATCTGTGGGTAGTTGCCGACCGCCAGTTGGCGTTCGCCACCCCCTTTCTCCACCGCTGCCAACACCACCGTGGCCACCCCCCGCCCCACCACCACCACTGCCTGCGGGCAGTCACTGTGCCTCCCCCAGCCTACGGGGGCACACAGCATTCATGATCCCTGCCTTCATGCGGTGATTTCCCACCAGAGTACCACCCTTAAGCACAACAAGCTTCTTTTAACTGTGCTGCAGGGTGCTGTGTAATATTAGCACTGCTAGGTGTGCACAGAACTACACGTTTCATAAGATAAACCCAGAGAATTCAAATAGGAATCCATAGTGTCAAAATATTCTGCGCTGTTATGGCTTTTCTGAGTTCTTTACAACAGAAGAATTGATGTATTATTTTTCCACGCACAAAGAAACAAGCAAAAGAAAGGAGCTGGCATTTTCTGAGTGATACCTTGAGTCTAACTGGGGGTACCTTAATCTAAAAAGGGATACACCTCAAGTATAAAAAGGTTGAAAACCACTGCCCTGGTGGAAGCAAAGGCATTTCAGAGTTTTCTTGATGTAACTCATTAAAGCAGAGTTGTCAAACTCAGCCCCAAACTGGGCTTGTAGCTGATCCCATCTCCAAATTCTCAGGTCCGCCCGGAGCCCGCTCTAAGAAATGGCTCTACAAGTCAGATGTAGCCCTTGGGCCATGTGTTGCACACCCCAGCCACATCCACATGAGCAGGGGTGTGTGTTTGCAGCAGCACAAATTTGTGCTGCTACTTTGTGTCGCAGTGCATGCCCCTGCCCCTAGGCTTTGCAGTAGAACATATTGTCCCACTGCTCCATGTGTTGCTAAGGGGACTGGCTGGGGCACAGGGTGCCTCAGTAGTGATAGCCAACAGGCAGACCCCACATTGAGGCACCCTGTGCCACAGCCAGCTGGGGAGAGACCCCCCACTGTCTCACACACTGCAGACCACCCCCCCCAGCTGAGGCACCCTGAATCCCAGCCATCCACTCACCAGCTGGCTGGGGCACAGTATGCCTTGAGACAGGGGAGCAAGCAAACCTGGGCTGGCTGTTCCCGTCTCTGCGTGGGAACTCTGCTGCAGGGAGTGGCTGGCTGGAGAATAGGGTACCTCAGTGCTGGGGGCTCCAAAACACAGAGACAGGGGAACAGGTGCCCTGGGCTTCCTGCTCCCCTATCTTTGTTTATCCTGGAGCATGCCACTTTGGCGTGTTTTGCACCACTTTTTTTTCTCTAGGGTGTTTTTTTTTGGTTGGTTTTTTGTTTTGTTTTTTTTTGCTACCAGGAAATTCCAGTATCAAATTTTGACCCAGCACTGCAAATTAGCATCATTCACATGGTTCAATGTGCAACACGTGCAGTTTTTGGTACCTCAAAAAGATTTGCAGCACTACAAATTGCATGTGCCTGCATGTCTCGATCTGGCCCTATGAATTAAAGTAAAAACCAAGTTTGGGAGACTGTAACTTGAGTCAGTTCTCACCCCCACATCTGGGCTTAACCTTGAATAGCTACAGTGAGATGAAAGCTGCCTGTGCCTTGTCTTCAAGACGCCGCTTGATCAAACAAACACCTTCCTTCAGTGAAAACAAGTCTTAGTTTGTCTATGCTAGAATTTTAAGGTGTGAGGTTAAATAATATTACCTGACCCAGTCAAAGACCACCTTGGATTCTAAGACAAGTTGTTCCTTAGCACAACTTAGCTGGTGTTGTTAAGAGTATGGTTTTAGTAGGTGTTAGCCAGATCTAACATCACACCCTTGAACAAGGCAGCAGCCAGACTTAAGTCTCTGCTCCTCCCCAGTAAATGTAAAGGTTTTCCTGAAAAACCCCACAACATAAAAGTGGCAAAGGACATAAAAAAAAAAGAGGAGAGAGATGGGAACCCCAAAATTCATAGAATGAGAGATGAGAATATATTACAAAGAAAACCATTAAAATTACAGTTGTGGGGAAGTATTTATTTCAGCTATAAATCTAGTTATCATCTTCAAGTAGTTTGATTCCAAGAGATATCCAAAGAGATCAGCCCTTTAAGGCAAAGCTATCCAACTCCTGTGAGGCCACAGTCATACCCTACGTGGACTCCTGGGCTGCACACCAGGTGGGCTTCCCCCAACAGCCCCACAGGCAGTATGATCATCTGTCCTCCCGCCTTATATCCCCCGCAGGCTACAGACTCTCTGGGCCCAGGAAGAGGGAGGCAGTGGGAACAGGAAGCGGAAGCTGGGGAAAGGAGCCCAGAGACCGTCTGCCACAATACTAGGAGCGATAGGGGGCAATGGCCAGGCACAAGTTAGACAACTCTGCTTTAAGGAGAATTGCTGGGTAAAGGAATCACTCTTAGTAAAAAAAAAAAAAAAAAAAAAAAAAAATGAGATCAGAGCCCTTGGTACAGATCCCATCCATTTCTGTCTGTCTGCCTGCCATTAAAAATCAACCTTGGTTCTATTTTTGTCTTCTTTCTATGCAATAGCATGAATAACAGTAGCATTAAAGTAAACAGATTAGTAATAGCATACAAGTGCACAGACCCCCCAAAACCAGTGCCTATTTGTTCATTTTGTTATTTTTAGCCATGCAATAGCAGAGGAAAAAAAATATAGCCTAGTATTTCCATCTAGACACCGAGTCTAGACACTACACATAGAACTAAGAGATTCTTCACAGCAGTATCTATCATCTTTACTTGCAACTAATTTTGTAGGAACTTTGATAAAAAGGTAAAATATTAACAAACAAGAAACACATGAGCCTACCTCATAGATAATATGCAGATGCATTTACATTTGCTTAAGAGAAAGTTTACTATGTTCTTATATTTAGAACATGAGTTCAACCACAAGCTAAATATTAACAGATATAATCATTATGTATATTATTGAGAAATAACTTACCGGTTGTTTTTTCTGTCCATTTTCAGCTTTAAAGACAAGCAAATCATGAATTTTCTCATTGTAGACCTCAAAATAACTCATTTCAAGATGGTATGAAATCTAAATAGAAAAACAAGAAGTTATCCAAATAATCTACCAACATTTTTATCTTCAGTTCACAAACTGAATAAGAGTAGTTACTACTATGGCACCACTGTTACAAACTTTTCTACTGAAGTGATCTTCTAACAGGAATGAGATACTATCTAATCCAAGGATTTGTGATTGCTAAAGTATAAGTGTATAAACTTATTAGAATTCTACCCACACCACAGCTTCTCTTGGCTGTGAAATGTCATGCTTTGAAAAAAACATTAGTCTCAGAGAAGTTAACATTGTGCTTTTATTATGTAAAACTATGTGCTGTTAAATCCTGAAGGAATCTCTCATTCCATTATGAACTAAGTATCCACAGCATGGTACATATAATACATGGAAAGAAAGGTTTTCGCTTGGTGGTGCCAACACACTAAGGTGATTTTTTTTTACCTTCCCTCAGACAAGGGGTGTGTAATTTTATAGCTGATACCCACATAGATATTAATCTACTGAATAATGATTTTCTGTGGAGACACAAACATTTCCTTTAACTCCTACAGTTGTTTCTGGTTTATTTATAAACTGAATTGTGTTTCTTAAAGAGCAAAGCGAAGCGAAAAAAACAACAGGGGGAAGGATCAAATGACTTCTCGTAAGAGAATAAATAAACAAAAGTAAGTATATGCAAAGAATTAGCTCTTGATATCAACTTTTTATTTATTAAAAACAACAAAGAAATACTCTTTACAAAGAAATACAATGGTATCCTCCTTGGATCCTTCAGTGTGTAACAGAGAATTGTAAACTGATGAATATACTTTGTAACTATAAGTACAGATACATTTGTGTTTAAAACATTTTGACAATAACTAAACACATTCTAAAGAGTTTAGATGAAAAAAATATATATTGGTGTCAAATTTACTGAAAATTCATTACTATTTTATAGCCCGTTAACAAAATTCTATTTAATATTTAGTCACTAAAGACATGTTGGCATCCTCTCTAACATTTGAGAGGCATTTTAAGTGCTAGTATCAAAAAAAGGAATAAAGATAACCTTCAGCTATCTGTTTTACATCTAAAATCTTCTTCAGTGCAACAAAATCAGATTAAAAAAAATCCTAAGGATCATCTATGCCATTTACAAAGGACTGTAACTTGTCTTTCTAACCAGGGGAGCATTAGTTATCTTGACTGTCTCTCAAGCTCTTTTATGTAAATTAAGAGGTCCAGTTCCAAAAAATACCACTCCCTAGAAAACTAAAAGGCATTCAACTGTAGGATAGCTTTGATCATGGTAACACAGAAACAAGAAAAATCTCTCAAAAGTTTTTATAACAAGAAATGCATGGTCAATAAAACTAATCAAATCTGCTTCTCTAGACAGAGTACATGCACAAAGTATACATACACTGAGCTACCTTCCCCACATACTGAACACGGAATTCATTTTAGGAGGCTGAGTAGCTCTGGTGACCCTGACACTAGACATCCTTACAAAGTTTCTCCAGGAAAACTTCTTAAGGACATAGGCAGACAAGGTTCCTTGATATCTTTTATTAGACCAACCCAAATAGTTGGAAAACAGTTATTAAGCAAGCTTTCGGGTTCAAAAACCCTTCGTCAGGCTAAGGAAGTTTCAGCAGTTGGTGTGTGCTCTTCCTGGATGGAATCTTAAGGACATAAGCTTTCTTTCCAATTAACTGCAGCTTTAATTTAATTGATCATTTCTCACTGGCTGCTCCCTCCATCCGATGTTCCTCTCTGGATAACGAAAACAACTCTCCCCCAGTTGCTTTTTGACTTGTTACTAATCCAGGTTCAGCATAATTTCTAACACACTAACTTGGATAGTGGTAATGTTACAGTCTTCCACAAACTCATTAATAGAACTCCTTTTTCTGAGTGGCATGATCTATCTAGCTATATATATGTTTCTATCTACAGAGATAGAGATAGTAGGGGTGTGCGAAATGGGCCATATTCGATTCGGATTCAGCCCAAATAGGGGACAGTGATTAGATTCGTTGATTCAGATCACTGTCCCCGATTCGATTTGATGCTGATTCAGAGAATCAGCGATTTGGCCATAGACACAGCTTTAAATGTTTTTTCTACATACCTCAAGGTACCAGGCACAGCTCGTGTTTGCTGTGATGCTGGGGTGGATGAAGTGTCCCACAGGAGTGCGGGGGCCCTGCCCCCGTGTGCTCAGCAGCAAACCCAGAAGTGAACTGGAAGTACTTCCGGTCCACTTCTGGGTCTGCTGCCAAGAGCACAGGGGCCTCCCCCGTGCCCCCCCCAGCTTGGCAATTGGCTGCAGGGGGGACCCTGGGTGCCCCCCAGACCCAGCCGAACCAGGGAGTTGCACGGGGGCTACCCCGCACACTCCCCGGAGGACACAGAAGTGGACCAGAAGTGCTTCTGGTCCACTTCTGGGTCTAGGAGCCCCCCACACTTCTGTGGGACTCTCCATCCACCCCACCATCACAGCATTCACAAGCTGCCTGGTACCTTGAGGTATATAGAAAAAACATTTAAAGCTGTGTCTATATCCAAATCACGGAATCTTTCTAAATTTCTCCAAATTGATTCAGAGGGTTCCGATTCGATTCAGGGCTCAGATTAAGGGGTCTCCCAATTCAATTTGGAGATTCAGCTACCAAATTGGGCCAAATCTCCACCGAACTGAATCAGGGACTGAAACTTCACACAGCCCTAATAGATAGAGAGATAGGTAGAGAGATAGAGACTAGCCAACTGCCTGTAAAAAATGATGGGGGTGCGCAGCCAGGGACAGCGACCTGCGTCTGGCCACATTCCCCAACCCTACCTTCAAGGCCGGGCCCACTCCCCCTCTACCCCCTGCTGCTTCCGATCCAGGGCAGGGGCCAGGCTGCCCTGCCCTCCATCTACTGGTCCAACAAACCCCACTGTCACTGCCACCTGCAGCACTGAGGAGGGCATGGCCACCGCTGGCCTTGCCACCTCATCCTCTCTGTTTTGGCGGCCTGCAGGGAGCAGGGGGGAAGGGATCAGCACTGTTGGCCTGCCGGGGGGTGGGTGGGGAGAGAGTCCCAGGGCTAAGCTAGCTCCCCCCACCCTCGCACCTATGACTTGGGGGCTAGGGCCACTCCCCCATCCCC
>NW_005842151.1:135036-185717 GCF_000455745.1 Alligator sinensis | reverse complement strand
CCCCCCCCCCTCCACTCTCCCTGCTGTCATTGCGGAGCCTGGTAGATTTTATAACATTAGGTAGATTTAGCTATCGAGAGGGAGAGAGAGATCACTCAGCAGATCACGTGCACTGATGTTGCCTCATAAAAAGTCTAGAACACAGTCTCCAATCAGGAAGGTTGTCCTAAAGGATGGAGCATTTTAGTGTTAAGAAGAATAATGGATCAGCCATATAAACCAATGATATATAGAGAGCATTCACTGATGTCCAAACAACTGCAAGTCTGTTTCCATTTGACCCACTTGGTTACCATATCAAAACAGATGTATTACATACATGAGTATTCTAAGAAATAGTGGGACAAAGCCTGCATATTTCTCTTTGTACTTTCTAGGACTTTTTTCCTATTTTCCTTTAGATCATGAGTCTAGCTTTGAAACTCTTGTAATTTAAAGCATGCTCTTTCAACTATGGCTTCATTGGATCAATTAAATTTAAGTGCATGATAACTATTTTGGTTAAAAGAAAAAACAAGAGAAAAGAAAAAAGAAAAACATTCAATTATATTTGTAGAACAGGCTTGAAAGATTGTTCTTAAATAATCCCAGGGTTTTATAAGACCAAAAAAAAAAAAAAATCGTTTCACAATATTTATAAATTGTTGATTATAATTAATAGTTATTACAATTTGTAGTTGTTCTAGCTTTGATTCTATGTCTTGGTTCCCTGTTTCCTATTATGTTAATGTATTTAACCCAAATTGCTGTAATACTACGCACATATTTCATTTTATGTTATTCCCACTTTGGGATCATAGGATAGTATATGTTCGTTTGTCTACAACAGTGGGGCCAATCTTTTCGAAAGGTGTGCCATAAATTAGTCCCCAACTCTTACCGGCTGTCATTCTGATCCCCTTCCCCTATCTAATCTGCTGCTCTGACTTCCTCTTCCTGCCCTATCTGCTTCTGTGCTGCCTCCCAGATCTGCCACGGGCCACACACAGAGGCTGCCCATACTGGTTGTAGCGTGTGTGCCGCAAGCTGGCCACCCCTGGTCTAAAGAACATGCTTGTTAGTTCTATGAGCAAAAATAAGATTTAAGATGCAGCATACTGAAAACAGGAAGTAAACCAGGGCTGATGTATAAAATAAAGATAAAAAAAGGAAAAAGAGAAACACACCCCCACAAAACAACAAATCCTTAATATCAATATACTAGCTACTTTTTAATTCAATACAAAAGAAAAAATTCTGAAGAAATACCTTTTCTGTATCTGTTTGTCCAATTTGAAGGAAAAGATCTTCACAAAATCTTGGAATGATTCCTGGTTCTTCACCAAATCCCATCATCCTATAATTAGGAAAGTATACATTTTCAGATTTTTAACTCTTTAAAAGAGGTTATTTGTATTTACAGTGGGAAGAAAAATATTAACCATGCTGCAGTTAAAAGACCATTACAGATCCCAGAGCTCTTTTTTTAAGTATTTAGTTACAGAAACAAATTAGAGAACCATTTAAGATACAGTTGGATAAAAATTATTGCTTTACAATTGTGACTTTCCAATGCTAATACAAACAGATCAGTTTATCCCTCTGCTTCCAAAGTGAAGTGTTTGGGCTTCCTATGAAAGTCTGCCTATAAAGCCCATCTTCTTGAAAACATTCATATCAAGTTTACTTTTAATTGTATTAAGATATTCACACTAAAGATATTTAAAAGATTTTTTTTAAATCAACATCTTATTTATAAAATAAAGAGAGGCCAGCTTGTTGAACTTTTAAAAAGTCACCAATTTATTTTAAAAGAATTCAACACACTTCACTGTAAAACAATTTAGTTTCAACTTCACTTAAATTTCAGTTCCACTAAAAATACTGAGGAATGGTAGAAAACAAAATTGCCTAAATAAAAACTAACAAAAATACTACAAACAAGATGACAATTTTGTCTTTTCAGGTCAGATAGTAAATACTGAAAGTAAAACCAGTTTTGCATAATAATGATGCCACTGACTGGCCAATAAAAGTGGATTTAGACAGAGCTGATTTTTTTTCTTTTAAAGTTTTGCAAATAATATTTAAGAGAACTATAACTGAAAAAGAGTAGATAAAAATATTCTTTTTCAGCTTATTTTGTGCACTGACAGAACTTTGTATAACGTCAATTGCAAAGATTTGAATAAACCCATAGTAGTTGTATATTTATTACTGTTTTTAATGCAGTATATTTTTCCAGCATAATTTTTTCACTTATACCTGGCCAAACCACAATTTCTTTACCAAAAACCAACTGCTCAAACTTGAATTATGTTTTCATTGTCTAGTCAACTAAGCCTTCACCATAATGCAGTAACTTTTCTATTAATATCTGTCTAGCTCTAAGCATCTTAATTTCTAGTCAAATGTTACATTTAAAGCAGATTTTCAAAACCTGAATAAATACATTTCAATCTAGTTTCTTCTAGCAACTGGAAGTGACTTATTAAACCAGCTCCTGAAATAATATTTCCTCTGAAACTTACGTATATGATTTTCCAGAACCAGTCTGTCCGTAGGCAAAAAGACAGGTGTTGTATCCTTCAAAGGCTCTTTCTAGCAAGGGTACTGCCAAAGTCTTGTATACTATCTCCTGACTTGCAAAATGTGGATGACACTTGTCAAAGGACCAGAATGAAAAGTCATAAATAAAGCTGTAAGTTTGTTTGGTGTCTGGATGCTGCACAGCTGTCTCTGGGCCATTCATGGAAACCACTTGGAATGATTTTTCATTTTTTTCTCTGAATAAAAAGAGACCAAACAAACCAACATTAAAAACTAAGGTGGTCACCTCAATCTTATCTCTCTAAGAATCAAGGTGTTCTATAAGCAACATATTGTCTGATAAAGAACTGATTCATTCAGGAAGGAAGAAAGAAGAAAGTTTCACCTAAACAATATTCAAAAGGTCACTGCTCTACCAGTAGTTCCCTGTCCCCAACCCTTAACTACAACAATGTTTTTTAAAGCATACTTAAAAAAAAATTCAGATCACATTATGTACTAGCTTATTAAAAACATACAGACTATTGGTTATTACTTTGAAAGAAGCAGTCAATTGAGCATATACTAGAACAACAGTGTGCATTTATAGTACCCAAAGAACACCCAAAAATAATCGGCTCCACACCTGTTACTGAAGGGTCGTACTCGCACAGCTACTGTCACTTTGCTGTTTTCTACTTTGAAAGCATCTTCCTCAGTGCAAGGGATCCGAGTTGGGGTTTCTTCTTTAAGTGCAACAGCTGGCACGTGTGTGTTATTCACTTCAGCTCCTCCACTTCTACTTATGGAAAGAGAATTAGATGCCCTCATTTGCTTTTTCTCTATAACTTGATGGCAAGGTGTCCTGTTCTTCAAAGTAGATATGGCTGGACTTTTGGCATTCTGAGGTATCCCACACTTGGATATTACATTCATTCCTTCTGTGGTGCCTTTCCAAGGAATTCCTTGTCTTCCTAAATAGCCATGTTTTGCAAGTGAATTTTGTACCTTTTCCTTCCCAGATAGTTTATTAAAATCTTTTTCATTCAACTTTATAGCCGGTGTCCTGTTAATGGGCTTTGTTGCTATTAACTGTGCTGATTTAGGGACTTCATATTGAGTTTGAGCATCAGCACTATGGGCCTTATATTTCAAATATGTACAATTACCGTTTCCACATGAACCATTAATATTAGCAAGGCCATCTTTATTTTTCAGATCCATGTGTAACTTTACATTTGACTGACCTTCAACTAACCGAAGACCTGGTTTAATATGGTGGGAGTCGTCAGTACAAATGCTTAAGGGAAACACATTTTGGCTATTTGCAACTGCAGAATCAGAAGTTTCTATCCTGGGTACACTTTCTTTATTGGTTTTACATTTCTCTATTGATCCAGTCCTCACACGTCGCTGCAGGGTGAGTCTTTTCTCCATCTGTGCACCACCAGAATCCTGCATTGCATTCTCGTTGAACTGATCATCAGTAGAAATGGTTTCTTTGCTTGCCCCATTTCGTCTCTGGAGTGTGAACCTACCTTCAGGTTTAGGTGCAACTGTGGCAACACTTGCTTTTTTACAGGCAGAAATCACATAGGTCCTATTTATTTCTTTGGTCTTATTCAGAGACAGTGAAAATGCGTTATCTTTTTCATTTTCTGACACATGTCCAAACCTGTTGCTTCTAGAGAAAGTACTTTGTGAAGCATTCTTTTGTAAAGCAGTACAAAATGCATCAGCACGACTTCTCGTAGGGACCGTGTAAAGGGACATTTTTGCTTCATGCAAGTTTTAAGATTAGGACCTAAAATATACAGCCCAAACTTTGCCTGCAAGCTTAAATTAATTTTTAAGTTTCTCTTCTCTCTGCAGCTGTGAACTTTTGTTCCCATGGAATCTGTAACAGCAAAGCATCAAATTCTTACTGTTATATTGTAGAACATTAGCTATTTTAACTAAATCCTGTACAAACCCGCCTCCTACATGCTCACCTGTTTAAAAATAAAGCAAAAATGAAGGGAAATGTTGTTTGATTTTTCTCTCAGCTAATTAAAACAATGTAACTGAGTAAAAGCTCAGTGGCTGGGAGATTGTACTTTACCTTACTA
This sequence comes from Alligator sinensis, assembly GCF_000455745.1. Classification (NCBI taxonomy): domain Eukaryota; kingdom Metazoa; phylum Chordata; order Crocodylia; family Alligatoridae; genus Alligator; species Alligator sinensis. The sequence goes on along the minus strand of NW_005842151.1, from coordinate 181,101 downwards.
AATGCCTTTCAGGCCACCACTGGAAGGTGCACTATCATGATCAAATTTGATTTTTTTTTTTTTTTTTAAACAATACATTTCTGAGAATTAGACCCAACACCATGAAAAAGTTCCAGCTGGTAAAAAAGACACAGCATCTAACTCCAACATACAGAACATACAGTAACATACAGAAGCTGATCACCCAGTGATACATATTCCCAACTGCAGAAAACACAATTCAAAGTTGCTTGGTTTTCATAGCCCTCCATAAAATTAACGCTACAGCCACCTGAGCAATTGCTTCTCTCCCGACCACACTGGTCAACAACCATATTCCACTGGAAAATGCAACAGAGCACCGAGACAAGGAATATTTTGCCTATTGGACCTTCCAGAGGGCCGGGACCTGAACTCTGAAAGACGCTTATGAGAAGAGAAGACTCTCAGAACCAAGTACAGATGAGATAAGAAGTAAGATGCAGAAGAGAATTCTATGATTTAATTCTTATCATTAAAAATGTTATCGTTTTAATAGGTATGGAATTCTCTCTTGTCTATGTCCATACTTGGTGCCCAAGGAGCCTTCTTCTGATGATGCCTGTCAGCATTTAGGTCCAAAGGTCTCCTTCTCATACGCTTCTGGGATATGCTTAACAGCAAAAGGCTCAGCTATTCCCGCTATGTCTCCTACAGCTTAGGGCAGGAAGGCAGCCTAGGGGAGAGCAGGGGGACTGTTTCCCAGCGCCCTGGGCGGCGCTCGTACCTCTTCGCGGCCGTGTATATCGTACAGCAGTTAAGCAGACCCGCCGCACGCAGATGACTCAGCCCTCTGAAAGCACCAGGCACCATGGGCCCGAGCTGCAGACGCCTTTAAAGCGAAGCGGCAGCGGCACTGAAGCGCCTTGCAAGGAGCTGGGGGGCCGGCGCGCTCCCCTCAGCGCTCCAACTCCCCTCCACCGCCCTCTCCCGCTCGCTCACCTCCGCTCCGCCGCAACCGGCCGCCGCGCTCCAGCGCTTGGTTCGAATGCGCCGCGCCGCCCGCGATTGGCTGCAGCCAACGGTGACGTCACGCGCCGCGTGGGGCGGTGGAGGAGCCGGGAAGGGAGGTGTCTTGCTCTGTCGCGGGGGACCCAGGCTCAGAGGATAGCGGGTGCGACGAGGACGAGGTGAAGCTGGGCGCTGGACAACAGCTGTGTGGTCACTGCTCCGCACTGCCGGCTGCGCTGTGCTCGGGGGTGCTGATCCTCACGGCAAATGGATGGTGCGCTGGTAACACGCTCCCCTCCCCACAGTTTCCCCTGCGGCCCTCGGCTCCTTTCGCCGCTCCCACCTCTGCCGCCCCCTTAGCTCTATGCCCTCTTTATCCAGGCTGCCTTGGGCATTTGGGATGCCTCCAAGCACTGATTCCCGAGGCCAGGCTCCTCTCCACCCTTTCTCCCAAGCCCCTTAAGAGCAGTTTAAAATTAAAACAAAGCCAACACCATTTATACCAAAAAGCATACTCCTTCCGGCATTGGTGATGCATAGCAGGTGCACTGCACCCTCTGAACATGGCAGTGCACCCCGTGCAAAAGGTGCCACTGACACTGTGGGCACTCGCCACCAACACCACTGGCGGCACCCATGGATGATCTGTGATTGCCGGCGGCATCTGCAGGTGGTCGCTGAGCACTGGTCGGTGCTCGTCACCCCCACTCCCAACACCCAACAGCTGTGGGAGCTCCCCACTTGCTGCCACCACACTCCCACCACCACCAGTGTCATTACCGCCTGCAGGAGCTCCTGTGCCCCCCCAGCCTCCGGGGGCACGCGGCATTCATACTGTAAAGCATACTCCTTCGGGAATAGCTTCAATGCTAGCTGCATATTTCTCTGCCTTCCTCCCTCCTCAAGCCTTAAGAACAGTGATCTCAGCAGCTATTTGACTCTTGGCTCCCATTTCCCAATTGTCTTGTATTGCACGCGTCAGGATGGACCTTCTGTCCTGCCTCTGACTAATGCCGTAAGCTCATATCATACTAACAACTGCAGAGTTGTGACCAAGTTGTGGCACTACGCGCACTTCGGCAAAGGCATGTGCCCCCAGATCGGTGAGGGCGAGCTGCTGCTGCGGGCTGGGGCCAGGGCAGCAGTGAGCTCTTCCTGGTGGGGGGCTGGGCTGGGCTGGGCTGCACTCGGGGCTGGCGACAGCAGTGCTGGGAGCGGGGCTATGGGGGAGTGGGCTGCAGCCACCCCAAAGTTCACAGTAGCCCCTGTTGCAGCGCTGCCACCCGCCCCCAGCACAGCCAGGCCCAACCCCCTGCTGGGAAGAGCCTGGCACCACCCCAGCCCCAGTCCAGAGGCAGCCCACCCTAGTCCCACACAGGTCCAGGCACACACCACCCATGCGCTCCCGGGGTGCGTGCAGCAGCAGGAGCCACCACCCGCTTCCCACACCCCCCGGATGAGCTGCTCGCAGCTCCGTCCCACGCTCTGCCCTGGCTGTGCAGCGCCTGCCCCAACCCCAGCCCCACTCCCTTCCTCACTAGTGGGGCCTCGATCTGCCCCCCGCCCCCCCTCCACTCCTCTTCCCTCAACAAACTTACCAGTTGGACCCAGCTGCTCTCCACGCTGTCAGGCTGTGCTCCTGGCCTCCTGCATGTTATGCTGCGGCTGGGTGCACACACAGGGCATTTATCGGTGACATTGTCGGCCAAACCAGCCAAAAAAAGCCAATTGCCAATACTGTCAATATTCCTTATATCAATGCCAATCCAATATGGGACCAATGTATCGGTGCACCTCTAGTCATCAATTGCACTGTTCAACCTGTTCACAATAACAATCTCCCGGATTGCTTTCAATAGTCACCAGGAGATTGATGCCAATTCCGGTAGGCTCCTGGCCAATCCAGGCTATAGCTAATCAAAATTGTAAAATAATTTAAGCCATTTAATATCAGTTTCTATGGGCACATCAACACAAGATGTTTACTGCACAGATGACTATCTCTGCAGTGAAGTCTCAGCATCTACACATGCAGCCCTATTAGGCCACAGTAAACTAATAAATGCCACCATAGCATAGTACTTGTAAACACAAGTACTATTCTACAGCAGTGTTGTTAGTGTGCTGCAATACACATGTAGAGGCTGACAGGGCAGGCTGGGGCATGAGGGTGCTCCAGTGCAAGGGCTGCCTGCCAGCTAGCCCTGCACTGGAGCACCCTTATGCCCTAGCTAGCCCCTCCACAGCATGCTGCAGTGGTGTTAGTGTGCTGCAATACACATGTAGACGCTGACAGGGCAGGCTGGGGCACGAGGGTGCTCCAGTGCAAGGGCTGCCTGCCAGCTAGCCCTGCACTGGAGCACCCTTATGCCCTAGTTAGCCCCTCCACAGCATGCTGAGCTGGGCTGGAGAAGCCCCGGGCTGGCAGGCTGGCCCCCTGGGCCTCTGCCAGCCAGGGCTGCTCTGAGCCAGCTCAACGTGTTGTGGTCCCAGGCGCACGTGTAAATGCGACACCCAGGAGTGTTGGACTAATATCATGTGTAGCATGCCCTATATCAAGTTTTATCCTAGGGAAATGGCCAGGGGACAAATAGTAAACCTCCAAAATGAAGATACAGTATAAAAAATAGCTCAAACTATAGCAGGGCTGTTGTGATTTAAATAGAGGGTCCCATTTTAAAATCAACCTCTGGTAGGTTAGTGGTTCTCAAACTTTTTAGGATCAAAGCATCATTCATTAGATGCAAGACACCCCTTAGAAAATGTCAACTCTTAGCTTTTACTTGGTTATTGACTACAGAAAAATAACACAGCAATTCTTCTGTTGCAAAGAACTCAGAAAGACCACAACAGGTCAGAATGTTGTTGACAGTATAGATTCCTATTTGAAATCTCTGGGTTTATCTTTTGAGTCATGTATAAGTGTTTACATATTTAACAGTGGTAATATTGTGTGGCACACTGCAGTACCCCTAAAAGGATCTTGTGAGACCTTGGTTGAGAAACACTGTGCTAGGTACTGTGAATATTGTCACATTACTAGAAGATGACCATTCTACTGTTTTCCTATGGTGCACCGTTGATGTACAGGATGGTGCACTAACTGTAGTGCAGTAAAAATAGGAAACCTGCATTGAAAGCATATACAAAAGAGTTACTCTACCTTTTAATCTATCCTCCTTAAGAATAACAGTCCTTCTCCCATTATTGTGCTCTTTTTCCACATCATTATAATCCAGTTTTGCTTTAAAAATGTTTTACAGTTGCTTCAAAGTGAGCAAAATTACCAAATATTCTTCCGTGAAATTTTCACAAGAAATAATCCTAAATTGTTCTCTTATACCTGCTGAATCATGTATAAGATTGATCACAGCATAAAAATCATCAAAACATTCAGCTCTCTTTAATAGGGCAGGTAGAACAGCCGGTACTCACAAATACTGGTGTTCAAACCAGCCAAACTAATCTGAGCAAAGGAAAAAGAAATCCAGCAGAGGGAGACAAAAGGAAAGCTAAAGTATAGAAGAAAACAAGAAATGACTGTGTCCCTCCAATCAGTAAAAAAAAATGTTTAATGGCAGCAGCATCTGAAAGACAGCTCAAATCTGAAAGAATACAGAACTTTAATGTAAATATTAGCTCTGGTCAAATGGAAAATAACATTCAAATAAAAGAGTTTGAGAAGGTGCTCAAAGTGCTGTAGTCACCTTTAAATGGACACCTTCATATTTACATACATGACAAATACTCAGTAATGGGAATTAACTAGTTATTTAACTAGTTAACAAGTTAAAGAAATAGCTAACTTTTAACTTTAACTAGTTAAAAAAAGGTTAACTTTAACTTTTTTTGAAATAAGTTAAAAGTTAAAAAATATTGAAATCCAGCTGTCCCAGGGTTTTCCCTGACACAGTCTCTCTCTAGGACTTAGGAATGATGATATTTCTTTATTGAAACTCTAGGACTTCTTGTTAGAGAGAGAGAGAGAGAGAGAGAGAGAGTAGTGCACCTTCCTAAGAGATATGGTCTCTGAAGAACTACACGTCCCAGAGTTCCTTAATTCATGCTGGCATTTTCTGTGCATTTGCAGAAGTCAACAGGGCAGCTAGTTGGCTGCAGGAGAGGGAACAAGCACAAACAAGCAGAGACATTTATCTCAGTAGGAGTGGGAGCAAGTAGTGAGGGTGAAGCAGATAATGACTTAATTTTAATGACTTCAGAACCAGCAGCCCAGGGCCCAATAAGTTGAGAATTACTTCTCATCCGTGAGAAACTTATCTGAGATGTCACCTACTATGAAAAAACTATTCATCTGTTAGAACACAAGCATCCCCTCATCTTTAAAGGAAGGATTGTTGTTAACCAGACAAGGACAGCAGGCCATACTGGGCTTAATAAGCAGCTTGCCCTCACGTTAGCTAAAAGAACACATGACCAGAAGCGGGGAGGGTTCTGGATATATAAGCCAGAGCCAGAACCAGAGTAGGGGGTCAGGCCCTGGGAGTTGCTGAGAAAAGCCTCAGCAACTGCTGAGTTCCCTTGGGGTTACCAGTGAGACTCTGGGAGCTTATGGGGATATAACCCAGAACTGGGGTTTACAAAATGAGGGCTGCCATGAGCGTTTGCCTGGCCTGAGGTATGGGGAAAGGGTTCCCCTCTTGAAGGGGCAGTGTCCTATTTTCCCTTTCTTTCATGTGGAAGGGTCCAAAAGGGAGTTTTTGTTAAAGCCAGTGGGCTTACCTTTCAGTTCAGACCAGTGGTTTGGGTCAGGACTGTCAGGGGTAGTTTTTAGGATGCCCCATTAGTGTATTAGGGGCATATGTTCGTCTTGAGCCTGGCTGGGGGCAGACTCAAGGCAGAATGAGCAAGCAAAGCCCAGAGAAGGCAGAGTTTGGAGCCAGGGGGCTCAGTGCCCATAGTAGGATGGAGCTTGGGGCCAGGGGGCCAGTGCCTGAGAGGGCAAGATGGAAGCTGGTGCTTAGAAGCCAGACCCAAGACAGTGAGCCCAAGCTAGAAGACCCAGCTAGAGAAAGGGGGCTGAGGCCAAGAAGGTCGAAGCCCCAACAAGAGAGTGATGATATGGTGACACCACGAGGCTTGGAGCAAGGTGTAAGGAAGGAATGGAGCCACACAGTTTGCAGTTTGCCCTGCAGGGGTGTTGGTGGCTGCAACGGTGTCAGCGGCAGGGTGGGTGGCGACTTCCTGCAGATGCTGCCGGCGGTGTCAACAGCGAGGGGGCACCGCCCAGTCTCAGGGGGTCCACCGCCAATCTCAGGGGGTGTACGTGCACCCACGTGCACCCCCTACACATCGCCAATGCCTCAAGAAATCCATTTCTAAGCACTTGGAGAAGGTTGTGATTAGGAAGAGTCAGCATGGATTCACCAAGGGCAAGTCATGCCTGACCAACCTGATTGCTTTCTATGATGAGATGATTGGCTCTGTGGATGTGGGGAGATCAGTGGATGTGTTATACCTTGACTTTAGCAAGTCTTTTGATATGGTCTCCTACAACATTCTTGCAGACAAGCTAAGGAAGTATAGGTTGGCAGAATGGACTGTAAGGTAGATAGAAAACCAGCTGGATCATTGGGCTCAAAGGGTAATTATCAATGGCTCAATATCTAGTGCTCCAGAGTATCAAGTGGAGTGCCCCAGAGATTAGTCCTGAGGCTGGTTTTGTTCAGTATCTTCATCAATGACCTGAAAGATGGGATGGAGTGCACCGCAAGTGTGCAGATGGTACCAACCTGAGATGAGTAATGGATATGCTGGAGGGTAGAGCTAGGATTGAGAGAGACTTTGACAAATTGGAGGGCTGGACATAAAGAAATCTCATGAGATTCAAAACAGACAAGTCCTGCACTTAAGACAGAGCAATCCCATGAACCAGTACAGGCTGTGTCCTGACTAACTAAGCAGCAACGCTACAGGAAAGGACCTGGTGGTTACAGTGGACAATAAGCTGAATATGAGTCAACAGTGCGCCCTTGCTGCAAAGAAAATTAACAGCATACTGGGCTGCATTAGTAGGAGCATTGCCAGGAAATCAAAGGGAATGATTCTTCCCCTCTCTTTGGCACTGACGAAGCCACATGTGGAGTACTGTGTTCAGTTTTGGGCCCCACACTACAGAAAGGATGTAGACAAATTGGAGAGTCCTGCAGAGGGCAACAAAAATGATGAGAGGGCTGAGGCACATGACTTCTGAGGAGAGGCTGAAGGAACTGGTCTTATTTAGTCTGGAGAAGAGGAGACTGAGCAGGGATTAAATAGCAGCCTTCAGCTACCTGAAGGGTGGTTCCAAAGAGGATGGAGCAAGACTGTTTTCATTGGTGGCAGAACCAGGAACAATGGTCTCAAGTTGCAGCAAAGGAAGTTTAGGTTAGATATTAGGTAAATCTCTTTCATTAGGAGGGTAGTAAAGCGCTGTGGAACAAATTACCCAAAGAGGTTGAAGAATCTCCATCCCTGGAGGTTTTTAAGACCTGGCTAGACAAAATCTTGGCTGGGATAATATGGTTAGGCACGGTCCTGCTTGGAGGAAGGGTTGGACTAGATCATTTCTCAACCTGTGGGTCGCAAGAATATATGAAAGGGTTGCAAACAAACTTCAAACATGGATCAATAAACTTTAAAAATGGACTCTCCTTTAAAAGAAAAAAACATGGGAAACTGTGACTGTTTTCCTGCAGACTGTCAGGGCTCTAGCCTGCAAGTGACTGCTTGGGGTCCTCTGCCCCACATTCCCCCATCCCCTCCCCTACACACTGGGGGGCTGGGGCCTGGGGGCAGCAGTTCAGGAGTGAGGGGAATTGAACCGGGATTGGCCAGTGTTTACAAATGGGTCCTGGTACAAAAAACATTGACACACACTAGATGACCTCCTGAATTTCAATCCTAATTTTTTTACAATTCTATGATTCACTTTTGTTAATGTTAGTTTCAAATGTGTTACCTAAGTCCAGACTTTATAAACTTAAAAGATATATATGTATATAATTTGTATAAACTAAAAAGATATGCAAGTTATTTTGCTGTGTTTCATAAGTCACTTCTATCACTGTGTTGCTTTAGTAGGAAAGCAGCTATCATCTGTCCAATCAGTAAACAACCACCATGTGATCAGTCTTTCCAGATGAAAGAGGGATATTTCCTCAAACCTCCATTTTCATGCATCGTTCCAAACCCATCCACATGCCTACACAAGTTTACATAATTCACAATTCTATCTGCATTCTGACTCACTCTGAAAAAATGTCTACTACCAGAATATGGTAAGAATAATGTTTTCTGTATTAAATGTGACCCGAGTTACACCAACGTTCCGTTCTATATATTAGGATAGGCACATGCTATTTTATTCCATGATAAGCTTGTATTTTAAAGAATGTGCCTGGCCTTAAAGAATATTCATAACAAATGTTTGCAGGCTTGGTGAAAATATTTGCCATGCTTAATTTTAACCACATATAATCAATCCTTCTGAAGTCTACATGCTAGATCAGGAGTGGGCAAAATACAGCCCACAAGCTAGATCCAGCCCACCAGGCCATTCTATCCGGGCCCCTAAAAATGTAGAAAATTTATATTTATCTGTCCCAGGCTCCTGTCAAAGATGACAGGAACCAGGGGCGGTAGGACCCAGGGGAAGCCGTCAGGCTCCTGTAACAGCAAGGCCTGCCCAGCCCTGCCCCCCAGCCGAAGCCCCTGCCTAGCAGAGGCTTCTGACCTGGGACCCTGGGACTGGTCATGTCTCCCTGCACCAGAGCAGGAAATTCAGGTAAGAAGGTGGGTGGGGAGGCAGGGGAGGACTGTGGGGATCGCCCCAGTCCTCAGGGCTAGGCTGGCTTCTGCTGAGCCCCACGGTCCAGCCATGCAGCCAGGAGCCACATGGTGCCAAAGTGGGTGGGCAGGAAAGTGGGAAAAGCCACAGTGGGAGTGGGAGGGAGTGGAAGTAAGTGGGCATGCAGGGCTTGCATGGTGTCCCGGGGCCAGCACCAGTGAGGCCCAAAGCAGGGTGGCAGGAGTGCCAGGTGCAGGCCGGCAGGGGTCTGTGGAGCTGGGCTGAGCTGCGCCAGCAGGGAGAAGGGGGATCCAGCCCAGCTCCATACAGTCCCTGCCGGCTGGGACCCCACGCTCCTGCTCCGGGCCCTGCTGGCGCTGGCCCTATGACACGGTCACAGGTCCCACACTCCTGCCTAGCTGTTGGTGGCTTTCACATGCCCACTTGCTCCAATCCCCCTGCCCCAGCCCTGCAGTACAGGCAAGGTGAGCACACGCAACCCCGACCCCATGCTCATCCATCTGGTCTGAGCAGCAGGAGCGGGGAACAAACTGGTGCTCAGCGTGGGAGAACAGCAGCCCCTCCCACTCCTTGTGGCCAGAGCTTCCTGGTGCAGCCACCCGGGGCTGTCCTGTGCCTCCGCCATGTCACTGCTGCCAGCGGAGAGCAGGCACAGGCAGCCCCACATGGGCTGCAAGTGGCTGTGCCACGGAGCACTGGCGGCGGAGGGGGAGGCACCGCTATTCTCCAGTGCTGAGCACCAGTTTGTCCCATGCTGCAGCTGCTCAGCCTGGGCCCTGCACCGACTCTCGGCTCAGAACATCAGCAGCTGCGCACAAGCTGCTGCTTACAGTGGAAGAAAGCGGCCCCCCCTCACTGCAGCAGGCAGTGTTTGGTGCGGCTGCTGGGAGTGTTTGGCTACAATGCAGATCCTTTGCTGCCACTTGTGAGCTGCCCAGCGCGGCTGCTCCACACAGCCACTGCTGCCACGCTGGGCAGCTCACAAGCGGCAGTGAAGGACCCGCACCACAGCCAAACACTTCTGGAGCCAGCGCAGGGCCCAGGGCAGTGAGCAGACGCACACAGCGCAGTAACAGCCAGGCAGGAGTGCAGGGCCAGGTTACCAGGGCTCTATGGAGCTGGTTGCAGGGGCTCTGGAGCTTGTTGCACTGCACGAGGAGGGAGGTAAGGGAGACAGGCTAAGGTGGAGGCAGAGGGTTTGCCCACCCCACCAACACCAGCTGCTCCTGCTGTCCCTGGCACTGAAGCTGGGCTGGGCTGGCCAGCCAGCAAGCAGAGCAGAAGCAGGTAAGTGGCTGCAGTGGGCGGGGGAGAAGGTGCAGCGAGTGGGTGCCCAGAGCGCAACAACAGCCGGGTGGGAGCACAGGGCCATGCCGGCAGCATCCAAAGCAGGCTGGCAAGAGTGCAGAGCTGGGGCTACCAGGGGCTCTATGGAGCTGGGCTGGCTCCTCCGGGTAGCCATTTCCTTGTTCTCCCCCCAACCCACCAGCCAGCCGGCCCAGCTTCAGCACTGGGGATGGCAGGAGCAGCTGGGGCATGGTGCTGGAGCAGCAAGCTTGTGGGGCAGGGAAGCGGCAGAAGGGCAACAGTGGCAGATGGGGGGAAGTGGCGGCCAGTAGGAGCATGGGGCTGCGCTAGTTGTGCAGACCCCCACACCCACACCTCCTCACATTCCTCAACCACCCTCCCCCCACACACAGCCCCCCACAAAACTCACAATATACAAGAGTAGGACTTGATTTTAAGCTATGATACTATCACCTCTATGTACACCACACACACACACACACACACACACACACACACACGTAAATCAAGACAAAAATATTTTTTGAAATGAAATTAATGAATGTTGTAATACATGTTTGATTTTTACAATATAATTTGGTATTTTTCTGGTTGCAAGATGGAAGCCCTCTTGCTGAAAGGAGTACTTCCAGGGGGCAAGGGGAGGGACTTCTGGTGGCAAAGTTCACAGCTTAGGGGGAACTGCCAGTCCCAAGATGGTGACCAGGGGCAGGGTACCTATCTAGGGGTGGGGCTACCCATGCAGCCCTCAATGGCTTGCCAAAACTCTGTGAGCGGCCTTCTGCCCAAAATAACTGCCCGCCCCTGTGCTACATTCTTAGTTACATGAACAGTCATTGTTCACCATCTCAAATTGAGTGGTGATGATTTACACAAGGTAGGATCTGGCCAGGTAAGCTTATGCTTAAAATTAGGCATTTATATAAATGTATAAAAGGCTCAGAATCTAGATCACCAGCTTAAATCCAGCTGAGATCAAGTGTGATATATGCAGAAGTGAATAAATTACAGAAACTGGTAGCCCCCAAGGAAATAAACAGAAATGTTATTTTTTTCAATAGTCAATTATAATAATTTTACTTGTAACACCAGGCACCAAGGGAAGTTCAGCCATAAATGTGATTTTTAATTTAGAATGTCCTTTTAAAGCAGACACTACTTTAATTCTAAATAAACCAATGTATTTTGCAGGTATAAATAAAAATCAGATATTTTTCCACATTAAAAAATTGTAAAAATATGTACCAACCATCATGTAAATAAACATTTAATTTTTTACTGAAATACAGAACTTTAATTATAATTACACAAAATTAATTTTTAGTAATAAATAGTCACATTAATCACTTCTGGGGATTACTTTTGTCATGTTTCCTAATAATGTCCATAAGATTTTCACCTGTTACAACACTGTTCTGTAACTGTTTAATTCTCTGTTGTTCTCTTCTCTTTTGGTCATGAAGATAAGGGGAATTTAGCAACTGTGGAGGAAGAATGGTTCCAGTTGGTTTTACTCTCTTCACAACATCCCAGAAAAGCTTCTTACTGTTGTTATTTATAAAAGTAATCGCTGTTCCATTGTGACCCAATCTCCCTGCTCTTCCAACCTGAAAATGAAAAGTAACATGTATTTTAAATTAGCAATATTAATGTCTCCTTCTAAATGGGAAAAATTTGCCTTGCTTATAATATTGGTCAGACAATTGCATCAGCTGCATAAATGGCTAAGCCAAAACTCAATATATGTAGAGCTAGCACACCAACAATGTAAGAATCCACTGGGATGCATTAATAAGACCTAAACCTGGTTAAACCAAATACTCATGGTTGTACTATTCTTTAAAAAGTGACTTGCACAATACTTAAGACACATATATATTTACCTGATGCACATATTCATCCATACTCGAGGGCATATCAAAATTTACTACCAGTTTGACATTGACAAGATCAAGCCCTCTTCCAAGGACTCCAGTGCTTACTACAACTTCATACTTCGCTTGAAATAATCCCTGATAAAAAAAGGCCAGAATTACATTTATCCTCTGGAGGTACAGGATACAGCATTATAACTTGCCCAACAAGATTATTCAGTTGCTGAAGAAAAATGGTGCCCTACTAGGGGTCGGCAGCCCATAGCCTGGGGAATTTCAGCAGTCGGTGGGCTCTGACATGAGGGATTTTCATAGACATTAGGGCTGGAAGGGACCTCACAAAATCATCGGGTCCAGCCCCCTGCCCAAGGGGCAAGAAGTCTGCTGGGGTCAAATGATCCCAGCAAAATAAGCCTGCATGGCAACAAGCAGAAATGATTGGTGGCAGTGGCAGTACTGAACGGAGGAGCACTGACTGGCTACAAAATGGTACTGGCCAGATTGGAAATGGCCCACACTTGAAGCTAAGCTCCAATAAAGCACATCCCCTCCCAAAAGTAAACCACTGTCTGCCCCTGCCCTTCTTTGTTCTGTATTTCATAAGAGTATACAGAACTACAATTTGGAGATTCACTGAAACATCTTTTCAAGCAGTTTAAGAGCAAAGAATAAAGACAATCATAATGAAGATAACATTTACATTCTCAAACCAAGCAATAAATATTCAAGAATACATTAACAAACGAATCAATTTTACTGCCATTGCAATCTGTGCTTTTGTTTCAGTTCTCCAAATGCTCTATCAGTCACTGTGAAAGCACAGCAGTAAAAGGCAGAATTAGATCCTATTTCTCCCTAATAAACAGCATCCTGAAGAAAAAAAAATTGTCTGTAGTTTAAAACACAATTCCAAACACCAAATTTTGTGTAGTCTGAAGCTTTACTATAAGATAGTAAAGTAGCCATCTTAACATGATCTACTAACTCAAATTGATCATCTTTTTTAAAATGAAGTAGAATATTTTATAGTTACACAGAGCTTTCTGACTTGGTTCAAACCTGCAGTATAGTAGTTCTTTCGGTTTGGGACTTATCCGAATGTATGGATATGGACTGCAACCCTGTGATTTTATGAACAGCATCACTCAGCAGATCTGCTCCTAACTTGCAGTCTACAAATACCAACACAGGAGGCTTGAAGAGTTTCTGATCCTGTATAATTAGAGTAGATTTAATAAAACTACTTTAAATCACAGTTTGTTACTGGTCAACAGCAACTATTAATTTCTAGTTATTCATTCACTCTCTAATATTTGATACATTATATTGAAAGAAGCATATTTACATAAAGCAGTATATTTACATAAAAAGGATTTCTAAATTCCAAGTAAGAAAAAACAAGACTTATGCCATAATCCTGTGGACATGTGTGTGTCAAGATACACACAGGAACAACGGTTTGTAAATTCATAGGCAATATTTTAATAATTAAATAAATTGTATTTTAAATACAATAGTATTTGTGACATTAAAAAAAAAAATTAAACGGTTCTACGGTTCCCTTGTAAGAAAAGCCTGAAATAGTGAAAGGATTAAGGTCCACAGGGATTTTTCTTGGATTTTTTGGAAAAGTTTCATTAAACTGTGGCCAAAAGAAGTAAGTTAAGGATCCTCTACAATCTTTCAAATGGCATTTAAAATGACAAAGTACTCCTGCCTTTTTGTTTTAATAGGCACCATAAAAGAAACACTTCTATACTTAGTGGGACCTGCTGTATGCCATCCCCCTCCTCTCTCATTCACAAACATCCACTTGAATTAAATAGGCAAGACTTAACTTAAAACCATATAAATTGTTATACACAACAAGAACAATAATAATAATTTACAAAGTAATATTTACAAAATCCAAATTCTATACTTACATTTAATATTTCAAATAGTTTTTTCTTCTTAGATGGTTCTTCTACCCACAAGATAATCTGTCGAACATTGGCACATGGCAGGTTCTTTTCTCCAATAGTTATTCTCACAGGATGCTGAAGAAGCTGATTTGCCAACTGTTCAATACCTACTGGAATTGTGGCCGAAACCAGTATGGTCTGGCGATCAGTGGAGGTGTTTTCCAAAATATCCAGCACCTGCTGCTGGAAACCCATCTTTAACATGGTATCAGCCTAAATAAAGATATTAATTTATGACAGCATGATTGTTCCCAAAAATCTTTAAGTAAACAAAGAGCACCCTTAATCGCCAGAAAACAATTAGTGTGTTGACCCTGTCATCTCACTAATATAAGCTCTCTTTCTGGGGAGTCAGAAGACAGCCAAGAAGAGACAGACAATCACTGGACCTGTTCATGCTGATGTGGCACCATGGCAGAGCCTTTGCTCTAGCAATCAGTGACAGAAACTGACTACAGCCTTCAGTGTGTGTCAGTCAGGTATCTCTTACATAATACATTTACTTTTTAATACTGAGAAGTATAAAGTATTTTTGGAAATAAATACTTCGCATATTTAATGGATTTAATCAAGCACCCCCACTGAAACTACTTATAAAGGTATTATGTCCATGATCCAGAAAATCACTAAACTACATGCTAAACGTCAAGCACATGGCACAGTCATATGAAGTCAGTGGATCTACACATATTTAAGTTAAGCACTTGCTTAAGTACTTTACTTTATCAGGGCCTGTATTTTTTAAGTGCTACTATATAACTGTACTACTAAGAGTGCTTTAATAATTGCCACTTCTCATGAGATTTTGATAACATTTGCTTCCAATTTCAGTATTTAAATGCATCTAAACTTACTTCATCCACAACTACGATTTTTATATCATGGAGCTGAACACAGCTTTGTTTTAAAATATCTAAGAGTCTTCCAGGTGTTGCTATTATAACCTAAAAGAAGAAAGCAACATAACATTAGAAAAATTAAGTTAACATCAGTTAAAAATTGTGTGCAATTTATATGACATCTTTGAAAATATACTACCATATTTTACATTAACATACACAAGCATTTGAGGATAGAAATTCAAGATGTAAGCCATTATTATCAGGGACAAATGACTATTATGGGCAAGTTAGTGAAGTATAGCACATTAATATAATCATAAACATTTGTTTAATTCAAGTGTCAAGACAAAAAAGAACTGAAACTCCAGAGTTTCAAGTACATGATTCTCCAAAATTGTGTACATCTGAAAGTCAATTAAATCTTTAGTCCTCTAACAGAATTTATGAATGCCTGCATGCTGTGCCAGAAAAAGAGCATATCCTTCAGTCAAGGAACTAATGTGCTTTCTGTTGTAAATTATATTTCTTCATTTAAGAAAATGGAAAATGTTAGTCTTTGAAAGCTGCAAAATATATAAATATAGTTACAGATTTCAAAAGCTTGTTTCCCCGATGTGTAACACTCAAAACAGGTACATAAAATTATTTTCATTTATAAAGAATTTAATATTCTATGAATACTCAAGAGCTAATCTTTACTTGTAAGAGATTAGATTCACTGTGTAAAATATGCACTTCTCATTTAAGTCAAACATTGAGTCTTTAGATAGTTTTCACATTCTGTACACAACTTAAAAAGAGCATTCTTCACAAGACTCCTTCATATAACAGTTCTTACCTTAACACTTTGTTTAAGGCGATGAAGCTGGGGCGGTAACGGTAAACCTCCAACCAAGAGAACTGTCCTCATGTTTGGCAGACCTGTCATCAGCTCCTTGGTTTGTTTCTCTATCTGAACTGCTAGCTCTCTTGTAGGTGTCAGAATAAGTGCAGATGGTGTTTTAATCTAAAAGGCAAAGAATGCTTCTGTCCAAGATAGAATTATTTCTTTCTTAGGCAAAAATCTCTCAACACAAATCTCCTTATAGCGAATATAATTATATAGCTAGTGACATTATTTCACAGACACAGAATAAAGAGTCAGGGGTTGCAGCTGTAATTCTACCTAGTGAAGAAATCTATCCCCAAAACATTCAGCCTCTAAAAACAAAACTAAATGTAACTTGTGCTTGCACTGTCACAGTGTTGTTTTAATTTATCAAGAAGTTATAGAATATGTGGAACAGCTTATACCAGTGGACAGCAATTGATAATGGGTCTTAAAACGTGAACTTTTTCAGCTGTGGGCAACTATCACTGAGTATTCAGTAATACATTGAATTATGTACTGCAAAAGCAAAAAAAAGGTTCATGCTTCCGGCTTAAAAATGTAAAACAAAAAAAGAAAAGAAGTATTATCTAAGCATGTGACTTGAATTTTCTCATCCCTAACACTTACATCCCTCTGTACCTCTAGGCAAATTATTTAACCTTTCACCTCAGTTTCCTCTTTGGTTAAAATGAAAATAATCAAACATATCTCCCTTCCTGACATAAGTATTACTTTGTAAGGTGTTTTGAAACTGAAAATTGTACAACAGGATCAGTAATGTCAGTGGAGGAAAGTAGACACCTGAGGCCCCTATTAGAAGAACATTAATTACTTTAAGGCATGTGAATAGTCTTTTTTGGTACCTATACACATGTCCAACGTGTTGGAGCAGACTCAGTTAAACACTCCAGCAGCCTCAGCATCGCATATATTCAGCACCCTCATGCTTCAAAATGATGGTGGGGTCACTTTAACTAAAGGATGTCAAACGAGCTTTAATTAAAGCACCCTCCACCGCAATTTTGAAGCATGAGACACTGAATACACAAGACGCTGCAGGCTCTTTTATTAGAGCAGCTCCCAAGAGCCACTCTAATTAAAGTGCCCCACCACCACCCCAAAGCCTTTGTAAAGAGGCCCACTGACTTCAGTGGTACAGCTCAGATGCTTAGTTATGCATGTCCTTCAGTACGTTGCTGAATACAGCCTAAAGCAAACTAGCTAAAAGAAAACAAAACAACCCCAATATTAATCTAAAAGAGATATAATTCTCATTCACTAAGTCCAATTTAACCTGCTCTGACCATCAGTATAAAGCAGGGGCGGGAAATTATTTTGGGCGGAGGGCCGCTTACTGAGTTTTGGCAAGCCATCGAGGGCCGCATGACAAGCAGCCCAGGGCAGATTAATATTAATTTTCTAATTTTTTTAGGGGCCCCGCAGGCTAGATAGAATGGTTTGGTGGGCTGCATCTGGCCTGCAGGCCACATTTTGCCCACCCCTGGTATAAAGCAATTTTTGCTCAGTTCAGAACTACTTTACACTGCCCAAATGGTATACCAAGCCCTTAATGTCAGTGAAAATAAGTCCCAGAATTTACACTTTAATAAAACATAAAAAAAGATTGCGTCACCTATGCGGTTTAACTTTATTTTTATTTTTACCATTTAAAGTTTTCACTTTCACATTCTTCTAATTCAGATCGCCCTATAATTGCTTTCCTTAATTTTGAAGTATATACTAAAGAAAGACGGCAGCCCAGGAATTAACACTAGAAAACAACACTCTTAGATGTATCATTATTTTTCTCCAACATTAGCAGATAACAGAACCAGGAATTAACCAAGCAGAATTATCTTGATTACTATTTGCACAAGTATGACAACATGCTGAACTGTAATTTCATTTTTTTTTTTACAGTATAAATAATACAGCTGTAAAATAACGTCTACAGTTGTCTAATTCTAAAAATAATATTTAACTAGCTTGTTTTCCCCAACATTACCAGGAACAGACTATTTCCAAAAAGAAAAATCTATTTTACCTGCTAGACTATCATGTTTATTCAAAATACTGCTTACCATTAAAAAAAAACAGGGGGCTTTATTAATCCATGTAAACTTATACTGTCATCACCTCTTTGCTTTACCCTCAAGAGTCTCAGGCCAAAACAATAGCCATTCCATGGCTACTCCTAAAGCTTCAGGGCTACAATAGCCATAGAGTATGTTGCAATATGACTATAAAAGGTTGCTCTTCATCTGATACCTCACCTTTGACCTTACCACCATGGGTGACCCTACTAGGAGTACAAAACTCCCGACAGTATTGCTCTTAGGGTCATCAATGCATGCAAGCCTCTGTACCCTGTCAAGGTGGCAGTCCATGGGGAGGGAAGAGCAGTCCAACACAACAAAAACCTCAGCAGTGGAGCAGGTGGATGAAAAGGGCATACTTCTCAACGGCTGTGAGGTAGATGAAGGCTGCAGTGGAAATGTAACCCCAGTCTTGGATCTCCTTGCCATTGGACACAGGTTTCTCCACCATCAAGATCCGTGTGGTTGCCAATGTGCAGTAAGCAAATCACATGCAAGCTTCTCCCACTGGATCCATCATCTACCACAATAACCAATTACTAATACCCATAACCTCTACAAAGTCCTGCAGTGATGGACGAGTGGCGACAGGGACAGATGAAAGGATTGCTGGGTGTCCCTAGTTATAGATCCACATACATGCAGCAGTCGCATGTTGGTTGATTCACCCTTGGAATGGAACAGGAGGGTGATTTTGCAGCTGTGATCACAACTCAGCAGTCCTTTTTAGGATCCCCTCTGCTCACCCCACATGGGGAGGGGGCTAGAAAAGGTGCCCCAAACATAGGTGGTCCCACTTTATCTTGCCCACCTGGATAACCACTTCCAGGGGAATCACTCAAATTGCAGTCAAAATACAAAAAAGTCCTTTGCATCCTGGAATGTACGAATTCTACTAGACAACCCAAGCAGTGACAGACCTGGACACAGAACAGTTGCTGTCGTCCAAGAACTCTCATGATGCAGCATCGATATCATTACTCTCAGCAAAACCAGACGTCCAGATGAAGGCCATCTGAGGGAAGATGGGGTGGCTATATGTTCTTCTGCAAAGGGAAACTTGCAAGCAACAGGTGAATACACAACACTGGTTTCACCATTAAGAACCAGATTGTTAGCTGAATGACCAAATTCCCTGATGCTATTAACAGGGAATTTGGCTTATGATTCTCCACCTTCAACTGACCAACAATTCATTTGTTATTATCATCCTTGCATGTGCCACAATGCTCAATGCTGAGGAAGAACAGAAAGAACAGTTTTACACTAACCTTGATGAAATCCTGACTATCATCCAAAAAGAGAATAAGATCATCCTCCTTGGAGATTTCAACACGAGAATTGGCCAAGACTTTAGCATGTGGAAGAGAACCATTGATAAGGAAGAAGTGGAAAAGGCTCATTCCAATGGCATCCTCTTAGTCAGTAAATGTGCAGAGCATGACCTTGTCACTACTAACATTATCTTCAGACAATGTGACAGATACAAAACAACACGGCAACACCCCAGCTCGAAAAGATGGCATCTCTTCAACTAAGTAATCAAAAGAGCACGTGATATAAAAAATGTTCATATCACACATGTTATGAGAGGAGACAATGACTGCTAGACAGACCATTGCTTAGTGAGATGAATCATGTCCACTAGGGTTGCATTTAAACATCAAAAGCAACCCAAATCAGTCCAAAGAGAGTACAACATCAAACGTCTTCAGATACGTAGACACCACAAAGCCTTCCAAACAAATCTTAGAAAGAAACTCACCAATCTTAGGACTGAAAATGATAATGCTTGTGTTAAGGAAGATTGGCAAGCTCTAAAAGAGACTATGCATGAGGCTTACACGGAATCAATTGGCTTTATCATCCAATGCCATCAGGACTAGTTTGATGAAAACAATGCTGAGTTCAAAGCCCTTCTCAACCTGAAGAGAATAGCTTTCTGTGACAGGCAAAATCATCCTACGCCCAGTCAGAAGCAGGGAATTTTTTGACAGCTTAAAGCTGAAGCCCTAAGGATGATTCAAGAAATAAAATTTAAAAATGGTGGGAAGAAAAGGTGAAAGAAATCCTACAATGTATTGACAATCATGACATGCAGAGCTTAATAAGGCAATCAAGGCTATGTACAGACCAAGCTCTAGCAGACTCACCTCACTTAAAACTGAAGAAAGCAGTACACACCTCAAAGACAATAAGTCCATAAAAAACTGCTGAAAGGCGCACTACCAAAAGCTCCCAAATTGAAAGTCAATGATGAAAACTATCCCATAGCATCTAGTAAGGGAAGCACTTGCCAGTCCACCAACCTCTGAAGAATCCACCAGGTGATAAAACAGAAGACAAAAACAAAAGATCTTCAAAGCTGGTGGGGAAATTATGACCAACAAGCTCCACACACAATCTGGAACACTAAGGAAACTCCTGCTGACCTAAGGAATGCCAATATTGTCATTATTTTTAAAAAGGGAGATAAGTCTGTCTGTGATAACTATCAAGGTATTGCCCTCCTCTCCATCACTGGGAAGAGCCCTGAACCAACTGCTCCCTCTTGCTGAGGAAAGCCTTCCTGCATCTCTCTGCAGCTTCACACCACCGAGAGGCATCACGGACATGATTTTTGAAGCCTGGTAGATCCAGGAAAAATGACAAGAACAACACAAGGAACTATAGATGTCCTTTATTGATTTGACCAAAGCCTTTGATTCTGTTAACCATGAGGCTCTATGGGAAATCTAATCAAAGCTTGGCTGGCCAGGGAAATGTATCACCATCTTAATACTCCTTCTTGACTACATGACTATCTCCACCTTACACAGCTGCTCCACTACGGAGCCCCTTGCAATTGGAACTTGTGTCAAGCAGGGCTGCATGATTGCACCACTTTTGTTTTCTATCTTTCTTGCAGTCATCAAAGATGTTCATCCATGACCCTCTGCCATATGGCACAGAGTACAGAATGGATGGGAACCTTTTCAATCTCCCACCTCCATACCAAAACCAAAGTTACTTCAGCTTCAATTGTGGAGCTTCAGTACGCCAATGACTGCGCTGTTGGTGCACATACGGAAAACTGTCGCACAAATGCCAGTGTCTCAGCGATATTAACACCAGTATGGAAGCATTGATTATTCAACATCAGCTGCAGTGGACAAGGCACTGCATGAACATGCTTGATGCACAGTTACCAAAACAACTGCTATACTCCTCATTCAGCCAAGGACAAAGGACATGCAGAGGCCAGAGAAAACCCTTCAAGGACACCCTCAAGGCAAACTTTAAGAAGTGTGACATTGATACCACAACTTGAGAAAAAATAGCCTGGGACAGGGCTACATGGCGATGCCTTGTGAGAGAGGCTGCATCTTACTTTGAGGAAAACCATCTCTCCCTGGAGGCAGAGAAATAACAGAAACAGAAGAAAAGGAAACAAGACTGCAAAATCCATGATCCGACCCTCCCTTTAACCACCACCCGTGGCATTTGCCAAAGAGTCTGTGGCTCTAAAAATTGGCCTTTTTAGCCATCAATGGACTCATTTACAACCCTTTACTTGACTCATGAGAGTGATAATGCTCAATTGTGAGGGATCGCCTCTGATGACAATAAAAGACAGTTGGGAGGGAAATACATTGTACTGGCATAGTCAGTGACTTACCAGGCTTAATTCTTCCCCTTTACAGCCCCCAAAATAATTTCTAGACTTGTGCAAACATATGGTTAAGACACTCAGTATCTTCTCCCATTTGAAGGAAAATTCTAGTAAGATTCTGGTGCATTAGGAACTGTCCAACCCAGAAATGCCAGCAGTACTTGAAAAAGTAAGGCCACACTATTCTGCACCCATTCCACTCTCACCCATAATAGCCAAAAGTTACTATCCTAATAGCACAGTGACAAGTAAACTAGTTTTTCAGATGGCATAAGCAAAGTCATTGGGCTATATGTACGTCATAGTATGTTAAAGAAAAACAAAAAATCTGGTTATAGACAGGTGAATTTAAACCTATAAAAATATTAGTGTTCAAAGAATAATCTGCATTGAAAATGTATCATATGGCACCTTGGAGCTGAGGAATATAATTGTATGAAAGATCACCCAGTACTTCAAGATCTGCAATATGGAACATAAATGTCTGTTAGTCTGTTTTAACTTAATTTGTATGTTAATGCTCAGGATTAATACTCAAGCAAAAAGGAAAACTACTGAAATACATATTGAGGTACACATACTGACCACCTCCCACCAGTGAGGGTGTAGGAAGCAATAAGCACAGAAATGTGTTTCAAATGTTTAAAAATATCTTATTCCCTGAAGTCATCTAGCTGCTTAATGACTGTCCCATAAAGATTAATCTGTGAAGCTGAATGAATACCAGAAACCTCTTTACCACCCCCACATTTATAATGGCACTGAACAATGAATGATGGGATATCAGCTGCAATTGCAAAGTACCCAGAAAGTTGAAAAAATAGTTAGGAAAAATATCATAAATGTACTTTCAGAAAGTTACTTCTAAGATCAAAAGAAAACTATGTACCTGATAATGCCAGTAAACAAATTATATTTTCTGTCCACTAAACTAGAAAATGTTAATTAGAAATATAAAGACCCTTTAAAATGCAAAATAAACCAATGAGCTTCACTACAGATTGCTGGTTTGTAAACTACGTTGAGGGCTCTGGCGTCATTATACTTTGCCAATTTGTTCTGAAGATATACCTAAACTTTCATTACCTCTTCCAAAGCTTTAATAATAACTGGAAGCAGGAAGGCCGCTGTTTTTCCTGATCCTGTGTCTGCACTGGCCACAATATCCCTTCCCGATAGTCCAACAGGAATCATCTGCATCTGGATAGGTGTTGGAACTTCATAGCCTGAATTCTTTAAATTATAGTTTAAAATTTCAGGAAAACCACAGTGTTCAAACTCTATAATAGGTCTTGGAACGCCTTGACCCTGAACAGCAATACCTAACTGCAATTTAAGGTTCTCAATTTGGTCCTCTTGTAGACTTAAAATAAAGGGATGTTCTTTATAGACATAAGGGATGTCAAGCAAAGTTTCTTTTTGAGATTCAGGTTTCATAACCCCATCAGATTTTAACCATTCTTCTTTTTCCTTAACGTGCAAAAGGTTTTTGGCTTTGCATTCCAAGCTACAAACATCTTCATCTGTTTTATCACAAATATATTCCCCATACCGACCACAAACAATACATATGGGTTCTCCAGGTTCTGCCCAACGCTGAAATTTGCTAAAAGATTTTATGGGTTCTTCCACATTAGAGCTGTCTCCATCAGCATTTTGGTTGTCTCCTCCCAAAGATGCATCAGCAAGGTGAAAGTCTGAACATGGAGATACATGTGGCTTTGCGCATTCTTCTACTGTTTTACATACATGATGTCCACAAGCAGAAGTTCCTTTAATAGCTGACTTAACATCACTAAAGTCTGTAACCTCCTCTAAGGAGGGCTCTCCAGATGAGGACTTATTTTTCTTAGCAGTACAGCTTTTGTCATCGTCAGCATTCCTCTTGACTTTAAGAGACCTTGGCACAAACATTGTTCTATAGTCTGTGAAGAAAAAAATTGTAATTATTAAAAGTGCATTATGTCTTAGCGGTAATAGCTTAACCAAGAAAAATAACTAAATGGCAAGACACTGACTCATCATATCCCATATACCCAAGAGTTAGTTAACAGTTGCTTTAACTCAGAATGCAGTACTAAAAGCCTTAGAGACCAATACACTTAACGGTTCTTTGCCTTTCTATAACACCAGAATTGAAAATATTTATGTCCAATAACCTTGTGATGTCATCTGGATACACACTACTAAACTTTCCACCTTGAACATGGAACTGATTCTTATTTCAAACATGACACCCTATTATCTGCATTCCCATTACCTAATCACATTCAGACCAAATTGCCTACTAGGAATCTGATACTTCTCACCTCATTTGGCACCTTCATCCTTATTACCATCCTTCTATCCCTACGGGTATATTTAAACTGTAATCCAAATATGCAAAAACTAAAACTAGAGAAGATATATTCAAGCTAGCTTTGGGCTAGCAGGACTTCTGCAGCAACCTAAGCTTCAGGTGCTGAGTATTTACTAGAGGTGCACCGATATATTGGTCCATATCGTATCAGCACCAATAAAAGAAAAACTGACGTTACTGGCAATTGGCTATTTTTGGCCGATGTGGCTCATAATGTCATGGAAAAATGCCACATGCATGTGTATAGCCGGTAATACAGGCTGGCAGCTTGGAGAGCAGCCTCCTGCTGATAAGTCCGTGGGGGAAGGGGCATGGCGGGGTGTAAATCGAAGCCCCCATGGTGAGGGAGAGAATGGGGCTGGGTAAGGCACTGCCCAGCTGGGCCAGGAGGCAGGGTGCAGGTGGCTTGTCCAGGGACACAGAGGTGGGCAGCTCCCACCGCTGTGTGCACCCCCGGGGGAGGCATGGGGGGGGGGTGTGTGCCCCCCATATTTGTGCACAGAGCGAGGGCAGGCTGCCTGCTGCAGGCTTGGGGACTGCACCAGCCTCTTTCTGGAGTGGGGCTGGGCCGAGGCTGCACTCAGGGCAGCTGGGGGCGGGGTGAGACAGGCGGCAGTGGGGTAGAGCAGGCAATCTGCCCCCACCACACCCCATTCGCCCCTACAGAGTTACCGGACAGATGCTGGTCTCCAAGATGCCAGAATGCATATTGGCAATCGGATCAGTATCGGCCGATATGGCTGGTTAATAATCAGCCATCGGTATTGGACAAAAAAATCTTTATTGGTGCACCCCTAGTATTTACCAGGGCCCCAGGCAGGCTTATGCAGCTTGGGCTAAAGCTTTCACTGCCACAGCTAGCATAGCTATGTGAATTACAATCACATCTCTAGATTGCAGTACACACACCCCATTTGTTAGGGGCCACCCACCTATTCCTTCACATTCTTCCCATTACCCCCACCTGTCTCTTTATTCCTTCCCCTGACAAACTGCCATTTAAGCCTTCTTAATATGTGTATGTCCCATACAGAATGACAATTAGTAATTTTTGTGTAAAACTGAAAAAGTAGCCCATAATCTTTGTGATGACTACACGAATCAACACCTCACCCCAAACATATTGTATAAACTTCATCATACCTTTCTTAATCCTTACAATGCCACCATTTTGCCTTCAAAACTGTATTATGTCAATCTTAGGCCTCAATCTTCCACATAAATCCACACAGATGGTCTACCACTCATCCCCTCACTTTCAATATGTGACTTCAGTCAAACAAATTCTACCTGTTATCCTTTGGATGCCAGAAGCCTCAGATTATACATTTTGTAGAGCAAAAACAATGACTTGTGCATTTACAAGGCATCCAGCATACTTTGAATTATGTAAATAAAAATATACTAATAGGTAAAAGGTGGTTTTCTTGCACAATAATAAAGTAGTACTGGTCAATTGTGTAGTCTCTGTGAATATTACATGCTAGCCAACTGCCCATCAAGAATGACGGGGGGGAGGGGGAAGCAGATGGGGATGGAGCCCCATGCCCCATCCCCCCAATCCAAGCCTGCTTCCCCCTTCCCTCCTGCTGCTTGGGGTCCGGGCCCATCCCACCCTCTCCCCCGTAAGCATCTCATGCAAGGGCTCCCCCCATTCCATCCGCTCCATTGTCCTCGCCTGCAGGGAGCAGGGGAGGAGGGCAGGCAAGGCCTTGCCCCCGCATCCTGTCTCTGCCATCATGGCAACACTCCACTGTCACCAGCTCCTGTTCGAACACTTGTTCGCATTCTGATTGGCTGTTTGTCAGCCAATCAGAGCGCAAATAAAGCGCGACAGACAGACAGACTTAGGCTTTTATAATATTAGAATGTATAACTGAAAATAATTTGTGAAAACACTTTGCCTAGATTTTATTCACCCTATTTGGCTAGTTGAATACAAAAATACATACGAACTTACAGGTTTTAAAAACACTAATACCATGCAAAACTATATTTAAAAATAAGGATCATGTTAAAAAATAATTATAGTCAATATATTATTTTACCTAACGTGTAACATTACCTAACATTTCCATTAGTAGACATTGTTTCAATTGGTTATAACTTTGCCAAAGTTTTAACAAATGCAATGAAATTTTGCATTCTGATTGTTGGTCTCAAATTGACTTTCTTGGAAAGTTTAGTTGCTTCCAAGACTGGGGTACAGAAAAATGAGTTGTTTTGCTTATAATCTACTTAAATATCAATATAATTTCTTAAGAAGCTCAAACATCACTAAGCTCTACAGCAAAGACTTGAAATTTGGCAAGCATCTCCTCGAGGCCACAGAGGTACCCTGTAAAAATCCACCAAATCTGAACAAGCTGTAAGCCACTGGAAATTGTCACTTTTACTAATGTAGTATTGTGTGCAAAAAAATTGTGTAAAATCAGTTATAGACAGTCTTGTATTACTTATCCACAAGGAACAAGACCTAATGAGCTACCTTATTTCTGGCATTCCGAACTTTTTGGTTATCTAGTGCTTGAACAAGACTTAAGTCTACATCCACTATCTAAATTTCTGATACTCTGAACTTTCTAGTTACCTAGTGCTTGACTTCACTCACTTCATGATCTCTTAACATTTTTGCTATGGCATTTTGTTTCAAAAGTCAGACAGTCTGTATGCCTGTATGCAAAGCAAACTATGTTTTCTAAATTAATATTTTTGTATGCCTACCTACATTTTATTTACAATGTATTATTCTCTTACTGTAAAAAAAATCCAGTGCATATGCAAAACCTTATGCTTACACACCTCAAAGCAGTTTAAGTAAACCTTACAATACAGACATCAGATAAAAGACAAGTCTAATTCTATACAATCGGAAAAATGTCTGCACAAATAGTTTAAGTGAAGTTGTGAAGGTCAACCACACAGTGAATCAGCAACAGAACTGGATACAAAACCCCTGAATATTAATTTTTTACTGGCATTTAAACCAATCCCTCCTCTATAAAATCCCTTTAAAGCCATATTAATTATTAAGGAAACACATACAACAGATGTGTGCTGTCAGTGGTAAGTAATGCTATACAGCACAATGACATGGATAGAATATTCTGTCCTTTAGCTTGAAAATCTTTTCAAGTCAGTCACTTTTTTCATAAACAGTGTGTTTATAAACATGATGTTTTCTTCCAAAAGTCCTAAAATTACATGCAAGCCCTAAAGCATTTCAGATGAAAACCAAGTGATTTCAGCTAGGACATCTTAGGCCTCATGGATACTGCATTTCAGTTCCTGTGTTGCCAGGTATATAATAATTATTGTATTTGTACAATAATTTCAACCATTGTACAGTGTACAATCAATAATGGTAGAAGTCTTCAAAATGAACAATAATTTTTGAGGCAGTTAATTGATACAGCATCTGTAAAACCCAAGTCACTCTCAGGGGGTCTTAAACAACTTTTGGGTAGTTTTTTTTTATTAATATATTTCATGTTCTAGGTCAAATCAGTTCCAAATCCTATCAATTAAGCAGGCAGAACTCAATCATTCTAAACACCATATACGACCTACAACCAGCCAGCATCTTCCATCCCAGGCTCTCACTCTGGAACTATACCTTGGATACTCCAAAATCCATTGGCAGGCATCCTACATGCAGACCCATGCCCTAGAGGTCTTAGGATTCAGTTGCTCCCACACAATCTTAGCCCACACAAGGCCAAGAAGCCAATCTGGTCTACACTTGATCTGAGCCAAAAGGCCAAATATTAATATTATTA
The DNA here is from genome assembly GCF_000455745.1 of Alligator sinensis. Classification (NCBI taxonomy): domain Eukaryota; kingdom Metazoa; phylum Chordata; order Crocodylia; family Alligatoridae; genus Alligator; species Alligator sinensis. The sequence goes on along the minus strand of NW_005842151.1, from coordinate 153,580 downwards.
TGATGGAAAATTTTTGATGTTCCAAGCCAAATCAATTCCATATCCGTGAGTCATTCAAGAACCATATATGGCCCTACTACTGGCAAAATTCCACCTCCCCACCTGGCACTTCAGGTGTTTCCAAATCATTTGGCGGGGTTCCTACATGCAGGCCCAAGCCCGGAGGTCTTGGGATTCAGATGCCCCCACTTGATCTTACCCCACAAGAGGCCAAGACACTCAATCTGAGCCAACTTTTTTTTTTTTCCCAAGAAATTTTTCGTGTTCCAAGCCAAATCAAGTCCAAATTCATGAGTCAGTCCAGAACCATAAATGGCCCTACAACCAGCAAACATTCTCAGGGGCTCCAGATATTTCCAACATCTTTTGGTGGGCATCCTACTTGCATTGCATCTCCAAGCCCAGAGGCTTGGGGTTCGGATGCCCCCAATTTTCACTTGCCCTCGGCCATAGGGCCGCAGAAGCAAGCTAGGGAGGCGCCTCCCGTTTCCATAAAGCGGGCTCTAAGCCCCAACACCTCAGCAGGGGCAGTTATCCCCAGGAACACTTAAGGAAATCTGCCTTCATAAACCCAGATACATGCCGTTTCCCCTGCCAGGTAAGTATTTTGCTGTCTGCAATTTCTTATGACTGCTTGCCTCAAAATAAATGCTTCAATTTGGATGACCCAGTTCTCACTCACTGAACCTTATAGTGAGCAATAAAAAGTAAATAAGACTAATTTGCATTCTTATTTGCATATTGATCTGCATATTTTCTAGTGTACGATAGTTTTTTTTCAACAAATACGAGGATTTCGAGGTTCCAATGCAATCGTTTGATATTTAAGACCTGGCAATGCTGCTTAGTTCCCTCCCAGCCCTGTGATCCTCTACGGCTGTGGAGGGAGGCTGCATCTTTCAGCATGAGCAGCCCCCGCCGGCCCAGCCGCGCTCCGGCCTCCGCGGCCCGTGGCTTCCCCTCAAGCCCCGTCCTGCCCCCACCCGGGCCCCGGCCCACGGCCACGCACCCGCACCGCGGAGGCAGCAGCGTGCCCCGGGGACGCTCCGCATGCAGGGGGCGGTTGCTGGGAAACGCAACGTCACGTAACGTACCGGGAGCGTCCGCCGCCCCGCGCTCGGCTGAGAAAATGGCGGCGCCGCCGCAGGGTTGAGTAGCCAAAGGCGGCGTGGGCGGCGACGGAAACCAAAATGCGCTGGCAGGGCGGGAACGTGACGGGAAGGGACGCGGAGAATAGGGAGCAGGAGAGTGGCGCGGGCGGGCGCGAAAGGGGAAGGGGAGCGTTTGTAGGGGTAGGGGGAGAGCCGCGTCCGCTGCAGCTTCCCGTTTTGTTTTGAAGCCTTTCTGTGTCATCGGCTCTATTAAAAGAAGGGAGGTCGGGGCTCGAATCGCCGGTGGACAAGGTGGCTCGGTAACAGCGGTTCCCAATGCTACATTTGGTAGGCTGCTGTGCTCTCTGCTTGGAGGACGCGCGGCCCTGCAAATTGCCCCGGGCTGGCAGCAGGCCCCTGCCCCAGGTACGGCCGGCTCCACAGACACCGGTTTTACAGGACTCCCTGTTTTACTCTTCTCAAGGTTTTAGATGGGCAGGTGCTGACTTTACAGCTGCTGCTACAATCCCTGTAACCAGCGGGCAATCCCTCTAAAGCCTTTCCCTGCAGTACCCCAGCTCAGCAAGCTGTCGCTCTCCCAGATTTAATGTATTAATTTCTACGGAGTGTAAATCCCCCTATGGCAGACGAGGTTCTTGGGGTAAATCCGATATCTTTTATTAGACCAATTCAAATAGTTGGAAAAATTCTTCTTGGCAAGCTTTTGGGCGCAAACACCCTTCACCACACTTTCTCAGCCTGACAAGGGGCCTTTGCGCCCAAAAGCTTGCTAAGAAGAATTTTTCTAACTACTTGAGTTTGAGTTAATCCGATATCTTTTATTAGACCAACTCAAATAGTTGGAAAAATTATTCTTCTTAAGCTTTCGGCCACAAACACCCTTTGCATCACGCTTCCTCAGCCTGACAAAGGGTGTTTGTGTCTGAAAGCTTGCTAGGAAGAATTTTTCCAACTATTTGGGTTGGTCTAATAAAAGATATCGGATTTACCCAAAAAACCTTGTCTGCCTATGTCCTTAGACCAACACAGCTACAACCTACACCCCTGAATCCCACCCCCATGGAGAGCTTATCTGTCTTGCTGATTGAACCAGCAAGGAGAGCCAACCTTCCCAGGAGCTCTGAAGAGTCCTTAGAAGATACAGGATCCAACTTCTGAGTCCATAATCCAGTGAGGTGAGGGTTGTCAAAAGAGGCTGGGAGCCTACAAGTTTATTCTGCAATATTCCATACTTGTGTACTAATAGATCCCCTTCCAGTTTGGGTATTAACACAATAAGAGAGTAAAAGTGATGTTGCAGCTGTGATGGTCCAGTAATGATGCAAGAAATGAGGATTTCTTAGGGTATCTTTTATTGGTTGGTCCTAAGAAATCCTTGTCTTTCAGACATTAACAGGACAAATTCTTGTGGTGTCCATTCATAAACATCTCCTCCAAAATTGGGAGTTTCTTTTTAACCCCCAAGGACCCAGTATTAAAAGCAGCAAATCAGACTAGTACCTAGGTTAAGGGCCCATCACCCAGATCCTGCTTCACCTTAATCCCTAATCACCAGAGGTAATAATATGCATATACAGATTTATTTCAGTAGGCTAGCCTACTGTATGGCTGTTGTGGATACATTACAATTTATTACAGCTTTCTGTTCAGTCAGAAGCTGACCAAAATTTCCATCTATTGACATTATTTTTCTGTAGGTGCCAGTCTTCATCAAAATTAAACTGAAGAGCTTAACAGGCTATAATTCTGATTTGTAAATCATTCTGGAGCTCTGTAATCAGTTCCTGATGCTTGTTGCTGACAGTAATGACTGAGGTTGCTGACCACTTCATATTAGGTACTACCTTTATTTTGTAGTGGTAAAGTAAAGTAATGGACATCAGCTAGAGATTACCAATGACATGCATATGTAGGAGGTTCTTCTGTTGACTGTCATTTGGGGAGAGGATTAGCAGAAAGTGATGCTTGCAGAATACCCAGGATTCATTCATTTTATAGGAACTGTTGTATGTATGCATGCATGCATATGAAACTAAGGTGTACTTTCAGGATGACAAAATCTTGGAATGGAAAGTGTTACTGTGGATAACTAATGGTGTGTGTGTGTTTTCTGTTTTTGAACTAATAAACTCTTGCCTCAGGTTTCCTATATTTGTATACAGCATACCCAGTGTCTTTCATCTGAAAGAATTTTCAGAGATATCCAAGCAGTGCTGTACAGTTGACATAATGCAGTGGCAAATGATTTTAAAGGTACACAAGAATTCATAACAGGGACAAGAAATATTTATAATTAAGATTTTTTTAATATAAAAATAGGCCTAAATCACTTGCATTTTACATATGATGGAACACCACAGAAATATTTGGTATGTGTAGACCTTAAGAGAATTTTGAATGCGTTAATAACTCAGACTTTAAATAATTTGAATACAAAAATTTACTAACATAATTCTGCTTCAACAAGTTCCAGATGTGTTATTCCACCCAATCAGTTTTTCAAAGGGAAATGAAAGTCATGATAATTATAATGGTTCTGTTACAGCAGGGTCCTACCGGAAAGCCATGATCTCCTTAAGGCCCCCTTCCTCCCTACCAAGTCAGCCCAAGGGCACCCTCTAATTCTTGCCCGCCACGTCCTTGATGTTTAAATAAGTTTGGGAGGCTGCCTTACACCCTCTTGGTCACTTCTCGGTGTTGATTCAGGCCCCGTGGTTTCCTGGACTCTTCGTGGGTCTCACTCTGATGGGTGCTTCCCGGGCACCCTAGCCTTATGGGCTATGCGTGGCTCCAACCACCCCCGATAACACACCCCAAGCCTCGCAGGTGGAATAGACGTTGGTCTGTCAGGCCTACACTCGCCCTCTCTCAGGGCCCTCTCTGTAGCACTGCCCTCTCTCAGGGCTCCTCTGCAGCGACACCCTCTCTCTGGGGCCTGCTCAGTAACGCTGCCCTTCTCTTCAGGGCCTTCTCCACAATGCTGCCCCTTTTCGGTAACACTGCCCCCTTCTCTGGGGCTCCTCAGGACTGCTGCCCCCTCTTCGGGCCTTCTCCGGAACGCCGCCCCTCTCCCGGGGCTCTCCATGCCCCCTCTGGGCCTTCTCCGGAACGCCGCCCCTCTCCCGGGGCTCTCCATGCCCCCTCTGGGCCTTCTCCGGAACGCCGCCCCTCTCCCGGGGCTCCCTGTGGCCGAATTGGGCCTTCTCAGTCAAACCACCCTCTCTCGGGGCTCCCCTATAATACCGTCCTCTCTCAGGGCTTGCCAGCAAGCTGTCCCCTTCTCTGGGGCTCACCACGCCCACACCAGGGCTTCTCAACCGCCCCTCTCTGGGGCTGGGGTCTAGGCACCCCATACACAGCGCCCTTACTGGCACTGGGGTCCCCACGCTGCTGTGGGTCCCCTATGAGGCCTCCTCCATCCCCTTATAGCCTCCCCCAAACCACCAGGGTAACAACAACGCAAAACACAAGCCCCTAAGCTATAACTTAACTTAAAGCCACCCAGCTGAAACCACATTGCTCACACATCCCAGAGCTGCCATCCTTTACCTGGCATGGGCTGTACCTGCAGTTCTCAGCTCTTTGCTCAAGGAGCTCCTTTCTCTCTAGCTGCTAGCAGAAAACTGCTCCTGGCCTCCTGCCTGTGATTTATATAGGAGCCAGGCCCTGCCCCTTTCAGTCAGCTGACCTCCTGGTTGCCCTGGCAACCCACAGCTGGACTCCTTATACCCTGCTAGGGCTCTTTCCCCAGCAGTTTCCCCTCTTTAGAAACAGGGCACCTTAGTGCCCTGTGACAGGTTCTAATCTACAGATAAATTCAAAGTCCAAACATATAGAGTATGCTGCCCAATATCTATTTGACTGGATATCAGAAATGTAGACAGAGTTTACCACTGAATTTCTACTTACACCGTTAGCATGATGCATCACATGGATGGGGTTCTCTGTTCACTCCCTGGAGCGAGCTGTTAACAGCAGGTTTGTTTACAACCATTTCCATCTTCTTTTCTTCTCCAGTTCCATCTCATAAAACCACCAGAGTTCATGATCTCTTGAGAGTACACTGCATGCAGAATTACCAGATAAATTCAGTGGGAGTTGTGGAGTTGGAGCACTTGCAGGTCTGGAACCTTTACTCCCACACTCTCAGTTCTCACTGAAGCCTTTCTACCTCTGACTCAGGCTCTTTTGTTTCCATCTCTTCAAGTGGTTTATGCTCTTATTTTCCCTGTCTGATGTTCTATGGCAGCAGTGAATTCCCCCTTTCCTTGCTTCCTCTTTTTAAGCTAATTTCCTGTTCAAAACAACAGTTTCCTAAGCAAGAACTGAGATCTTGATTATATTTACTTTAAAATGGGTTGAAAGCATCTTAAATATAATTAATCATAGATTCAGCCGTACCCTAAGACGTTACATATGATATGACACTAGAGGTATGACTTCTTAAATCACAACAAAACCCATCAATGAGCCACTGAGGTAGAGATCTTCCTCAAATCAAGGGATTATGAGGGATGTGACTCTTTCCAAAACTTATATTGCCAGCAATTGATTTTTATAAGAAAACTGCTGGTTTTAAACACTCTAGCAAAGAAATATCCTGCTGAGACCCAGAGAGCCAAATGTATCCTATTCTCAAGATTTATCTTTTTTTTAAAAAACATACACAGGTTCTTTGTTTATTCCAGTTATTCTGTCATCAGATATGACGGAAGATGTCCTGATTTCTGTTTTCAGGCCAGAGAACCCAGTAATTCTCTCTTGGATAAACATTTATCTTTTGTTGTTTGTCAGTATATATTCCTTCTAACCTGGAGCTATAAGTGAATCTTCCTTTTAGTTTTGTACTATTACTGGGGATGACAACAATAGTGCTACAATTAATAAACTGCTTTTCATTAAATTGATAAAAATGACCGGTGGTCTGGGAAAGGTGTCCAGCTAATTAACATTAAGGCTTTATTTTCTGAAAAGGAGTCTACCATGGAAATTGCCAAACATCCTAATCTACTGATAACTTTAAATTTACATCTGATAACTTCAACTTTTACGGAGAACTGAATTTTAAAGATGTCTAATAGCAACAGCAGCAGTAGCCCCTCACATGCTGTTGAATCACTGGAAGACACAGGCAAGCTCCTAAGCTTGACTAATATTATCTGTACTGTGCTTTAAAGAAGTTGCATGTTGTTATTGTTGTTTCCAAGGCCTGTTCCTACTGTTTGTTCTGAGATGCAGGATGCAGGAAGTCTGCTTTATACATCTTTCAGTAAAGGGAAGAATGAAATCTGTGGGCATTTCTTTTCATTATATGGTGATTCATTTCTGCTTGCATGACTTCTCATTTTTGACTCTAGTGTATGATGTTTCATGACAGCACTAATGCATTTGTAATTCGAGCATTTTTTTAGTTAGATTTCACCACCTGTGCCCACAGATCTGTGCTGGAGCTGGCCTGCTGCCCACCGGTGAGTGCGGCGTGGACCACGCTCCAGAGGCAGCAAGTCTCAGTGGCCATGCACTGCACCCAGCCTCCGGTGGCTCCAGCCGCTCCCAGGGCTCCAGTGCGGTCATGCCCCGCCTGGTACCCCAGCAGCCATGGTCCGCCCTGTTGTTCATGCCCATTCCGGCCAGGCTGCCAGTTTTGTCCATGCCAGAGCAGGGGCTCCTAGGCCCAGGCCCAGCTGGCCTGTGCGTTAATCCACCTATGCCATAGGGAAGAGAAAGCTTTCCCTTTTAAAAAGGGACAGAGGGCAGCTTCCCCTTCTGCTGATGTTCCTGGGCCCGGAAGGGAGTGTTTATGATATAGCTCAGGTGGGGCTTGTTGTTTAGAACCAGTGGTTTGCATTGGGACTGTGATGGGCAGTATTTGCAGGTCCCATTAGTGTCCTAAGGGCATGCAATCACCTTGAGCCCTGCTGGGGCAGGCTCAAGGCCCGAGCAACTACCGAGCCCGGAGCAGAGCAAAATGCGGGGCCTGGCACCCAAGAGGGCAAGACTAGGGTTGGTGCCTCAATATCAGGTCCGCTACAGAGGGCCTGGGCTAGAAGCCCCAGCTACAGGAAATGGACAGAGGCTGAGGAGGCCAAAGGCCCAACAGGAGAGACTTGACAGTACAGTGACACCTGTGAGGCTTGGAGCATGGTAAAGGGGAGTTATAGAGCCACATAATTAGCCCTGCAGGCTATAGATGCTCTGCAGAGGCAAGGTCAGGTTGAGAGGGCCCACAGAGCCTGAGGGCATACTTGAGACCAGTGGCATGGATGGGAACCCCAGTGAGGATTTAGCTGGACTAAGGCTAATAGTAAGGCACAGGGCGTGTGGGCAGCCTGCCTTTTAATCCCATAATTACATCAAGGTGTGACAGGTGAGACAGAATGGGGGACACCCTAGAGGCAGAGCTGGCATGATTGCAGAGCTACCATGGGCCCTGGGACCCCAATGTGCTACAACTGTTAATGGTCTATTATTTTGTTAATGTTCTTCACTGTTAATGGTCTAGTGCTTATATTTCCCCATCACTGTAATACATACAGAATCAAGAGATAAAAATGAGTCAGAAACATTTTTAATTTTTAGTTTTTAATAAACTCTGTTATGTATGTAATTATTCAAGCTACTTAGAGACTAAAAGAAACTGAATACTCAGCTAACGTTCTGAGGGATTATGTTACTAATCTGAAATAGAAACCTCTACCACTCACAGCTTGGTTAATTACCTACAAACCCATTTAAAATTTTTCACAATAAAAATGTTAAACATGACTGTAAAGATGCAATTGTTAAAACATTTTTTTACTGCTTAAAGAGGTTAACAGACTGGAATAAAAGGGAAGTGAGAAACCATATGGACACATTTAATTTTTCTCCTAAAATGATATTTGTCTAATCCAGTTCCCAAAAGAACTACTAAATTATCATCTTAATTAGGAATGTGTATGTTAACATGATGATGTATAATGGGATTGATGTTCATGGGATATAATCACATACATACTTATGATTTTAGGTCAACATTAGGAAGAAGAGAGAGGCACTTTTATATTTTTTTTCTTGGTTTTAAGGTGTGGGGGGGGGATTGAGGCCCCCATGGTGAGGGAGGGAGTAGGGCAGGGGCAGGGGCAAGCGCTGCACAGCCAGGGTGAAGTGCGAGGTGGAGCCATGAAAGCACTTCGTTTGGGAGGTGTGGGCGCAGTGGGGGACAGTTCCTTCCACTGCACGCACCCCAGAGGACATCCAGGCGGCACATGCCCCGCAGATCTGTGCACAGGGCAGAGGCAGCTGCTGCTGCAGGCTGGACTCTGCACCCCGCTGCCCCAAGAGCCTCATGATGCCATGTGCCTGCTGCAGCCAGCGAGCAGGACACACACACACGTACACGCACAAACACAGACACACACGCAGGCACAGATGCACACACACACGCTGACAGACACACAAAGATGCAAGACGCACACACCCAACAAAGTGTGTGTGAGAGGAAGGGGCAAGGCAGGGGAGAGGGAAGGGGATGGAGGGGGGCAGATAAAGAATAGGTTTGGGGGCAGAGTGTGTCTCTGTGCTTGCTCCCAGGAGCAGGATGGGGGAGGCAAGGGCAGCGGTGCCCCTCTGCAGGCCACACACATGCCGCCTGACTGGCTGGACTGAGGGAGGCACGGGGCTCGCACACCCCCACCGCCACTGTCCCACAACACCTCTACCACACCCTGCCCCGCTTTCCCACAGCCAGTTGCATGTGCAGCTCCGCAGGCTGCTGACGGGTGGCCTGCAGAGGGTCACTGTTGCCCTCACCCCCCAGATCCTGCGCCTGGGAGTGGGCACAGAGAGCTGAGGTGGGGGGCAGAGAGGCACCGCAGTGTACTGCGTGGGGCCAGCAGCACCCGGCGCACCCCTCCTCCTCCCCCTCCCCCGGGTAAGAAGTATGGGAAAGCACCTGGGGAGATGCCATCACCGCACCCCAGAGTGCACTCCATCCCCGTCTGCCTGCCCACCCACGCATACCCCCTACAGCCTTTCTAAGTACCATTGGGGGTATACGTACCCCCACTTGACTACCCCTGTGCTAGGCATTGTACAAATATATTTTAATGTTTCCACCTTATGCTAATCTGAAAATACCACTTACTGCCTTCCTTGTAGGATAATGAATGAAAATACAAACATTTCAGATCTACCTCTTTTTATAAGAGTTTAGTGCCAATCTACTTAAATTTGGATGGCTGAGCAACACATCAGAACAAGTAAAGAGCCATCCGATCCTTAGATGAGAGAGGGGTTACAGAATTCAGAATTAGTGATTGTAGGAGACCAAAAATATCAGTAGGTAAGGCAGTGCAGTCACAGAGATAAAACACAGTAACCAGAAGGAAACATTGAGGTGAGGACACTTGCCAGTGCTAACTGCTCTGAGAAAACATCCATGGAATTCAATGGATGCTGACAGCCATGGAGACTGAAGAAAGTGTCTACTGGGACAGTGCAGCTTGCAGGTGGTGAAGCTCACGGGAAAGGGACCAGGCTTGTGCCCTATAAGCCCTGAGCCTGAGCGGGTCCAGTAGTCTAGCCCTGAGATCATGCTCCTGACAACAGAGCAGCAGGGCTCCTGAATAGACTGAGGAAGCAACTCTGCAGGCCTGGGAACAAGGGCAGTAGCTGGGGCAAAGACATACTTTTTTGTACAGGCAGGTAGTCTTTCTATGCTCAGAGGAGGTTGAGTGCCTGCCAGAGGACACAGATGCTTTTTAGTAAGTTGCACAGGTGTTTAGCATTGAGCCCTGCTGGGGGCAGGCTCAAAGCCTACTTAGAGGACCAGTAGCCCAGAAGGGCCCAGGGTACTTACCAGGCTACGCAGGTGCTTTTAATGGAGTTACACCAGTGTTTAGCCTTGAGCTCTACTGAGGGCAGGCTCAAGACCCACTTAGAGAACCAGTAGCACAAGAGGGGCTGAGAGTGGGGCCCAGCAGTGAGTTCAGGAGCCCAGAAAGTAGGGATCAGAAGATCCATAAGCCAAGACTCAGCAAGGGCTGAGAGTTGGATCAGAGGATCCAGGAGCCCAGAGCTGGGCTGAGAGAAAACGGGACCAAAGGAAGTCCAGAAGCCAAGGGAGTGGCCAAGAATTGGAATAGAAGGTCCACGAGTCCAGAGGAGGGCAGAGAGCTGCATTAGAGGGTCCACGAGTCCGAGAGGGGTAAGAGGTAGACCAGAGGGCCAACGAGCCTGGACGAGGGCTGCACATGAGGCCAGCAAATCAAAGAACCCAGAGTGTAGCATGCAAACTGAGTTATGCTAAGGCTTTTAGCTATAATCCAGGCCTTCCCAGACCTAAGCAACAAAATTGAACTGAGTGCCTTCTGTTGCACTGGGAAATGTGAATGCTATGATTGGGCACTGGGCGAGCAAGGGACAGCAGTTTCTCTATAAGGAATGTAGCTGCCACAGTGCCAGGGAATTGGTGCACTATAGAAGGAATGCTTGGCACAGAGCCAGAGGATTGAGCAATTTGAGATAAGAGAAGTTACAAAAGTGATGGGCAAACAAAGGAACACGTGTGTATTCTGTGTTGCCACCCTGGATAGACAGGAACAACCTTGGACTTCTTGTTTGAACAACAAGGAATCCAGAACCTAACATCCCACACACCCAGCAGAGGATCTGAGGCCGGTACCACCAAAAGTCGCTGCTATAACACCCAAAGGAACTGCTTGCCAGGTCGTATTGCAAGGAAGAATACTTGTAATAAGCTTAGGGGTTACTATTAAAAGTTCGCTTGATACCAAATTGGACGGAGGGTCATGTCACTCCTTGGGGGTTTCTGGTAAAAGAAATCCTAGGGGCAGCAAGAGAGGGGCTGCATGTGGGACCAGGGTGTCTGAGAGTCCAGAGAATGGACTGCATATGAGTCCAGAGAGTCTGAGAGCATAGGGAATGGCTGTGTGTGGGACAAGGGTCCAAGAGTCCAGAAAGGGGGGCTGAGAGGCGATCGGAGGGTCTGGGAGCCCAGAGAAATGGGATGAGAATATCAAGGCAACCCAGACAGGGGCTAAGTGGAACTAACCTCAAGTGACATCAAGATAACACCTGCGAGGTATGGGGTGTTGTATAGGGCAGGATGGAGCCATCCAATATGCCCTTAAGGCTACTATTGTCCTGCGGGGGCACGGACAGGCCAAGAGAGCCAATTTTCATGTGAGGGCTGAGCTGAGAAAAAAGGGGTCTAGGAGGGACCCAGTGGTGAGTTGTGAAGACTCAAGCTCACTTTAAAGCTTGTAGGCAGTCTCCTTTACACTATCTCTAATAAGAACAAGGTATAGCAAGAGATTGCTCAAGGGAGGGCTACATTAGAGCCTGAGTCAGGCAAGGGCCTCATGGCCACTAGGGGGAGTCATAGCTGCCACTGTGGCTTGGTCCTGTCACATCTGCCTTATCTACAGTAAAAGCATTTTATCCAAGTTTCCTCTCATTGCTGTTCTGAGAGATCCATTTCCAAGAGAAAGAACAGAGTTGAGTCATTTATCTACTAGCAATTTGTCTGAACTTAGTAACTCATTTCAACAGAAACAAAGAGCCTTCACATCTACCTAAGTATTAATGTACTTTGCTTGGTTTAATTATATGCCCCCTGGAAAAAATTACAGAAGCACTATTGTGTTGTTAGTAAATTTCAACTATGAATAAATTAAACAGTCTTTTGAATAAAAATCTGAATGATTTTTGTCCTCATTGCTAAGGTTTCCAGATTGTCTCAAAAGGTATTCCCTATATTGTATATTATAATATGACTCCTCTTTCTGTTTTCCATATTTGCTAAAATACCTCTAGGGTTTCAACTTATTTTTCTTGTCTTGAGCACTGAGTGACTATGAAAGCCTACTGTAAATGAGCAGCTATGATACCCTATACTATACATGTCTATTATGATGTGAGGGTTGCTAAAGAAATTACTCTTTATATCTGAAAAAGTGAACAAAGAATTTAACAAATACAGTACTTTCATACTTTTAGCACATTCTGCCTCCTCAGAGTAATTTCTAAAACAAATGTGATGCCTATAAAATGTAAAAGCACACAAAATGGAGATAAAAAACAAAGTGGAAGGCAATATGAATTAGCTGCATTTTTTTGAAGAGAAGAAGCCCGTGAGCTCTAATCATAATTAAAACTACAAAGAAATGGATACTTATAGGTTAAAGAAATGAAAAAGTATTTCAAGCAAAAATCAGTAGTATAGAAATCCTAAATCTAAAGTGAGACAAAAAAAATTAAGATCTTAGCCAGATTGTACAACTTTCTGTACAGTAATGCAGAGGACAAATTCGGACCCTTGGATTTCTCTTTTTAATAATAATCAGTTTCTCCTTTGCCATGAGTTCTACCATGAATATTTTTCAAGAGTATATGCATCAATTCTTCCTGTCATAAGTAATAAATAATTCAAAGTAAGATGAGAACAAATGTAAAACAAAACTGATCAAAAATATCTGTTTCCGAGAAGTGCTGAGTTCAGAAGCTGTTGATCCTTAATACAAACTCAGAGTTTATTTCACAGGCATGTCAAAGACTTGCTTGACTATATGATGTTTAAGAGTACTCCATGGTTTATGTCATGGTGTGCATGAACTCCACGTGCCCCCAGAGGCTGGGGGGGCACAGTGACTGCCTGCAGGCAGCGGTGGCAGTGGCGGAGGCATCGCAGCGGCGAATGGGGAGCTCCTGCAGGCGGCCACAGCAGTGTTGGCAGTGGGAGGGAGGGGGAGGTGGTGAGTGCTGACCAGTGGTTGGCGACCACCTGCAGATGCTGCTCTGCTGGCAGTGGCTAGCGCCAATTGGCGATCGCCCGCAGACACTGCCAGCTTAGTCAGCGGGAAGGGTGGTGGTGGCAAGCAGCAACCGCCTGCAGGCACTGCCAACAGTGTTGACAGCGCTTCTGTCAGGGGGTGCACTGCCAGTCTCAGGTGGGTATATGTGCACCCCTATGTGTTGCCAATGATGGTGTGTGTGCACTCACACACATGCATGCACAGATCTGTACCCATTCCTCCAAGCAATTTTTCATATGAATGACTTTTGAACTATGTAAACCTCAAAAACCATCTCAACTAGTTCCTACACTGGTGTTAGATTCTGCAGATCTAGATCCAATAATGTTAAAAAAAAATCCTTAATATGTTCCAAAATTAATGCTAGATAGTAGAAGTGAAACTGATCCCAATCTAAAATTATCTATTTTTCCAATCTGAGAATTCTCTCTCTGTACATAAAGGTACTGAGATGGATCCCAATGGCAGAGTAGACTGTGATGTCATTCCTTTACTAGCAAGTGGTAATAATGTCAAACTTAAGAGTTAAACAATTAGAAGATTAAGTAAAATGAACCCTTTAAATATCTGTTCTCATTGCCTATGTTGGCTTTACTCATGTTCATTATAGGAACACAGAAGCTTCTAGGTTGCATCAGAACAACAGTTCACTCAGCTCAGTATCCTGATCTGACAGGACACAGTACTAAGTGGCTAGAAGAACCTGGGAGAAAATAAATGTGGGACAATCATGATATACTCAACCAGAAGGTAAACTTTACTTCTGAACATCTTCAGTTTTGCTTATGTCCTGAAACTAGAGAGTTTACCTCATTACAGTTTTGGGTTTTTTTGCACAAATTGGATGTTTTCAGCCATGAAAGAATCTAATCCTTTCCTGAAACCTACTCTGCTGTTAGCGTTATCCAGTAGTAATGAATGCTATAGGTTGCTTTGTAGAATAAACACATTTCCTTTATCATTTTTATTTGTTGCCTTTCCGTTTTATTGAATAGCCCATTGTTCTTAGAAACATAGACTCACCAGGGTCCTCATAGGTCACAAAGTCCAGTCTCCTGTGTTTATAGGCAACCTGTCCAAAAGCATCCACAAGAATGTCTACTTTAACCCCTCTCACAACACACAGACACAAAGTACTCAGGAAAAAATATGAGACAGGACAAATAGGAGTATACAATTTATTGTCTCCCCAACACTAATCATTTTATCTCTCTCAATCAGGTATCCTCTTATTCACCACTTCTCTAAATCCGCGTTCCTCAACCTGTGGGTTGCGACCCAAAAGTGGGTCACAATAATATATAAAAGAGTTGTGAACAAACTTTAAAGAATGGATCAGCAAACTTTAAAAATGGATTCTCCTTTAAAGGAAAAAGACGTGGGAAACCATGGGTTGCCCTTTGCGGGCTGGCAGAGTTCCAGTCTGCAAGGGGCTGTTTGGAGTTGAGGGGAATGGGAGCTGGGGGGAATTGGCTGTTTGGGGCTGGGGGAAATGGGAGGAGGGTGATCAGGCAGGGGACACCACATGCATGTGCACATGCACACATGAATGTGGCAGCCAGACAGCATAGAGAGCAGCTCCCTGCAGGTAAGTCTATGGGACAGGGTGGGGAAAGGGGGAGGGCATAGATGATGCATCAGGGTGTCAGGGAGGGGGCACAGATGATGCTGCCTGCCACCCCACCTCGCCTCTGGGGTACAGTTATGGCCTGAGGGGAGTGGTGGCAGCAGCTGAGCCATGGAGGTGGGGTGGATCCACAACCTGGCTGTGGGAGGAGGTGAGGGCAGTGTGGCCTCACCCTGCTGTCTATTATTCCTCATGCTACTGGCAGTGTGGCTGGCATGGGGGTCCTGACAGTGGTGGCAGCAATGAGTCTCACCACTCCATTCTGCCCTTCCACACCAGGTCCTCTCTCCTGGGCTGCAGAGGCAGCTCCTGCCTGTGCTGGTCCAGCCAGGCTGCAGTACCATGGGTGCAGAAATTTGGTGGACCAGTGCCCCGCCATCCCACACACACACTGGGGCCTAGGGCTTGGGGGTAGGGGGCAGCGGATCAGGAGAGAGGGGCATCAGCAGGGTTGTGGGGTGGGGGCTGTGGGTTGGGAGTGAGAGGCACCAGCAGGCCTAGGGGGCTGTTTTCTACTTAACCTATTTACTGGGTCAGGACTGGCAATCAGTGTTTACAAATGGATCCTGGTACAAAAAAAGTTGAGAACCACTGGTCTAAATTAAGCAGTCCTAATGCCTTTAATCTTTGCTACTAACGTTACTTGTGTAAATAGTAGGGGTTTTATAAGACAATGTCATATAGAATAAAATGCTCCCTGGGACTTTTGGGAGTTTTAATTTTAAAATAGCTCACTTTTGTGAAATAACTAGAAGTCTTAATATTCTACAGGATTCAGGGTCTCTTATCACCCTCCACCATATTAGGCTTTACCTTCCATGCCAAGTATTAAAAGGGCAGCAAATTTTGAGCTTAAAAATAGTTTGCCTATTTATTTTTGTTCTTTATTATTATAGTTACTGTTCTCTACAGTTTTCCATTTAAGAGAAGGAAAAAATACCCCAGAGGTGGGTACAACAAATGCTGGCTTTCCTGTTAAATTCAGGAGCACAATTTCAGACTTAGGGTATGGGCAAGTGTTCAGTTTTAGCACTAAGAATTTCCAGTTCTTAGCACTAGGAAGATAGGGAATATACAGTAGTGGATCAAAAACAGGGAAAGGAGGATTGTGTCCCTTTGCTTTGGCTATGCCATGCATGCACAGTGAGCTCTAAGGTCTCTAACTGGTCAGCACAGGCTCTTGTCAGAGCTCCACATGTGATGTGAGCTCTGAGCTCACCAGTTGAACAGGGCTGGGTGGGTCTGGCCAGAGCCCCTGCTATTACAGGGCTTTGAAGCCTAAAGGGTTAATGCTACTTCTATTTGCTCTTTGCCTCCTCACTGAATTTAATAGCAGGGGGAAAAGAGGGAGCAAGATACAATGGCAGCTCTCAAACTCTTGGCTCCAGAGTCACTCAAAAACAAAGCAGGCAGTCCTATGCTGAGCTCACATGCAACATTGCTGCACCCCCTCAGGCTGTCAATTGCCCTTGGAGAGGGAGAATGGAGGACTGTGGAATTTTGAGGGTCCTACAGTCCCTCATTGCACCTTGTGTAATTGAACAGGAGATACATGCGACACCAGAAAATAGTGAAGTTGCTGTTTGAAACAGCTAACAGTTTGTGGCAGAAGCAGTACGATTTTTCTAACATAAACTGCATCAACACCTGTATGCTTGTTTTTTGTGCTGGGAACAAGGCACAACTTGCACAGCTCTAAATTAATTTTCTGACACAAATAAATTAAACCTAGGAGATTTGCAATATTCCATGATTGAAGTTGGTGAGTTTGTCCAGATATATTCCTGAGGGCAAAATTTTGCCCACTGAATAGCAAATGGATTGGAAATGCATGTTTGCCTAAACTACTTCTCTGTAACTAAAAGTAAAATAAGTGTTGAGGGTTGCACCGTTTACAGCACCTGGAACATATTACATTTTGCTCTGTCTTCTCTCACACACACAGAAGTATCAGCAACATTTTGTATTAATGGATATCCATTTTGTGATCATATAATGACAGACCTATTATACTGTATTTGCAGGAGAAGATGGAATTGAGACTGCTATAGGAAATTCAGCTCTGTGTTTTCTGGCTTTTGTGCATAGAAAGTCTACATTTAAATGTAGTCTTCTGTGCATCATGTAACACTGATTTGGTTATGAATGAAAATCAATCCCTAGTTGCTTTCTGTTCACATGCCAAAAATCCTATACGAGTTTATTACAATAGGCAGTCTGCTCTTTGGAGAGATCTAGAGCTTGAACAGCAAAGAGTGAACTTCAGAGCTTGCTCAGTCAAATAACAATACTGACAGTCTACAGTCACCAATATTTCACTTTCATAATCAATAAATTACACTCAAAATGAACAAAAATAGGCTATTGATTTTGATTCCCAGCTACCAAATGCATTAACATTTTATTTGTAAAGGCATTTTCCCCTCTCACCACTCCAGATTGCAAGAAGAAAGGACTATGAATTTTCCCAGCTGGCCAAACTAGAATAGCTTTTCTTCCCTGACAAAAACCCCTTGGCTTTGGTACTTTATCCCAGCTCTGAATCCTTCATGTGGCATTGGTAGTCCTTCCTTCTCTCCTAGATGCACTGTATGACAACATATTGCTATACTTAGAGCTGGAGCATACATGCATACTAACACCCTGGCTAGGCAAGCTGTCCAGCCGGGGGGCACTAGAGGTCTGGGCCCTGCTCCTTCCCTGTTCTTAAGAGACCCCATTAATTGACAGCCTGTCCTTTCCTCTGCCTGGGAAGGAGGCAGACTGTCAACAGGCAGTCCCCCGTCTTTTAAACTGCTTCATGTGCAGTCCAGATGGGCTACACACAGGATAATTTAAATCTGGAGGTGCAGTGACACAAAGCCAGGGAGAGCCTCTCTGGCCCTGGTTCCTGGCGCTCTGGTTTTTAGATTACCATGTGTCCCACCCAGCTGGGCAGCATATGCAACGTTTAAAGCTTACAGGACTGGGAACCAAGGGCAAGAGAGCTTCCCTGGCCCTGATTTCTGGTTCTTCAGGCTTTGAAATTGCTGCCTGTGCTGCCCAGCTGGACAGTGTAGGCAGCAAAGGGTAGGTGGGGCATGGGGAACTGGGCTTGAAGGCATTGTTCAGAAGCCCAGTTCCCACCCCTGCCAGCTATGAAAACTGCCTCCCCCTCCCTGAGCCTGGTTCCCTGTGCCCCTGTCTTCCCATTGCCGCCCATGCTGCCCACCTGGCTGTCTCCAGTCTGCAGAAGAAGCCGGGTGAAGTGTACAGGCATTCATTCTTGTGAAAAAAACTCTCACAAGGGAAATCTTCCAAGTGTCAAACTAGAAGCTCTTTCTCCCAGAGGGGATGTCTTCTGTAGGAAAAAATGAATGGGGGTGGGGGGAAGGGAGGAGCAGGCGCATGCATGGTAGGGGGAGGCTTCCTTCCTCTACCTACCCCTGCTCAGCTGCTCAAGGAGGAAACAGAAGTTTTGTCTTCTCCTCTTTGTGACAGCCCCACAAAGCCAAATGGGATGCAGGCAGAATCACCCAAAATTAACCCTTGCAGGTTCCCTATGGTACTCTGCTATAGAGCATCCCTGTCTGATAGTACATCAGACAAGGATTACATTTTTATATGACTGGGCATTTAAAATGCATTCTACAACTGTGAATGTTTGTTGTGTTGTGGCTACAGAGCACTTTCGGGGGCATCACCGCCTGAAAAATATAACTTCTGTACACACCCTAAGTGTCAGTGGTGGCAGTGATCTCTCACAGTCAAGGATAATCACTCCCGCAGGTCAAGTAAAGAGTTGTAAATGAGTCTGTTGATGGTTAAGAAGGCCAATCCGAGAGCCACAGACTCTTTGGCAAATGCCACAGGTGGTGGTTAAAGGGGGGGACAGACCATGGATTTCTCAGTCTTGCTTCCTTTCATAGATTCATAAATTCATAGATGCTAGGGTCAGAAGGGACCTCAACAGATCATCAAGTCTGACCCCCTGCCCAGGCAGGAAAGAG
>NW_005842151.1:131787-134437 GCF_000455745.1 Alligator sinensis | reverse complement strand
ACTCCGGAGCATGCACCCACAATTTAGTATCATCCACAAACTTGGACAGAGTACACTTCACACCCACATCCAAGTCACTGATGAAGATATTGAAGAGTACAGCTCCAAGGACTGAACCCTGTGGGACCCCACTACCCACATCCTTCTGTAGCAGAAAGCCCCCTTTTCCTCTTGCCTGCATTTGCTTTCTCCTCTTTGGATATGTTTCTCCTCTTCTACCTTTTCTTCCTTCCTCTTTCTTTCACTATAAGATAAGGAATTGTGTTTTAAAGTTTGTATGTGTGCATTTTGTATCTCCCCTTGTATTTTGGTATTTTTATCTATTTGTGTGCCATGGCATTATTCTTGTAGCTTATATTTTATACTCCTCACCTTTTAACTAAATGTGTTTAGTTTCAGAAGTAAGTTATACATTGTAACAATGTTAACAAGGGCAGGAATCAAACCTCCTCTTCCCTGTATCAGGCGGCCCCCTAAAAGAGCAAGTGAATCAGCGATTGAATGCGTAACACAGTAGCAGGCAGCAGTTAGCACCTAGGGAAACCGCAGATCAACCAACGGAAGAAATCAATAGGAGACAAAGTAGCAACCGGGAATTCTCTAAACTACACTGTTTAAGGGCTAGAAGCCCTGGTCTGAGTTAATCAATGCCAGGGACCAACTTTTGGGATGAATATCTCCAGATCGACCGCTTCCATAGCCCTATTCAAAATTCATCAACGGACTCCCAAACCTGCATGTACATGCGGACAACCCCTGGGGCTGATAGATGCCATCCAGTAGCCACCGAGGGGGAAGTCCCACGAGGGTCAATGACCCCTGGATTGGGCAAACCTGAAAAATGGGGAGTCACCAAAGTCTGTCAAGGGCAGATAAAAAGCAGTGAAAAGTGACCCTCAGCAGCACTCTCTTGATCTCCAGCTTGACCAGCACCCAACCTGTCCAGCCAGAAGGACCAGCCGGCAACCCCCTTTTGGAAGATAACACCACACTGGAAGAAGCCTCGACTGGCCATTGGTGGCAGACTCCAGCGCCTGTGAGATAGGTATACCCGACTCTTGTAACTCATTACTGTGTGTGTGCATGTGTGTGTGTGTGGGGACCAGCCCCAAGGTTTATGATTCAACTTCATTACAGTGTTTCAATCTGCCTAATAAACCAGAATTTTAAGGATCCCGATATTGGGGCTGGGAGACCGAGTGATATTGCTTCCCAACCATTTCCTTGTATGTTTGCAGATAGTGGCTTTTACCCCCTACTAGACCCTCTACATGTCTGGAAACAAAAGATTGAAACCTATTTATTTTCTTTTAGGACATATTCACTAATATAAAAAAAAGAAGACATTATTTTTTCAAAAAGTATGAAAAGACTATAACTCCAAATCTTCAATGAATTTGGCCATGTTCTGTATTTAGCTCTAGTAGAGGTCCACTCAGTCTGTACTTGAGCTGTATTCTTATAACTTTTGTTCCTTGAAAAAAATATTTTCCATCTTTAACACTGTGTCATATGACTTAGACCTATATTTAAGGGACTTTGTTCCCCGTCTGCAGATTTGGAAACAGTCCAGTTGAAACCAGACCTGAACCAAAGTACATTAAAGTGAGCAGGAGAATTACAGTACCTTAAAGGGGCTTTGAATCATTGTAGTGTTGCAGTGTTGTCACTGTGATGGTCCAGGAAATACAAGAGGCAAGACATAAGGAAGGGCACTTGATGCCTGAAAGCTTATTCAACAGCTCTTCCAACTCTACAATTGGTCAAAAAAAAGATATCACTAAAAATCCTTGTCCTTTGAATCTTAGGATTTCCTAGGCTGATATCCTGGTCTAACTGAAGCCAAAGGCTGCTCAAATTGACTTCAGAAGAGCCAGGCTTTCATGGTAAATATCCATCTTATAGATTCATATATTAATAGATTCACAGATTGTAGAGTCAGAAGGGACCACAATGGATCATCGTGTCCGACCCCCCGCCCCTGGCAGGAAAGAGGACCGAGGTCAGATGACCCCAGCCAGGTGACTATCTAGCTTCCTCTTGAAGACCTCCAAGCTAGGTGATAGCACCACCTCTCTTGGAAGCCCGTTCCAGATCCTGGCCACCCTTACTGTGAAAAATTTCTTCCTAATATCTAACCGAAATTCACTCTCAACTAGTTTACACCCATTATTCCTAGTCACTCCCTGGGGCGCCCTAATAAACAGCACTTCCCCTATTTCCCATTGACCTCCCCTAATAAATTTATAGGCGGCCACAAGATCTCCCCTCAGCCATCTCTTGTGAAAGCTGAAGAGATTCAGCTCTCTCAAACTCCCCCCATAGGGTCTATCACGAAGGCCACTAATCATGTGAGTGGCCCTCCTCTGGACGCTCTCGAGATTCCCCGCATCCCTCTTGAAGTGTGGCACCCAAAATTGGACACAGTACTCCAACTGCGGCCTGACCAGTGCCGCATAGAGGAGGAGCATCACCTCCTTTGTTCTATTAGTCATCCACCTGCTAATGCACGACAAGGTGTGATTGGCCTTGTTGATGGCCTTGTTACGCTGCCGGCTCATGTTCATCTTGGAGTTAATTATGACTCCAAGATCCCTCTCTGCCTCCGAGCTGCTGAGAAGGACACTCCCTAACCTATAGGTGTGCTGGG
>NW_005842151.1:110860-130169 GCF_000455745.1 Alligator sinensis | reverse complement strand
AAGAACCTCCATGAGCGGCTTGTTTTGGCTGTCTGCTCCTCCCAGCAGATATCTGGATAGTTTAGATCTCCCATGACCACCGCCTCCCTCGCCTGTGTGGTGTCTGCTAGCTGCCCAGAGAATACATCGTCTACCTCTTGATCCTGATGAGGAGGCCTGTAGTAGACCCCCACAACCAGGTCCTTTTCCCCTGGCCCCCCCTGGATCCAGACCCACAATGCCTCAGTGTTCCCCTCCTCCACCCCCGCCTTAATGGTGGAAGACATATAGTGCTCCTTAACATAGAGTGCTACCCCCCCACCTTTTTTCCCCACTCTGTCACACCTATACAACCTATACCCCTCAATGCCTACCGCCCAGTCATGTGTAGAATCCCACCATGTCTCGGTTAGTCCGACTAGGTTGTACTGGGTGCTAGCAAGCAAGAGTGCGAACTCCTTCTGCTTGTTCCCCCTACTCCTGGCATTTGTATAAAGACATTTTAGTCCCCCAAAGAGGGCTCTTGGTGCCCCTGTGCCTTGATGGCATGTGTTCCTTTTATTACTTACTTGGTGTGGTCTGGTGCCTTGTTTATGGCTTACCACCCCCTTAATACTTCCCCAGTGTGATCTCGCATGAGCCTAGCTTAAAGCTCTTTGGAGGAGATCAGCCAACCTGTGGGCGAACAGATACTTACCTCTGGGAGACAGATGAAGATCATCATCTCCCAGGAAGCCTCTTCCCTGAAAGTGCTGGTCATGGCTGTAAATTCGAAGCTCTCCTGAAGACACCAACTCTGGAGCCGCCGGTTGACTTCCTTGATGCGGGCACCCTGGCGTCTCCGGCTGCTGCCAACCGGAAGGATGGAAGAAAATACAACCTGTGCTCCAGTCTTCTTGAGGCTGTCTCCCAGTTCATGGAAGTCCTTCATGATGTGGTCAGGGCTGGTCCTAGCCGCATCATTGGTTCCCACATGGACGAGGACCATGGGGTAGTAGTCAGAGGACTTAATGAGAGCAGGAATCACCTCAGTGATATCCCTGATCTTAGCTCCAGGCATGCAGGAGACTTCTCTCACCATAGGATTTGGTCGACAGATTGGCCTCTCCGTGCCTCTCAGGATCTTCTCATCATAGATAGATGATGTCCTAGTTTTAGCTGTGATATTGATTGAGGTTGATGTTTCTTTCTGAATTTGATGAATGAAAATAGGAAGTCTTGCATTTGTTAAAATAAAATGATAATGTAACAGGAGCAAAGCAATCTCATCCCCGTCTGCCACATCTTGATATATTTCCTGTTGAAAAAATATAGTGTGGCAGGCTGCTTTAGGTATGCAGCCCTGATGTTGGGGTCTAAGTGTACAGCTTCATCATTCCCTACAGCGTGTCAATCTAAACCCTCAGATCTTAACAGCACTAGTCAGTCAACAGAACTTTTATTTAGGACTTGTGATGGTCTTGTCTGCCCTCTGAGCTTAGGTGCTCAGTCAAGGATGATTACCAGTTCTCAGGTCTCATTCCCTACTTTTATTAAGCTGCCAACAAAAATGGTAACTTAAAGAGTTGTTATCACTCATCATAATGGCAAACGAAAATAGTAACATACAATAAGGATTTGGTATCCTTCCACCAATCTTCCTCTTTCTGGGATTCCCTTTTACAGGACAGCCACTTGTGGCCCTGCCTGCAGTGTCCTGAGGTCCCTTAGCTACAATCCAGGCTGTAGTAAGCTGAAAAATCACTGGCCACCCTTAGCCACCTGGTAATCCCCCAGTATGGTCACTGTCTCTTTGGAGGTACCTTTTCATGTTGTTATTGCTCAGAACATGGGTCCAACCCCACCTCTACCAGCAACTGAATTGTCTTTTTGCTAATGTTGCTCACAAGGTACAGTCCTCCCCCAACTGGGGTCCTCACCACCTGGCTCATGTCTTGCCCCATGTTCAAAGCTTAGCTCCTTACTTACAGTTTCTGCCTGAAACTTCCTCTTTCAGTTTCTTTCTGGTCTCCTCTCCCACAGGTCTGAAGAATCTCACACTGTCAGCACCCCCAGAAGCAAACTGTCTTTATCCAGCATCACCTGCCAAGCTTGCTCCTCCAGTATTTGCCCACCATTGCCTCTGTGCCAGCACAGGTAGGTATCATCCCTAGTCCCGAGCCCTGTCCTGGGGTCTGTCCTCTACTAGCCGTGGTTAGGAATCTTCCTTTGTTCCCCAGAGTCTTGGCATCCTTTTAAAGTTTTGCACAGCCCCAACATCATTCTCCTGCATCAGGTTTAAAGGGGCCACGCTTGTGTTTACTGTAGCCTCACCACTCATTTTCCAGCATTGGCTCATCCACCAGGTAAGCGTAGCAGGAACAACCTCTGACTCTTTGAGGCCAGGGGAAGAAACAGAGGGGTACACTGGCATGGATGCACTCACATTTCACCATGGTGGACGTGGTGAGAGACTCTAAGGCCTTTTTTATAGTCCCCAAAGCAGGTGAGAAACTCCCTGATTCCCCACTGTGCCTCTGCATGTTACCTCCCCTCTTCTCCCACCCCTCCCCCATCTGCTGCTGCAGTTTTCCTTACTGTCCTGGGGTTGGAGAAACTTCAAAGCCTCCCACCAGCTCCAGTTGGGATGTGGGGCCTGGGATCAGCTGGGACAGTGGCAGGTCTTCCAGGAAGGTCTGGGCAGGCTGGGGGAACCCACCCCCCACCCATTGCCACTGCTGTTGCCACTGTTGCTGTCTAAGCCGTACAGCTTTCCCTGCCCTGGGACAATAAAAAAAATATTTATTAATTCTGAACATTTAAAACATATCGCCAACAGGTTTGAGTTCCAAAAATAGGCAGACAGCAGCTGTCCTGCGGTTCCTGCCTCAGAAGTCACTATTCCATGGGCATTAGATACTATTTCATACAGAAATTATAAGGGCAATAATTATTTCTTACAAATTGTAAAGCAATAATGTAAGGTACCTGAGAACATGACAGCTACTCTTGGAGAATGAATAGAAAGCATTTTTCCATTTAATATACAGGAGCTATGATCTTGCTGAAACAAAAGCTCATGCACAATCTAATTCTTTTGCAAAGTATGAAGTTGGCTTTCCCTCAGTCAATAAGGGTTGATCCTTATATGTCAGACATCTTTCAACCAGCCTATAAATATCCACTACTCCCCCATCCTCCGACTACTCCTCAAATAATCACTGAACAAAGACCTGACTGAAAACCTATCAAAGTCAACAAAGCCTTTATATGGACTCCCATGAGCTTTGAATTAGGTCCCAAATTCTCAACAAGAATCATCCATGAATTGCTATTTTCATTTTGAATTATTAAGTCTATAATAAATTACATTGCAGGGTAACATTTCCTCAATAAGATAATGGCACCATTAACTTTTGCTCCCTATAATGTATATCTGCCAAATTTTAAGATTTCTATATCCATCAAATACACAGTCTCAGAACACTTTAAAACAGTTGCTACTGTTCCCACTTAGAGAAAAAGTCTTCTACAGAATTAAGGCAAACAGTTCAAAATTAACTTCCTTTATTCCAACCAAAATTCAAAGCTTCAAAGAAGATTAATACCTTGTTCTATATGATGGATATCCTTTTAAAAAAATGATCAGCTTTTACTTTGTCAGTAGGATAAAAATATACATACAGTCATTCCTTCTCTTTCATTCTTTTCACTAGTTTGAATTCTTAACACATCTTTTGTGGATGTTACACTATCAATGTTTAGGACTTGAATTCCTCTCACTTGCATTAGTGTAAAACTGAAATTGCTCGGTTAAAGCAGGAGTGGCAAACTCATTTGGCCCATGGACTGGATGAGGGTCACTGGGTCAGTCTGCAGCCAGATCAAGACCATGCACTGAAGCCAGCATGTTAGCCCTGTACTCCAGGTCTCAGGGGCGCAGCCTCTCATTGTAAATAACAGTGACATCAAGGCATGACAGATGAGTCAAGGAGGGGACACTGAGAAATTGGAGTGGGACAGAGTTAAGGCAGCCACAAGGAGACATCACAGGCTCCCTCAAGGACCCATCTTGTCTCAGTTGGTAACTTGGCTGGGAAAGCTGTGTGCAGGGAAGAAAAATTATTTTCCTAGAATAGAGGAAGGAACCCTTGGAACAGAAAAACAAAAAACAAAAAAACCACAGGTGATAGTAAAAACCTGAAACCCAGTGAATGAGTAAGTAGGCAAGAGAAGGATAAAAGGGCAGGAGAAAGGTTAGCCCAGTAGGGGGCTGAGAAATAGGTGGAACTATGGCTAAGACAGACACCATTGAGTAGCAACTGTTGGGGCTTCTAGCACAGCAGCATGCATAGAGTAAGGAAAAGAATAAGAGAGCCTATCAGCAAACCCAATGGATAGAGGAGTTGGGCAGAGCACAACTCAAGTAGGGTCGGGCAAGCCAGGACTTGGTGCAAGTAGTACAGTTATTGCACATTTTGGGTAGGGATATTAAACCTCTGAAGCAACCAATTCTAGAGACATAGTAAAGTTGGGTAGTGGATCAACAGAGTCTGTCAGGACAGCTATCCACCGGAGAGCTGAAGCCTAAAGGTGGCTGTAGCAGAGTCAGCTATGGTTGAGCCTAACACACTTGAACAGTTGAAACATGAGTTCCTGGAGGTCCAGCTGTTCTGTGATGAGGCAGAGGAGTGACAGGAACACCTCTGGTATGAACTTGAACACCATAATCATATGTAACATCCCCTGTACACACTGGGTTGTATACTGTACTCTGTGTGTGTGTGTGTGTGTGTGTGTGTGTGTGTGTGTGTGTGTGTGTTTTGATATGGGCAAGCAGGGCCTGTATCTGGGGAAAATATATAAAACCCTATAGCTTCATTGGCCAGGGGAAGCAGAGGATATTTCAGGCCAACTGGTTGAGAGAGAGACTGCAGTGTGGCGCTCCCTAACTAGACAAGCATAGGCGGCAGAAGGCAAGGGCTAACGGGTCTTATCCCCCACAAACGCAGGGCAGCGCATAGGGCCGCAAGACAGCCAGGCCGTGGGCTCCTGGTGGCTGCAGCAGGGGTGGGGAGGGGCATGCACACAGCAGAGGAGGGAATGAGGCTGGGGCCGGCACTGCAAGTGGCTTATCTGGGGAGCACAGCTCCTGCCACTGCATGCACCCTGGGGCTGCCATGGTGGGTGTGTACCCCCAGATCTGTGCATGGGGCAAGGGCAGGCTGCCACTGCAGTTTGGGGCTGGGAGCTGTGCTGGGCTGTTCCCAGCAGGGGGGTGGGGCTGATTCAGGCTGTGCTTGGGGCAGGCAGTGGCAGTGCTGGGAGGGAGGCTATGGCGGAGGCTGTAGCCACCCCAAAATTCACCATAGCCCCTCCAGCCCCACCTCCCAGCACTGCCACCACCCGCCCCAAGTGTAGTGTGACCCAACCCCCTGCTGGGAATAGCCTGGTGCAGCCCCCAGCCCCAGGCTGCAGTGGTAGCCCACCCATGCCCTGTGCACAGATCTGGGGCACACCCCCCCGCCCTGGTCTCCCAGGGTGCGTGCAACAGCGGGAGCTGCCCCCCTTGCCTATGCCAGGCACCCCCCAGACAAGCCACTAGTGGCTCCATCCTGTACCCTGCCCTGGCTGTGCAGGGACTCGCTCTACCCCAGCCCCACTCCCTCCCTCACCGCCATGGGGAGGGCGGGTGGCAGATCTAGGCCCCAGCGGTGAGGGAGGGAATAGGGCATAGGCAGCAGCAAGGGCTGGGGTGAATGGGGCCCCAGCCGGGCCGGGTGGTGGGACAAGCGGAGGCCCAGAGGGCACGTGCCCCTGATCTGTGCGCATAGTGGAGGCAGCTGCTGCTGCATGCTGCACTTTGCTCCATGCTGCAGCTGCCCTGGGAGCATTACAACACCATGTGCCTGCCAACACTGGGCTGCCCCACACCCCCTGCTCGCTCCACAGCAGGATGCCCATGGCATCGCGCAGCTCTTGGGGAAATGGGGTTGAGGCTTGCAAGTTGCTGTTCCCAGTGGAGCTGTGACCCAAATCACCTGCAGTCCAGGTCTAGAGTGTAGGCTTGGTCTTTCCCCCTTGTTACAGACCAGCTGAAAAGGAATTAAGAACAAAGAAACAAGATGCTTGGAGGAAGAGCAAACCCGCTGTTGCCTGAGATGCCAACAAGGGGAAACCTGCTGTTTTCCGCGTTTTTCTCCTTAAATGAGAAATCCATGTTTTACCATCATTTTTGTGGTGAGCAGAAAACCCAAATCCCTGTGTATAAGGCAGATACGAGGAGTGGGAGAAGAGCCAGAGGAATATTGACACCTTACACGGGGAGCTTGTACAAACCAGTCAGGAGTTAATGGAGGCTTACATTCAGAGAGAGAGACTGCAGGCTGAGAAAGCCACCTAAGAGATGCAGTTTGAGGTGCTTCAGCAAGCCTACCTGCGCTCACCAAAGAGAATCAGGGACTCAGAGAAAGGATGAGCTAGGAATTGTGGTATTTGGAGGCTGAACTTACCAGACTGAGTAAAAATCATGCTAAAAATGGAAACACCTCATGCAGGAGGCTAGGAGCAAAGAAGAAATGAAGAAACAGCTGAAAGGGCTGAAACCTTGGACCTGCAGATACACAGAAGCCCTGAAAAGGAGAAAAGGGGAGTGCAGTTCTCATCCGAATTGCACCCAGGTAACAGAACAATAACAGGAACAAACTTTATAAAATATTAAATTCACCTCATAATTCCCCTGCTAGATACTGTAGTTATAATAATCACCACCTCCTGTAAACTCTAATGTCTAGCTCTATTCAGTAGGTGTATTTCTTGGCCAGTGGAGCTTAAAGTTATTTCATTGTAAAAAGCTCAATGTGCAGTGACTTGACAATGTACAGTAGCTGAGTGAAATTAATTCACGTGGTTTGCTTTTCAGCAGAGAGCTAACAAACTTCTGTTTCAGCTAAAAATACTTATTCAGAAGAAATGGGGATCATGGTGATAATATCCTGCACTTTCATCATGCTTCCATATCACAGGATATCAAAGTGCTTTACAAACATTAAAGATCAAGAACATATATCCAGTTCTGTACAGTAGAACCCCGTTTTATGTGTATTCGACTTACCCAAGTCTCGCGTTTACGCAAATCGATATTAGCACCCAAGTAGAAAAATACACCCTGTGATGCGCATTATTTACATATATATGTGAAATGCACAGACCAAGTCAAATGGAGTCATGTGCAGCTTGGGTTCCCAAGCAGGATTCAGCCTCACTGTCGCTATTGTGTTCAAGATGAGTGCTTCTGATACTGATTCTACAAGTGCTTCTGCCTCTACACGGAAAAGGAAAGCTACAACTTTGGAAGAAAAACTTGAAGTTGTGAAGAGATACGAAAGAGGTAAGAAGACAAAGGAAATAAGGTGTGCTACAGGGCTCAGTGAGTCAACTCTCCATACAATTAGGGACAATATGGAGAAAATGAAGGAGTCCTGCAAGAGTGCTACATGTTTATCTACTGCCTGTGTTTCATTAACGAGGTCGGCTATCATGGAGAAAATGGAATGCATGTTGACAACATGGATGGAGCACCAGAATCAAGAACACATAAATCTTACATAAATCTTATTCCTCAGTAAAACATTATTAGAATGTATGTGTATTAAGGGCTTAGAGCTAGCAGCAGAATAGCCTGCAGGTGGCTGCACTCCCCAATCAGGAATCACCTGGCTAGCAGGGGGCTGCCTGATTGGGGAAGAGGATTCAGCTGCTGGCAATAAGAGCAGGCCTGAGGATGGAAGGCAGCAGTTTGCTGGCTGCAGCTGTGGAGAGAACAAAAACTCAGCTAGAGCTGCTGCTCATGACATCCTTGGAGGTAAGAGCAGGAGCTATGGGGATGACAGGGCAGACTGCCCCAGACAGGTGGGCAGGCCAAAGATAAGACTCAGTCTTGATGGCCCGCCGTCACAGTATGTAAAGAAGACACAGTCCTGCAACTAACAGACAGCATAGGCAGACTGCAGTGCCTATATGGATCCCCACAAAGACAGACAGCACTCACATTTTGTACATTGCAAGGTTGAAGCCAAAATGGCAAATTTAAAACTGAGTGAGAAGAAGAAATGATTTCAGGTAATAAGTAACTGTCAAGTATGCCTCTCATTTGCATATTCAAACTAATATTCAAAACATTTAACATTTAAAATAATTTTCAAAAATTTTCTGAGGGAAAAAAGTAGGAAGCATTATTTTCTGACTGATCCTTGTTGTATCTGTTGAATATTCCACAATTTCAGTTATACTGAATGCATTTGATCTGTGAAGTTTTATAATCAAACAGAATGTAATGAATCATAGTTGTGTATTTTCCAAAATATTACAAAAACTTACAGAGCACTGAAGTGTAAAAATGAATTCTCTGCATGTGACAGTGTTGCATATTTTTTTTCTGCTTCTGCTCATAGAAAAACTGATTAAATTTAACATGTTGGAATCCTGACGATAATCACCAACATCCAAACTGAATCTAACTCCATTTTTATTTTATAGTAATCATCTTGGCAGGACTGCAAATGCAGAGCTGAGATACACAATCTCTCTGCCTAATGTAGCATTCATTATCACATTGGGCTCATAGACCAGCCAGGGCACCAGGGACATCACAGGTCAGAGCACACAATAAGCAGCAAATTTGTGGCATAAAACAAGGTCTGAACTGAATTTCATGCAATGGGACTATATCTTTTTGGAACATAGGACAATTGCTCCCACCCTAACCAAACTAGTCTGCAAATAGTATAAAGTCAATAACATTGACTCCTAGGAGAGAATCCTGCTGGATTGGTATACAGCTATAGTAGAGGACAAGGCTCCCTACATCCTGTTCATGCCCCCTGTCGCAGTGCAATCTTGCAAAGTAGGAGTGGGACTTAACTTCGTAATTTTTCCATCTAAACAGACCTTACCTGTTTCATTTGGTATTTTCCTCCTCCCTGATTAAACAAACTTAGTCCTTTTATAAACAGGTTTCTGGATGGAACTTTCATGGAAAGTGAAGTAAACATTGGTTTATCATGAGCATTCAAGACAGCATGCTTTCAATGAGTATTCATACCAACTTAAAGCTTACCAGTCAACAAGGTAAGTCATTATATTCCCTGCAATACAGATACAGAAATAGAGGTGAAACACCATTCAGAAAGTGTGTGACTGAGTCAGAATTAGACCTCAAAGGCTTTTAACTCTCACTGGGTACGTCTACATAAGATGCTCAGTATCTTTATAATGCTGCACAGTAACGTACCAGGCAAAAACGATGCTAATACGCTACTGCACAGTAGTGTTAGGCTACTGACCGGTAAGTGTCACTAAAAATCCATGTACCAGTGCTACTGCACAGTAGCACACGTTACTGTGCATTGATTTAGTACTTGGTTAACCAAGTACTAAACTTAATACACTGTAACTACGGCACAATAATAAAGGTGTAGATATGCCTATAGTTGTGTGTATTCCATTACTCACACTATTATTACAAAGCCTAATGCAAAAAATGACCTTTGCCTGAGTAAGCACATGTACAGGTAATTGCCTTTTGCATTTCCAGTGACCAGGTTAGGAGTTTATATAATTGAGTGTTCAGATAAATGGAGCTCAGGGAATAAAATGCAAGCAGAATTTTTAAAGTATATAGTAGTAATTTCTAAATCATATTTTTAAAGTGTAAAGTCAAGCTCTTTGCACACAGAGGCCCTCTGGTCTCATCATTAATATATATTATACCATAGTCAAGCAAAAAAAAACCCAGCAGCTATACAAACAGTTGCAAACAACTGAAAGACATAGGTTGTGGTAGTTAACCTAGTCTGAAGTCAGGCAGAAGGCAGAGTAGCTAAATCAGAGATATGCAACATTAGCTTTCGTGAGCCTAAGCTCACTTCATCAGATGCTGTGAAATGACAACTGAAAGTCATTGGTGCATAAGTCCATAGTCGGCATAAGCTTACAATGGAAATGTATACTTTACAGTAAATTTGTGGTCTAATATTCATGTTTCATTAAGGAAAACATGGTTTTGGTATCCTTATTGGCAATACGACTCCCTTCCGGATATCTAAGGAAAATTATCTATGCATGCCTGAACATTTTTTTTTTTTTTTTTAAATGGAGGAAGGTTCAGACGGAAGCCCAGAAGGCTATCATGTTCACACTCTTCCCAGTGATAGACAGTGGGCGCATCTACACATGGGCCCAACTACACAGTTGTTACTGAGCAGTTATTTAGTACTTGCTGTAGCAAATACTAAATGACTGTGCAGTAATCACTGGTACTGCACAGTCCCAGCAGCATGGGCTGTGTCCAACCCGACTGTGCAGTAGGGGCAGCATCACAGTTCATCACCCACCAACGCTACATCGCTGTAGCAAAGAGCTACGTTGCCATAGCTCATTGCTACAGTGACAAAGCATCTTGTGTGAATGCACCCAGTAATTTAAGTAGCCTTGTTAGGAAGGAGCAGACAAAAATGTGTTGCATACAGTGAAGGTACAGAGGACTTTAGAAAATACAGAATACTAAAATCATGTTTTAAAACAATGTCACTTGGAAAAAAAACTGATATTTGATGCTTAAAACATACAGTAGTTCTCAAGCTTTTGAACAAGAAAATTAGGAGACAGTTTTGCTGGAAACAATTCAAGAAATGACAGTTATGAGTGCACATTTTCAACTATATGATTGTTTCTTTTATACAATAATTGAAATGATACATTCTGATAGGATTCTGATTTCAAAGGGTGAACAGTATAAATGGGTCCAATCCTGAGATATCTCTTTGGTTAATATTTGCATCATTCCTCAGCAGACTTCTTAACATTTTCTATGTAAATTTTGTATTTGTGTATTGGCTACTAGGTCAAAGTCTGGCTGCTCACTGTATACAGGTATATGCCAAATTTTGACCTAAATAGTACATGGTACATTATCTCGGGGTTTAGTTAAAATAATAGAAATGTAGGGCTGGAAGAAGGGACCTCAAGAGGTCATCAATTCCCCTCATTTCCTGCATTCAAGCAGGCTTAAGCATCTGTAGACCAGGATTAAGCATCCATATCCATAGACCATAGATCCATAGAATAGATCTGTATTCAGTCTAATCAGCTCTACTGTTATGGAGATTTCACAAACTCCCAAGATAACCTACTTCAGTGTTTCTCTATCCTTATATAATTAGTTTATCCTACTATCTAGCCCAGTGATTTTCAACTGGGGTTCCGTGACTCCTGTGCCTGGAGGTAAGCAATCATACCTCTTCCCTCCTAATGCTGGGAGGGTCCCATAAATAAGAGGCCCCCACACCTGCTCCCTGGTCCCCAGCACCTTTTCTCATGTGAGCCCCCAGCAGTGGGTTGTGGTGTGCACAAGCAGGCAAGTGAGCATGTAGCTGTGAGCTTCGCTTTTCAGCCCATCCCATCTCCCATCCCACCCCACTCCTCCCATGCTCCTGGACATGGGCCAATGTAAGGGGCGCAGGTGGCTCTAGGGTCACTAGCATTTGAGTGCTCGGAGCAGCATTTGCCTTCTCAGGTACAGACCAGGGGCTGGGAGGGACAGATGGTAGAAACCGTGAGGTACAGTGGGGTGAGGGCCTGTACTCCCATGGCCCTCACCTAGCACAAGCTAGATTCCAGGTCAGTAATTCTCAGCTGGGGTGCCTCTACATTTCTTTAAAATTATGAAGGGATGCTAGGTTGAGAACTACTGTTCTAACCTAAATTTCCCTTGCTTCAACTTAAGATGATTACTTTTTTGTCCTAACCTAGAAAACCCAGAAAACAATTGATCATCACCCTCTTAATAATAACATTTTATACATCTGAAAACTTAATCAAGTTTCCCTTCTCCCCAGTCTTTAAAAACCCAATTCTTTCAACCTTTCCTTACAGATGGTATTTTCTAACACTCTTACCAGTCATGTTGCTCTTCTCTAGACTCTCTAATTTGTTTACATCTTCTTAAAATGTGGTGCCCATAACTTGACACAGTACTGCAATTCAGGCCTCACTAATGCTGAGTACAGGGAAATATTTATCTTAAATGTCTTATAATTCCCCTGTTAAGAATCCAGGAATTAGATTTTCTTTTTTGGCACCAGCATCACATTGTTGACTCATCCAGTATCTGGTTCACATAGCCCCCACATCATTTTCCACGGTACTTCTGCCTAGCCAGTTATTTCCTATTTTTTATTTGTACATTGAATTTTTCCACCTAAAGTGTAGTACTTAGCATTGAATTTCATCTCCTTGATTTTAGACCATTTCTCATTTTATCAAAGTCACTTTGAATTCAACTTAAGATTCTAACTTTACAGTCCTTATTGAGTCAGAGGTTGCACATAGCTTATTCTTGCAAGGAAGGACTTGGGAAGAATTGTGACTTTTTCATTCTTTGATCTATCAGAACTCTTTTTGTAAAGCAGAATTCTTCTCTTTGTACCTATTGAGTAGAATCCAGGGGCACTTATACACATGCCTTTTTGTGCTGTGAAGTGCAGGAGATCCAGTGCACTGGAGCAAACTCAATTAATTGAGTCTGCTCTGCACATAAGCTGATGCATTTGTATAAATGGTGAACTGCGCATCAGCTCTGGGAAAATTGTGGTGGCACACTTTTGAACTAAAACACCTTCAATGTATTTTAGTTTAAAAATGCAACACTGCCATTTTCTCAGCACTAACGTGCATTTCACCATTTATACAACTGCATACGACACAGCACCAGGAGCTTTCAAAAGCACCCGACATTGCGTTGCACACACATCTAAGAATTCTAGCTATTCAGGTCTCTCTCTCTCTCATTTACTTGCAGAAAATGCTGGGCAAGCAGCTTCAGTTTTCTGCACTATGACTAGAGAAGTGGTTCTTAATCTTGTCAGACTTAAGGCACTATCATTAAACTTGAGGCACCCATCAGAAAGTGCCACCTCTTAGTTTTCACTTGTTTTTTTGATTACAGAAAAATAATACAGCAATTCTGTTGCAAAGAACTCAGAAAGACCACAGCAGGTCAGAATGGGTTTATTGTTATGGTTTCTATTTGAAATCTCTGGATTTACCTTGTGAATCATGTTTTCACACCTAACAGTGCATGGCACCCTGAGACACCCTTGAAAGAATCTTGAGGCAGACCAGAATCGCTGAACTAGAGATTGAAGAGGCCTCCACTGTAACAGAGTGGAGGTTTTATTCTCCTTTACTCCCTGGTCCTGCATAGTGAGGATTGTGACAATGCAGGCCTTAAATGGTCTGCTGAAAGTAACCCAAGAAGTCATGCTCACAAATAGATGGAAAAAGACGCTATTTTTATTTACAGACCACCTCCGCTCAGGTGCTCAGCAACATCATGAAAACAATTTTAAATATGTAACCCAGGCGGTAATCCAAGAGGTATGCCCTCTCCAATTGAAGGGATCAAAGGAGGTGCACAAGCGCTGTGGGAGGTGTAAGGACTCTCCTCCCCCCAATAGAGAAGAGCCAGACCACCAATGGGGACTTAACCATATACTTTTTAATGAGGGAACAATACTGGGAACATAACCAGTATAAACCAGGGGGGTACAGGGGACACTACAATGCCCTGAAGGGGCAAGATTCAACAAAGTTTAGACACTTACAACCATAGACATATTCATCCAGTTGACAAAAGACAGGGTTAACCAAAATGTAAAACACAAACAGCAGATCAAACAATACTGGTTGGTATTACTGGAAATACAAAAGGCACAAAATACAAAATGTCAAATTACAAGGAATAGAGGGCCTAGGTACCTGGAGGGGGAGAAAGGGGTAAAACACAATGGCCCCTTTCCACTGCAAGAGGAATTTCTCCTTGTTAGCTCACCCACCCCAAGTCACCTAAAGCTGGGACTTGAACTCAAATCTCCCACATGGTAGGCAGAAACTCTGCCACACAGCCACCAGTATTGGTACTACTCCAAGCTGCTAGGGGTCTTGACCTTCCTGGAGCCCCAGCCTCATGTCAAGCTGCCTGGCCTCTGATTGGAGGAGCTGGAAGCAGAGCTGGGAACCTCTCAGGTTGCTGCTCAGATCTTGCTTGGAGCAGGAAAGCCTCTCCTGCTGGCCACAGCCTCTCGTAGGGAATCCTGGAGCCCAGTGGGGAGCCTCTCCTACCAGCTGCACTCTGCGCTGCTGAGGCCCCCAGTGCTGCCTGCAGGTCCCACTCCTTCAGGCTCTTCTGAGGCAACTGCTCCTGCCCTGCTGGCTCAGCTCTTGTCAGCTCCTTGAAGCTCCTTCCTTGCGGTCCCTCACTGGTCTCTTTCCTGAATCAGCTGCGCTGCCCCTTTTATCCCCCTCCAGGTGACCCAAGGGGCCAATCAGGGGACATGGAGGGTGAGTCTCTGGGGCCTGAGTGGTGAGGAAAGGGAATCCCAAGTCCTCCAATCATCTTTTGCCCTTTCAAAACCCCTGGACTAGGTCACTGCCGGCTAGCCCGTTACATCTATATTAGGGCAGAGGTCACCAAAATGAGGCCTGTGGGTCAGATCTGGCCTGTGCAGCATTTGCATCCAAGCTCACAGCAGCAGGGGAGGATCAGTCGCACGAAACAGCGGGGGTTTTAGAGGAGGATTTCTCCGAGTCCTTTTTCCTGTTGTGTAGTATTTGTCCCAATGCATTCCCGTGTTGTGCTCTACCTCTTCCCTGTGCAGCCCCTGCGATGCCCCAGACCTACCTGCTTTCTACCCTTGCTTCCAGTTAGCATTCTCTTAGCAGGTCCATCTTGCGGGGCGGGGGGGGCAAATCAAGACAGTCACCCCGGGCCCTGCACTTTGTGAGGCCCCGCGGCAGCTGCTGTGCCATCAGCTCCATGCTCTAGCCGCTCGCCATCCTCATCTCCCCTGCCCTGTCCAGTCACCACCCCCCCTGCTCTGTGCTCCGGCTGCTTGCCAACCCTCAGCCTCACATGGGCTGTTATGCTCTGGGCCTCACACACCCCTAGGGATGGCTCTGTCTCGTAGCATGGCCTTTGGCTAAGAGAATAGACAGTACTTGGTGGTGACAGTAAATGGAGATTGTTGGCGGGGGGGGGAGCACAAGACAGCAAGGACTGCTGGGGCAGCAGCAGTGATTTGGTTGCCTGCTGTGGCCCACAATATTTCCAATTCCTGCATTAGGCAATAAGTAAGGAGCAAACATGTCACCATAAAATACCTGGGAGAGGAGAGAGGGAATATTTTCAATCATTTCTAAAAGAAGAGAAATAAAATGAGCTAGAAGACATGGATAGATGATGAGGTTTGTCCTATAATCCCCACAAGAAATGGTTTCTTAACACAGGAGTCCAATAGGATGAGGCTCAAGAAGGAAGTCTCAAACATAGCAAAGAACTTAAGAACAAAATACTCTGCTTCTATTTAATTATTAACTCAACATCCTAAACTAAAACTTCATAAAATATTAATCTGATTTGTATTAACTAATTTGAAAAAAGATGCCATTGTGTTGGAAAATAATGGGTGACAGATCTACTGGAATGAATTGTTTTTTCTGTGCTAAGCCAATGACCTGAAAAATAAAATGTATTGGCTGAAACATATTTCTGCCTGTTGTCAAGTATAGATTATTTGTCATACTTCATTTATTTTTAAACATAATTTATACATAATAGTAAACACCAGATCTGTCAGCTTCAGAATCATTATTGTTTTTCTTCTGTAAGACAACATTTTTCCAGTAGTACTAGAGATGTCACTAATTCATTAAGTGGCTCCTCAAGAGATTATTCTACTGGCAATTACACTAATATAGTACTTCCTCTTTTTTCATTGTATGATTGTGCCAATTATACAAGTCTATGGATTTTTACCTTAAGAGCAAATAGTGGTAAAAGTACTTGTTATTAATAGAATCCAAGGCCTGTAGGCTGCCTTATTTTTTTCATTGGAAAAGTACAGTAGTCCATTTATGTTTAAAAGTTTCAGATAGGCTTGCTATTTGTATTAAAACTCAAACAGCCTATGTACTGTTTGGGTTCTTATACAAAGGTGACATTTATTCTTAGATAACACACTTACTGAAGTTCTCTTTTAAAAGTAAGATTCCTTTTTTTGTTTCTTTGCT
Organism: Alligator sinensis; assembly: GCF_000455745.1. Classification (NCBI taxonomy): domain Eukaryota; kingdom Metazoa; phylum Chordata; order Crocodylia; family Alligatoridae; genus Alligator; species Alligator sinensis. The sequence goes on along the minus strand of NW_005842151.1, from coordinate 114,083 downwards.
TGTTAATTGTTAAACTTTGGCACATAGGACAAGGCCTACAGAAGAGAGAAAAAGAAAACCCTAGTGCTAGTTTGTCACTTGACTTCTCTGGTTTTCTCTAGGTTTAATTTATAATTTTCTCCAGTAACCTCTCTATTCAATCATATTGTTCTTTAGGAGAGTGAAGCCTTTCTAATTAATCAGTGAGTATATTTAATTTATGGGTTCATGGTCTACTACATTTCAGTTGCATTAGATGGAGACTACTAATAGCAGCACAAAAGTAAAGATTTATTAGTGAGAGACTAAAATAAAAGATGTACATTGCATGATTTTGGAGTGGATGGGTAGTAAATATCTTTTTATTCAACAGCAATGGAAACAGATTATTTTCTTTTGAAAGCATAAAGTAATATACTCAGAGTGGCTTGATCTAGAAGGCATGGGAGGGCTGGAGGGGGGGCACTGAGGGTGGGGGTAGGGAAGGTGACATGAATCCTGCTACCAAATTCTCCCCCAGTATTGATCTCTGGGGCCGTGTCCTGGCCACTGATCATAAAGCACCTGTAAATCTGCCATATGTGATCCCAGCATATGGGATCCTTGAATGGCACAAAAAGGTCATAATAGTTCTTACACAATCATCACCAATGCCAGAATAATCATAGAAGCATAGAAAATTGGGGTTGGAAGGGACCTCAAGAGGTGATCTAGTCTAACCTCCTGCTCAAAGCAGGACCATCCCCAATGATATCATCCCAGGCAAGGCTTTGTCTTAAACACCTCCAAGGATGGAGATTTCACAACATTTCTGGGTAACCTGTTACAGTGTTTTACTACCTTCCTAGTGGGAAAGTTCTTCCTAATATATAACCTAAACTTTCCTTGCTGCAAGCTTGAGACCATTGCTCCTTGTTCTGTCATCTGCCACCACTGAGAACAATTTAGTTTCATCTTCTTTGGAACCACCCTTCAGGTAGTTGAAGGCTGCTATCAAATCTCCCCATAGTCTTCTCTTCTGCAGACTTAATGTGCCCCAACCCCTGAACTGCTTTCGTTGCCCTCTGCTGGACTCTCTCCAATTTCTCCATGTCCTTTCTGTAGTGGGGGCCCCAAAACTGGGCACAGTACTCCAGATATGGCCTCACCAGTGCCAAAGAGAGAGGAATAATCACTTCCGTTGATCTGCTGGTAACACTCCTACCAATGCAGCCCAGTATGCTGTTAGCTTTCTTGGCAACAAGGGCACACGATTGGCTCATATTCAGCTTATTGTCCGCTGTAACCCCTGATCTTTTCCTGTAGGCCTGCTGCCTATCTAGTTAGGCCCCAGGCTGTACCAATTTGTTTAGGTCTCTCTAAATCCTAACCCTACCCTCCGGCATATTTACTATACCCCTCAGCTTGATGTCATCTGCAAACCTGCTGAGGGTACACTCTATGCCATTTTCCAGGTCATTGATGAAGATGTTGAACAAAACTGGCCCCAGGACTGACCCCTGGGGCACTTCATTCGATACCGGCTGCCAATTAGACATCGAGCCATTGACTACTACCCTCTGAGCCCAATGATCCAGCCAGTTTTCTCTCCATCTTACAGTCCAACCTGTACTTCCTTAGCTTGCCTGCGAAAATGTTATGGGAGACCATATCAAGAGCCTTGCTAAAATCAAAGTGTACCACATCCACTGGTCTCCCTGCATCCACAGAGCCAGTCATCTCATTATAGGCAGTCAGGTTGGTCAGGCATGACTTGCCCTTGATTAATCCATGCTGACTGTTCTTAATCACCTTCTCCAAATGCTTAGAAATAGATGCCTTGATGATCTGCTCCATGATTTTTCCAGGGACTGAGGTGAGGCTGACTGGTCTATAGTTCCCTGGCTCTTCCTTTTTCCCTTTCTTAAATATGGGCATTATGTTTGCCCACTTCCAATCATCCAGGACCTCTCCCTATTTCCATGAGTTTTCAATGATGATGGCCAGTGGCTCTGCAATCACATCAGCCAACTCCTTTAGCACTCTCAGGTGCACCCTGTCCAGCCCCCTGGGCTTGTACATGTCCAACTTTTTAAAATAGTCCCTAACCTGTTCTTTTACCACAGTTGGCTGCTCACCTTCTCCCTAAACTGTGCCGTCAGGAGCAGTAGTCTGGGAGCTGACCTTGCCTGTGAGGACTGACGTGAAAAATGGCATTGAGTACTTCAGTCACTTCTGTGTCCTCTGTCACTAGGTTGCCTCCCCCATTCAGTAAAGGACCCACACTTTCCCTTATCTTCCTCTTATTACTGATATACTTGTAGAAACCCTTCATGTCCCTTGCTAGCTGCAACTCCAGTTATGCTTTGGCCTTCCTGACTTCATGCCTGCATGCCCGCGCAACACTCTCATACTTCTCCCTAGTTCTTGTCCAAGTTTCCACTTCTTATAAGCTTCCTTTTTGTGGTTTAACTTACTGAAGAGCTCCCTGCTAAGCCAAGCTAGTCTTCTGCCATACTTGTTAGTTTTCCTGCACATCAGGATGGCTTGTTTCTGCACTCTCAGTAAGGTTTAAGTACAGCCAGCTTTCTGGGACTCCCCTTCCCCTCAGACTGGCTTCCCAGGGGATCCTGGCTATTAGTTCCCTGAGCAAGTCATAGTCCGCTTTTCTGAAGTCCAGGGTCTTTACTTTGCTACTCTTCCTTCCTTCCTTCCTTCCTTCCTTCCGCTTGGACGCTGCGGAGCAGGCTCGCTTGGAGCTGCGTGGGGCGATCCCGAGCGTAAGACTCCCCGGCTTCCTATCTCTTTTCTTTCTTCCCTCCCACCTGTCTAAAGGTCTCTAGCCTCTGTTTATTTCGCTTTCTGACTCTTTTCTTGCTTTTTTGCAGCTTTCTCCCCCACTTTTCTCTCCTCTCTCTTCCCTCCCCCTCTGCTTCCGGTTTCTTTGTCTGTGAGACGCGTCTCGCAGCCTCCTCTTTTACTGTCTCTTTCTCTTTCTTTCTCTCTTTTCTGTCTGCTTGTTACGGGGAGTTACCTTTTCCATTAGCCTGCCTTCCAGAGGTGCTCTTAATTACCTTCCATCCCCCCTCACCCTTTAGTTTTCCTTTTCTTTTTTCTTTTTGCTGTTTTAACCCCCCCCCCCCGCTCCTTCCCCTGCCGCTTTTTTTTCCCCTTCACCCTCCTCCCCCTTTGCGGGGAGGTCTCTTATCATTTGCCGCTTGAGGGGTGCATTTTTCTTTCCCCCCCCTCTTATTTTGCTCTATCC
>NW_005842151.1:104220-105295 GCF_000455745.1 Alligator sinensis | reverse complement strand
TTTTTTGCTTTGCAGTTAACCCTGTCCTAGTGAGGAATGGCTGCTCCTACACCTGGCAGCTGGCATGAGGATGTCTCTCAGGACCTCCTGCTGCCTCATGGCCTGAGGGTTCATACCCCTCTCCATGTGGGGCTCGAGGTTTGCGTAGAGGCTCTAGCTGCGCTCCTGGGACAGCGTACCATCCGCTATGCGTGTCGTGTGAACACAGTCCCGATGATTTACTTGAGCACGCCCACCTTGGTTGACAGGGTGTGTGTGGAGGGCCGAGACATTGCGGGCATTCACTACCCTGTCACGCCCCTAGAGACTCAGGCAGTGAGGGTGGTGATCTCCAACGTCCCACCACACGTTTCTGACCAGGAGCTGGCCAGGGGACTCGAGGCCTATGGAGTTCCTACAAGTCCTGTTCACCAACTGCCAATGGGAAGCAAGGACCCTCAGCTGAAGCACGTCCTGTCCTTTCGGAGGCAGGTCTTCCTGCTTCTCACTGAGGGCCCTCAGTCTCTACCTTGCTCCCTGAGCCTCACGCTCGAGGGTTGGAGGTTTATCATCTATTTGTCTGTGGGAAAGACCACGTTTCGAGTGCAGTGGCTCTTCCCACCTGGCTGCTCAGTGCCCTCAGGACCATTGCCGCCTGCGGCAGCACTGAGGGATGGTGCGTCGACTTCTGGGGCACACGCCCAGCCCAGTGAGGCCGGGAGCTCTTCCTCCCAACCTCCTTCCACCCCTATTCCATCTCAGGGGACTGGGGTCTCCGGTGTGAAACCACCGTCCAGTGGAGGGGCTGGTGCTACTACCCAGGCCCCACCACCACCTCCCCCATCTGTAGCGCCCCCTGCCCTCAGTGCGAGAACCCCACCGGGTGGAGGGGCAGAGGCCTCCCTTTGCCCCCTGCATGCCCCGGCCAATGTGGCTGGGGTGGCTGGGGACTGCGGCGCTGGAGCCTAATCAGATGATGGGGCTCGGGTCTCCTCCCAACCACCCGACAGAGAGAGGGAGATGAGGGGGGCCTCTCAGGATGCCCCATCCCTGACAGAACCCTCCTCGGCCAGTGCCGAGGGCCCCCCCACCACAG
>NW_005842151.1:102295-103492 GCF_000455745.1 Alligator sinensis | reverse complement strand
TGGGACTTGTGCGGGTCCCTCGGCTAGATTAGGGCACAGTATGCCTTCCTTGACCTGTCTGTACTGCCTTGCTCTCCTCTTGGGTGCTCACTCTTCCACCCATACTTTGCTTCGCTCTTCCTCTCCCACACCCACATCCATGGCAGCCACAACCATTGACACCTTTAACATCAACGGCTGTCAAGACTCAGTGAAGCGTGAGACCGTCCTGGAGCTCCTGTGACAGAAGAGGCTGGCCGTCGCCTTCCTTCAAGAGACACACTCTGACAGATTCAACCAGGCGGCCTGACGGGCTGCCTGGTGAGGCCAGGTGTTCCTGAGCCATGGAACCATCCTCAGCGCTGGGGCCGTGACTCTCTTATCACCGCAGCTGCAGCTTGACATGGCGGTGCCGCGGGAGGTCGTCCCTGGCCGCCTGCTGACTGTCCGTGTCACCCTCGCACAACACCACCTGCTGCTCATCGATGTCTACGCGCCCTCCGATGGCCAGGAGAGGGTCGTTTTCTTCGAGACCTTGGCTGCCCTCCTGCATGATGCTAGTGAGGATGATGACCTGCTCCTCCTCGGTGGGGATTTCAACTGCCCCCCGGCTCGACTGCACAGGGCCTGAGCCCCACCTGCCCTCTGCTCACAAGCTGCAATCTGACCTGGAGGGGGCAGACCTCGTGGACATGTGGTAAGCCCTGCATCCTGATGCGCGCCAGTACACCTGGGCCAGGATGGGTGCCGGTGGTCTCACCATGGCTCGCCGGTGCGCCGTGCTCACCCTTGTGGCACCGGTGCGCTGTGCTTGACCCCCCACCGGATCTACTTGAGAGACTCCAGTGCATCCTGGTAGACTTCTTCTGGGATGGGCGCCACTGGCTCCTGCAAGCCATCCTTCACCTACCTGTCGCTGAGGGGGGCCAGGGTCTGGTTGACCTGGCGAGCAGGGTGGCAGCCTTCCGCCTGCAAGCTCTTCAGTGACTGCTTTACAGCGAGGAGCACCTGCCCTGGCAACAACTGGTGTGCCGGTTTCTGCAGAGGGTCGGCGCCCTTTGATTTGACCGGGAGTTCTTTCTGCTGACCCCCATGCTCCTGAACTGGGCAGTGCTTCCAGCCTTTTACCGCAGCATGGTACAAGCCTGGCAGGCCGCTTTTCACCTCCAGCCTCGAGCCCGGACCCTGTGTTTCCCGCAGCCGGCGGGGGGACCCTCG
>NW_005842151.1:97526-101764 GCF_000455745.1 Alligator sinensis | reverse complement strand
CCTTCTGCCCTGGGGGCGTGGAGGAGGATCTCTTTCACGCATTCCTGGACTGTCCCCGCCTGCAGCCACTCTTTGCCACCCTTGAGCCACCGCTGCAGGCACTGGGCAGGAGCCTCTCAGAGACCACCTACATGTGCTCCTACCCATACCGGGTGGCTGAGCAGGGTGCCATCTGCCTGGCCAATTTCTTACTGGGCCAGGCCAAGATGGCTGTCCTCAAGAGCCACCGCAACCGGCTTGCCAGCACTGGCTCAGATGATGCCCCGTGGCTCTTCAGCCTCCTAGTGCGGGCACGCCTCTCGCTGGAGTTTGAGCACGCTGTGCTCCGGCAGGGGGTGCCCACCTTTGAGGCACTCTGGGCCCTTGAGGGAGCGCTGTGCCATGTGGAGGACGGCCATCTCAAATACGCGCTCTGATGTCTTGACCGGTCTGGGCGACCGGGCAGGCACGGAGGCGGACTGTGGCTTCCGGCTTGTGCCGTGCCCTGGGCCCTCACCAGGCTGCTTTTGTTTTTCTCGGGGTGAGATGTTGAAGGTTTTTGCACGTGTACTATGGGACAGGGAAGGGTGGAACTGTTCGTCTCTCGAGGGCTATATGGCATGTTAGGCATGATGTGTACTACTGCAAAGGTGTTTGTCACGGTGTGATGTTCTGAATGTCCTGGAATGGTTTCTCTTTGGTGTGGTTTGATGTTCTTTTTTGCTTTTTGTACCTGATCTTTCATGAATAAGGTAGTTAAAAGTCAAAAGTCCTTCCTTCCACTTTGGATGCACTGGACCAGGCTCGCTTGGAGCTGTGTGGGGTGATCCTGAACATAAGACTCCCCGGCTTCCTATCTCTCTTCTTTTCTGACTCCCACCTGTCTAAGGGTCTCTTGCTTCTGTTTAGCTCGCTTTCTGATTCTTTTCTTGCATTTTTGCAGTGTTTTTTCTTCTTTTTCTCTGCTCTCTGTCCCTTCCCCCTGTAATTCCGGTCTCTTTGTCTGCAAGTTTCTTCTTTACAGCCTTTTTTTTTTTTTTTCTTACTGTCTCTTTTTTTTTTCCCTTTCTTTCTTTCTTTTCTGCTTGCTTGTTGCAGGGAGTTATCTTTTCCAATATCTTGTCTTCCGAGGGGTGATCTTAATTCCCCCCTCCCCTTTTTTCTGGGTTTGTTTTTTTTCTTAACCCCCATAACCTCCCCCTCCCCCCAATTTAGGTTTGTATGGTCATATTCCCAGGCACTTATCTTTTTTGTTAATATAAACATTTTTGTTTTCTTTTTTTCACTTACAGCTTGAAATTAACCCTGTCCTAGCAGGAATAGCTGCTCCTACACCCAGCAGCTGCGGCTCCTACACCTAGCAGCTGGCATAAGGATGCCTCTCAGAACCTCCCCATTACCCATGACTTGAGGGTTCACACCCCTCCCTACATCAGGGTTGAGGTCTGTATAGATGCCCTTGCTAGTCTCCTGGGACAACGTAACATACGTTACGCATGTCGTGTTAACACGGTCCCAATGATTTACCTGAGCAATTCCACCTTAGTTAACAGGGTGTGCACAGAGGGCCTGGACATCATGGGTTCACACTATTTTGTCACGCCCCTAGACACCCCATCAGTGAGGGTGGTGATTTCTAATGTCCCCCCGCATGTGACCAATCGGGAGCTGGCCAAGGAACTTGAGCCCTATGGGATTCTTATGAGTCACTTTCGCTGACTGACGATGGGAAGTAAGAACCCAAAGCTGAGGCATGCCCTGTCTTTTTGAAGGCAGGTTTTCATGCTCCTCAGGGAGGGCCCACAGTCCCTGCCTCAGTCCTTAAGCCTCATGTTCAACGGGCGGAGGTTTGTGATCTATTTTTCCTTTGGGGAGACCACGTGTTTCCAGTGTGGTAGCTCTTCCCACCTAGCAGCCCAGTGCCTGCAGGGGAGAGTGGCTGAAACATCAGCGACTACAGTGGCACCGATGGATGGCACATTCACCTCTGGGACACAGGCCCCACCCAGTAAGGCCGGGAGCTTTTCCTGACCTCCTTCCACCCCTGTTCCATCTGAGGGGGATGGAATCTCTGGCATGAGAGCAGAGGGGCTGGGACTAATCCCCAACCCTCCCCCCCACCCATTCCATCTACAGTGCCCACCCCCACCAGTGCGGAGACACCACTAGGTGGAGAGGCTGATGCCTCCACTTGCCCCCTGCCTGCCCTGACTGCCCTGATTGAGGCAGGGGGGGTGGCCAGCGACTGTGGTGCCAAGGCCCTGTCAGATGATAGGGCTCAGGCCTCCTCCCAGCTGCCCTCCACTGCAGCCTTGTCTGAGGTGGATGGCCCTGGGGAGGAAAGCCAGAAGCAGTCGGGCCCATCCTCTATGAAGGGTGGGCCAACAGCCACTAAGAAGAAGAAGAACAAAGAGAAGAAAGTGAAGGGGACCATTCAGGACACCCCATCCCCACTGAGACCCTTCTCAGCTGGTGCGGGGGGGCCCTGTTGGAGAGCCTGGCCCCACTCTGGCTGTCATGTCAGTGACCCTGTTGATCGGGGACTGGGGCGGCTTGGAGGTTGGGGAGGCGAAAGCGGGGAACACCAACCCCTCGCTCGTCTCCCAGCTTCCGGAGTTGGGTGGCAGTGAAAGCTATGCATAATGCCTCTCTTTTGGAGATCTGACCCAGGGGGTGGCAAAGGAGTCTGCTGTCCTCTTGGTCATGTCCCAGGCTACTGAATTAGATGAGGAGGCTAGTGAGATGCAGATCCAGCTTTCTGAGTGTCACAAGAGACCTCGAGAGCAGGATGACTTCTCTCCCCACAAGAAAGCGGGGTTTGCTCTTCGAGAGTCAGTCTTTGACCTGGATGATCAGAGGAGGCTGATGTGTTTAGATATTGAGGGTGTGGATGCTGCATTTGTGGGTGAGCTCCCAACTAGGGTGCAGCCTCGCTGTGCATCTGTCAGAAATGTCCAGCCCATGTTGGCAGACCCACCCTGGGTCGGTCCGAACTATGGGGGTCTCCTGACCTTTTCAAAACAGACCAAAGGACAGAAGAACATAGTGGGGCACATCACCCAATGGTGTGGAGATCCTAAAGTTTTATAAGGCTGCCAGAGCTGCGGCCAAACTTATGCAACAAGATCTAGGCACTTGGCAGATGGCTTACCGTCTGGAGAAGCTCGCACAGCAGTTGAGAGATGAGTGGGGCCTGGCGGGGTCCCTGAAGTAGAATAGGGCATGGTAGGCCTTTTCCAACCTGTCTCTGCTTTTTGCTCTGCACTTGGGAGGCTCGCTCTTCTACCTACATCTTACCTCGCTTTTCCTCTCATACCCACACCCATGGCAGCCACAACCATTGGTACTTTTAACATCAACAGCTGTCGAGAGCCAGTGAAACAGGAGGCCGTCCTGGAGCTCCTGCGCCAGAAGCGGCCAGCTGTCACCTTCTTCCAGGAGACGCATTCTGACAGGCTCAACCAGTTGGCTTGGCACGCTGCCTGGTGACACCACTTGTTCCTGAGTCATGGCACCAACCTTAGCGCCAGGGTTGCAACTCTCCTGTCGTCACAACTACAGCATGATACAGCAGTGGCGTGGGAGATTGCTCCCGGCCACCTGCTGACTGTCTGTCACCCTAGCACAACACCATTTGCTACTCATCAACATTTATGCACCTACTGATGGCCAGGAGAGGGTCACTGTCTTCAAGACCTTGGCTGCCCTTTTGCGCAATGCTAGTGAGGATGATGACCTGCTCCTCATAGGTGGCGACTTTAATTGTACCACTGACACCATGCTCGACCCTACGGGGCCTGAGCCTCACCTGCCCTCAGCCTGCAAGCTGTACTCCGTCTTGGAGACTGTAGGCCTTGTTGACATCTGGCAAGCCCTGCACCCCAATGCATGCCAGTACACCTGGGTCAGGATGAGTGCCAGTGGTCTCACTATGGCCCACCTTGACCGCCTTTATGTCACCAGGCACCATCTGCCACTCCTACGCAGTGGCCGCATTATTCCCTCAGGCCTGTCAGATCATGGCCTGGCTTGCTGCGAATTGACCTGCCGGGGAGAACCTGTGCGTGAGCACCCTATTGGTGCTTCGTCAGCCTGCTTCAACACTCTTACTTCCGGAATTGCTTTGCCAACTTTTGGTGGGGCTAGGAGGTCACAAGGCAGAATTACTCTTCCTGGAAGCTATGGTGGGATGTGGGCAAGGTGCAGATCCAGGCTTTTTGCCAGCAGTACACCCAGCTGGCCACAAATGAACTGCAACG
>NW_005842151.1:89318-96871 GCF_000455745.1 Alligator sinensis | reverse complement strand
GAGTGGGGCGGGGGGGGTGGCCAGCGACTGTGGTGCCAAGGCCCTGTCAGATGATAGGGCTCAGGCCTCCTCCCAGCTGCCCTCCACTGCAGCCTTGTCTGAGGTGGATGGCCCTGGGGAGGAAAGCCAGAAGCAGTCGGGCCCATCCTCTATGAAGGGTGGGCCAACAGCCACTAAGAAGAAGAAGAACAAAGAGAAGAAAGTGAAGGGGACCATTCAGGACACCCCATCCCCACTGAGACCCTTCTCAGCTGGTGCGGGGGGGCCCTGTTGGAGAGCCTGGCCCCACTCTGGCTGTCATGTCAGTGACCCTGTTGATCGGGGACTGGGGCGGCTTGGAGGTTGGGGAGGCGAAAGCGGGGAACACCAACCCCTCGCTCGTCTCCCAGCTTCCGGAGTTGGGTGGCAGTGAAAGCTATGCATAATGCCTCTCTTTTGGAGATCTGACCCAGGGGGTGGCAAAGGAGTCTGCTGTCCTCTTGGTCATGTCCCAGGCTACTGAATTAGATGAGGAGGCTAGTGAGATGCAGATCCAGCTTTCTGAGTGTCACAAGAGACCTCGAGAGCAGGATGACTTCTCTCCCCACAAGAAAGCGGGGTTTGCTCTTCGAGAGTCAGTCTTTGACCTGGATGATCAGAGGAGGCTGATGTGTCTAGATATTGAGGGTGTGGATGCTGCATTTGTGGGTGAGCTCCCAACTAGGGTGCAGCCTCGCTGTGCATCTGTCAGAAATGTCCAGCCCATGTTGGCAGACCCACCCTGGGTCGGTCCGAACTATGGGGGTCTCCTGACCTTTTCAAAACAGACCAAAGGACAGAAGAACATAGTGGGGCACATCACCCAATGGTGTGGAGATCCTAAAGTTTTATAAGGCTGCCAGAGCTGCGGCCAAACTTATGCAACAAGATCTAGGCACTTGGCAGATGGCTTACCGTCTGGAGAAGCTCGCACAGCAGTTGAGAGATGAGTGGGGCCTGGCGGGGTCCCTGAAGTAGAATAGGGCATGGTAGGCCTTTTCCAACCTGTCTCTGCTTTTTGCTCTGCACTTGGGAGGCTCGCTCTTCTACCTACATCTTACCTCGCTTTTCCTCTCATACCCACACCCATGGCAGCCACAACCATTGGTACTTTTAACATCAACAGCTGTCGAGAGCCAGTGAAACAGGAGGCCGTCCTGGAGCTCCTGCGCCAGAAGCGGCCAGCTGTCACCTTCTTCCAGGAGACGCATTCTGACAGGCTCAACCAGTTGGCTTGGCACGCTGCCTGGTGACACCACTTGTTCCTGAGTCATGGCACCAACCTTAGCGCCAGGGTTGCAACTCTCCTGTCGTCACAACTACAGCATGATACAGCAGTGGCGTGGGAGATTGCTCCCGGCCACCTGCTGACTGTCTGTCACCCTAGCACAACACCATTTGCTACTCATCAACATTTATGCACCTACTGATGGCCAGGAGAGGGTCACTGTCTTCAAGACCTTGGCTGCCCTTTTGCGCAATGCTAGTGAGGATGATGACCTGCTCCTCATAGGTGGCGACTTTAATTGTACCACTGACACCATGCTCGACCCTACGGGGCCTGAGCCTCACCTGCCCTCAGCCTGCAAGCTGTACTCCGTCTTGGAGACTGTAGGCCTTGTTGACATCTGGCAAGCCCTGCACCCCAATGCATGCCAGTACACCTGGGTCAGGATGAGTGCCAGTGGTCTCACTATGGCCCACCTTGACCGCCTTTATGTCACCAGGCACCATCTGCCACTCCTACGCAGTGGCCGCATTATTCCCTCAGGCCTGTCAGATCATGGCCTGGCTTGCTGCGAATTGACCTGCCGGGGAGAACCTGTGCGTGAGCACCCTATTGGTGCTTCGTCAGCCTGCTTCAACACTCTTACTTCCGGAATTGCTTTGCCAACTTTTGGTGGGGCTAGGAGGTCACAAGGCAGAATTACTCTTCCTGGAAGCTATGGTGGGATGTGGGCAAGGTGCAGATCCAGGCTTTTTGCCAGCAGTACACCCAGCTGGCCACAAATGAACTGCACCGCCATATCAGAGAGCTGGAGGAAGATGTGGTGGAGCTCAAGGCTGCCCTGCTGGCTGCTGGCAGTGATGCGGTGCTGCACAAGAGCCTCCGGTTCCGCAGGAAATGCCTGTGTGACTTGGTGGAGAGTGCAGCCTATGGAGTGAGGATCCACGCCCGCTGCCAAAAGCTGGCCAGAACAGATGCCCCAACCCACCTCTTCTTCAATCTGGAGTGACGGTGGGCAGCGAGCAAACTCTTAGATCACCTCAAGACCCCTGAGGGCCGAATAATCACTGACCCGGGTGAAGTACGTGAGCACGCTGTTGCCTTCTATCGTGACCTGTTTGCAGCTGAGCCATCCTGCCCTGAGGCCACGTGGGAACTCCATGTGGGCCTTCCATGCCTTTGTGCCCTGGAGGCCAGCAAGCTTGAGCAGGAACTGTCTCTGGAGGAGCTGGCAGCTGCCGCAGCTGGCCTCACCTCCGGCGAAGCCCCAGGCTTTGATGGGTTACCTGCTGAGTTTTACAAGACTTTCTGGCCTCTTCTTAGCCCTTGTCTCCTGCGTGTTTTCCAGGAGAGCCTTGCCAACAAGTTATTGCCGATCAGCTGCCACTGTGTAGTGCTCACGCTGCTGCCCAAGAATGGAGACCTTGGCTGCATTAAGAACTGGCAGCCAGTCTCCCTGATGTGCGCAGACTACAAGATTCTGGCCAAAGCACTGGCGACCCACCTCCGCACTGTCATGGCCTCCGTCACTGGGCCTGAGCAGAGCTACTGCATGCCAGGCAGAACCATCCAAGACAACCTGTTTCTGCTGTGCGACTTACTTACAGCCAGCGAACTCTTCAGCCTAGACATTGGCCTCATTTCTCTGGATCAGGAGAAAGCCTTTGACCGGGTGGACCACGTCTACCTCTTTCAGACCCTGGAGGGCTTTGGTTTTGGGCCCCTTTTCAGCAGGGCCCTCCAGGTCTTGTATCACTTCCAGTCTGCTCAAGGTGAACGGGGTGCTCTGTGCCCTGTTCCCCGCACGCAGAGGCATTCATCAGGGCTGCCCCCTGTCGGGCATGTTTTATGCCCTGGCCATTGAGCCATTGCTGCATGCGCTGTGGCACCACGTGAGTGGTATGGCCTTGCCATCGGCCACAGGCCTGTCCATTGCCCCTCCACTCCAGCTATCAGTGTATGCAGACAACGTAACCATCTTTCCTAACACCCAGGAAGACATGGAGGCCCTGACAGACTGCCAGCGAGCCTATGAACTGGGCCAAGAGTGATACCCTGCTGCATGGTGCGTGGATCAGTGTGAACCCCCCCCAGATTTGCCAGGGGGCCTCACCTGGCGCTGCAAGGGCCCTAAGGTCCTGGGCGTGTTCCTAGGGCAATCAACTTTCATGGCACGCAACTGGGACGGACTCGAGGAAGGGGTAGAGGCCTGCCTACAATGGTGGCACTGGCACCTACTCAGCCTCTTCTACCATGGACATGTTTTCATCATGAACAACCTGGCAGCGGTGACCTTGTGGCACTGATGTACCGTACTCGATCCACCACAGGACCTACTCAAGAGACTCCAGCACCTCCTGGTTGATATTTTTGGGGGAGATGGGCACCACTGGCTCCCATGAGCTGTCCTTTACCTACCTGTAGCTGAGGGGGTCCAGAGTTTGGTTGACCTTGCGAGCAAGGGGGCTGCCTTCCACCTGCTGGCCCTTCAACGACTCCTGTATGGCGAGGAGCACCTACCTAGGCAACAACTGGTGTGCTGGTTTCTGCGGAGGGTGGGGTCCCTTGGCTTTGACCGGAAGTTCTTCCTGTTGGACCTCATGCTTTTGAACTGGGCGGTGCTTCCAGCTTTCTACCGCAGCATGGTATGAGCCTGGCAGGGCACCTTCTGCCTCCAGCCCCAGGCCCATCACCTGCAGCTCCCACAGGTGCTAAGGGAACCCCTGGTGCACAACCCAGTTCTGAGGTGCCCCGTGCCAAGCCTGGCCTCTGCCACCCTCATGGCTGTTCTCATCCAGGCATGTGTCTCCGCCTGAGCCATCTCCTTGACCCTGCTCGGTCGGCCTGGCTCTCGCCCAAGGCCTTGACCACCCAGCTAGGCATGCACTCCATCCACAGCGTGGGCCATCTCCTATGTGACATCCAGGCTGCCCTCCCATTGGAGGCAGCAGCCACCCTAGATGACCATCTCTGGGTGGGCCAGGTCCCCCATGCCGCAGATGTCCTGAGCGAGGTTTTTCCCACGCTGCCAGTCACCCCGGCCATGGCCGGCAGACCTGGCACCCTTCTGACGCTGCCTGTGCCTCCTGACAGTGACACGGGTTGCCCCTTTTGCTTTTCTGTCGCGTAGAAGCCTATATGCCTGGGTGGTTCGCATCCACCATACCCAAGTGCTTGCGAGCCACCCTGATACACCATGGCGACAGCGCCTGGGGCTGCCAGATTCCCCACTGGCCCACCTGGTGTGGCGCACATTGTATAAGCCACCAACCATGAAGAAGACTGGTGACCTGCAGTGGCAGTTGCTGCATGGCATCCTAGCCACTGGCATGTTTGCGTCCCACTTTGACCCAGCTGCCTCGACGGCCTGCCCCTTCTGCCTGGGGGGGTTTTGAGGAGACCCTCTTTCATGTCTTCCTTGACTGTCCCCGCCTGCGGCCGCTCTTTGTCACTCTCAAGCCGCTGCTGCAAACGCTGGGCAGGAGCCTCTCAGAGACCACCTACGTGTGCTCCTACCCATACTGGGTGGCTGAGAAGGGCCCCATCTTCCTGGCCAACTTTTTACTGGGTCAGACCAAGATAGCCATCCTCAAGAGCTGCCAAAACCAGCTTGCCGGGACCGGCTCAGATGATGCCCTGCGGCTTTTCCGCCTCCTGGTGCAGGCACGCCTCTCGCTGGAGTTTGAGTATGCTGTGTTCCAGCGGGTGGTGCCCGCCTTTGAGACACACTGGGCCCTTGAGGGAGCTCTGTGCTATGTGGAGAACGGCCGTCTCAAATACACGCTCTGATGTCATGATCAGTCTGGGTAACCGGGCAGGCTCGGTGTCGGACTACAACTTCCAACTCATGCCACGCCCTGGGCCCTCACCAGGCTGCTTTTTTGCTTTCTTTTTTGTGTGGGAAGGTGAAGGTGTTGACACGTGTATGATTGGATAGAGCAGGGTAGGAATTGTTTATTTATAGATATGACTGTGTGGCCAGCATTCTGACTGCATAATATCATGTAAGACACGACGTGGAATGTAGCGAAGGTGTCTGTCATGGTGTGATGTGATGAGTGCAATGACATGGTGTTCTTGGTTTGATGGCAATTTGTTTGTTTTTGCTTTGTAAGCGGCCAACCTTTTTATATCCCTGAACCCCTGAATAAAGTAGTTAAAAGTCATAGTCCTTCCTTCCTTCCTTTCCTCGGGATCCTGAATTCAATCATCTTCTTGTCACTGCTGCCCAAGTTTCCATCTACTATTAAATTCCCCACCAATTCTTCTCTGTGAGCAGCAGGTCAAGAAAAGCATGGCCCCTAATTGGCCACTTCAGCACTTGCACCTGAAAATTGTCCCCAACACTCTCCAAAAATTTCCTCGATTGCCTGTGTGCCGCTGTTTTGTCCTCCCAGCAGATGTTGGACTGACTGAAGTCCCCCATGAGAACCAGGGCTCGTGATTGGGAAACTTCTGCTAGCTGTTGGAACAAAGCTTCATTCTCCTGGTCTGGTGGTTGACAGCAGACCCCCACCACACCACCACCCTTGTTTCTCTCCCCACTGACCCTAACCCAGAGACTTTCAACAGGCCTATCTCCTGTTTCATACTGGAGCTCTGAGCAATCATATGGCTCTTTTACATTAAGTGCAACTACTCCTCCTCTTCTTCCCTGCCTGTCCTTCCTTAACAATTTATACCCATCCATGACAGTGCTCCAGTCATGTGAGCTATCCCACCAAGTCTGTTATTCCAATCACATCATAGTTCCGTGACTATGCAAGGACTTCCAATTCCTTCTGCTTGTTTCCCCGGCTCTGTGCATTCATGTACAGGCACCTGAGGTAACTAGCCGATTGCCCTGATTTCTCAAGAAGAATGAGAACACCACCCCAGTTGCTCATTCTTGCTTGCACTTCCTCCAGCTCACCCACTTCCCCACTTACCTCAGGGCTTTGGTCTCCAGAGCCTGGTGAGCCTAGTATAAAGCCCTCCTCACTAGGTTAGCGAGCCTAAGAAGATGCTCTTCCCACTCTTACTCATCTTTTCTTAGCAATCCTTCTTCCTGGAACATCATCCCATGGTCAAAGAAGCCAAAGCCCTGCTGGACACACCACCTGCACAGCCACGGATTGATTTGCAGGATGCGCCTGCTCCTGCCTGGGCCCTTTCCCTTGACTGGAAGGATCAAGAAGAATACTACCTGAGCCCCCGTTGCCATTACCCTTGCACCTAGAGCCCCATAGTCACTTTTGATCTGCTTGGGGTCTCCCCCAGTAGTATCACTGGTGCCCACATGGATGAGCAGCATGGGGTAGTAGTCAGAGGGTAAGTAAATCCATGAGACTATCTACACTTCCACAATCACCAGTTGCTAGAATTGCTGTGGAGGCCACCGGTAGCTGTCATAAATAAAGAAGACTCATCCTTCTTTGCTTTGTATCAGGGACTAGCTTGGTAGCCAGACAGCCCCAAAACTGAGGTTGTAAAGGCATACTTTCTGCCATCCTTCCACTGTCAAGTTGAGAGCTATTTGACCATAACTAATGATCTAGGTCATTGACTTCTAATTACATCAACTTCACCCTTGGCATATAGAGCATTCAATGTACAGTCTTGTAATAATTTCCCAAATAGCTTCTGTTAGGACAAAATTATTTCCACTTATTCACACTGAGGATCTCCGAGTCTCATTCTGGATATTTATTGCATATTTTACATTCACTTCATATGCAAAACCCCCCATCCATATCAATAAGAGGTCTTTGCACAATGTGCATAAATGAAATAAAGGTAGAAGAGAGAAGAATTTTATCCTTAACAGTTTACCAAGAAATTACACTTTCCAGCTAAACAAAAAAGCTTTTCCAAAGGTTTATGGGAGAAGATGGCACCAAATATTTATGTTATCATAATTAAATTATAGCTTCCAAGGGCAATATGCTTCTATCACTTGTGCATGGAAACACACATAGCTAGTTTATCAAAAACAGGTATCATAATCTACATGCAAAATAACCTTTCTTAGTTGGTTAAATATCAACTTCCACTTCAAAAAGGTTCCACAATCTAGAATGATTTAGCTAATGTCAATAGAGCTTCTTCAGGAATAGCAGTGACCTAAGATCTGCGAATCTTCAGATTTGCAAATTCTGCTGAATACTTTGTCACAAGGACCTGAAATAGGAAAGGAAAGCAAAAGACACGAAGACTACAAAAAGGGTTGTGGTCTGAAAAAATGAAGGACTAGTCAGGGCAAAACCTGTATGCTACTTATCCTAGCCTGGAAAAACGAAAGGGAAATTCATCCTTTCCAATTCTGTGG
>NW_005842151.1:72942-89308 GCF_000455745.1 Alligator sinensis | reverse complement strand
TCCCTATTAAATTTAATAGTGCTTAAAGTAAATTCTATAATACTTTATTGATTTCATTTGTATCAAAATCTATAGGATTTTTTCATAAAAGAATCTGTCTAGACTCAACAGTAGGTTGTCTGTAGCACCAAGAACAGATTAACAGCTTACATGTGAGAAATGGAAATAGGCTTCCAAAGGTGAATTTTTTATATAGATGCCTGAATCCCTGGCTTTTGCTTGTTTGTCCAGTTTTGTTAACAGGGAACATTACCAGCGTGATGTTAAAACAAGTTTGTAACAGATACCAAAAGTGTTATAAATATAAACTCAAGGAAATACACTATTTTAGTGTTACTTTAATGAAAGTTTCTCTGTTATCCAACACTCCTCACCCAGAAGAAAAATGAAGGCTGAAAGAATGTTAACACTTACTGCCATTAAATACTTATCCAATGATTTTTCAACTTCCCTTGCACATGTTCAAAGAGTCACTAAACATTGGGAAGCTTGGAACTTCATGGCTATGGTTTCCAGCTGTGCACAAAGCTTAATCATTTTCTGTTGCTCCTATCATTTTTAACCATGCACTTGGAATTTTTTCTATGTCAAATTGTTAATAAACAATTCTCATACAAAGAGCAAAATAGTTTCTGAACATGAAAACATATTTTCCATTATATTAATTTAAAATAAAGAAAAGCATGCTACTAAGCATTACTCATTACAGAACTATTTCAGTATTTACTTCACCTATAAAGCACAATCTGCACATTTATCAACGAAGACATACTAACATTCTGTTTTTTATATTTATGTTTTCTTTATATACATCATAGCAATTTCTTGTTACAAATGAAAACAATTCAACAAACATCATGCATTTTTCTTGTCTATAGAAGGCAAATAACATTCAGGGCCTTAAATATTTTAAGATTGCAGTAGTCAAAATAACTAAGCAAAAGAAATAAACAGAAATTAAAAAAATAAAAAACCCTAGATGCTTTATTTCTTTCTCAGATTCATTCATGGTATTTTCAGTTACTTACTGCAACTGTTGAACAGAGAAACCTCAGTGTTTCATGACATGTAAGTCTGTGGCTTAGCTGCATGCTCCTTGGCTGCAAAGATTTGGAGCTGGATGAATGGATTTGTTCTTAAGATCTTCAGTCAGTCCACTGAACTCTAAGCTTGTTGTAAGAGCGTGTAGACATGTCCTTGACTGCATTTGAAGAAGCACAGTATTTATCAAAGTATTTAAAAGAAAAGGAACATCTACAAAAATGCAGTAGGGGTGAGCCATGTGTATTTTTTTAAAGACTGCTACTATTGTCTTCTAAACTTTTTAACAAAAGATTACACCAACAGCATACATTCAGTTGGAGAACATTTTCTTTAATAAGGTACCATTACCAAAGTTAATGGTTTTCCTTTACAGTAATTTTGTTTGTGCTGCTCTAAGAACAAAGTGTAGCCAAAAACTTTTCCAAAACATCTTAGTTTATACCTCAACTGCAAAAACCATTTTGCAATAAAACCTGACCCAAAAGATCTCAACTCAAAAGCATTTCCTTTACAAAATTTAAAACAGTTTATAAATACTTTGGCTAAGTATTATATGGAAAGTGTTTGCCAGTTTTAGGTGCCCTGAAGTGGTTTTATTACTTTAAAGCAAACTTAAAACTCTATAGTTTTAATTTGTTTATGTCCTTATACAGTCTTTATTTTCTTGGGGTATTAAATAAAAATTAAAGTATGAAAGTGTAAAAGAAGAGATCTGTATACACAGCACAGGATTTTCCCCTCTCCCTCCCCCCCAATTTTCAGAAGGTTTTTAATTATGATCAGTTCAAAAGACACCTGGTAAACAAATCAATGGATTAAATTAATCCCTGGTATAATTCAGATAACTCCAGTAAAGCTACAAGAACAACACATATAGTTTATTTCTGTCACAAATTAAAGCAACATGCCTATAAGCAATCCTAAACATAGATATACAAGTACTCACATGCATGAAGTTAAAAGTAAGGAATATTCATCCATGTTTACAGGGCAAAGCCTGTCTCACTCAAAGGTGTTCCAATTTATTGCATGGCTGAGCATTTTATAAAGTTTATTGGAACAAAACGGATTAAGGCCTTGAGCAACACTAGTGGCCAATTTGGATGTCAAAGGAAAGAGAGATGGAAAAAACATTTGTTTGGTCAGAGTAGTTTTGTAATGCTATTTGCCAAGGCAGTATTGTTTCCTCTAGTATATTCTAGAGTGCTTTCTCCAGCACAGCTTTCAATCAGTAATGAACTACCACTTTGTTACAGTTAATCACAGTCAAAATTATACCCATCCATTCATTAATTGAAAAAAAAAAGGAAAGGTTAATCGATAATGCTTTTAAATTGAATTTAACTGAATAACTATTCACTATATATGTGAATACTATATGTAACACTATTACATATATTTTACATTCTTTATATATAAATGTATAATTCTATATTTGTAAGCCCTGACCTTTCTCCCCTCCCCCTCTTTTATTTATTTATTTTTTTTTATTCAAATATAGAAACTAGGGGTGTACAGAGATTTTGGGGGCCAATACTGATAGCTGATTTATATGGAGGCATATCTGCCAATACCGATATGATTTCTGATAAGCCCTGAAGCTTGAAGAGCTGTGTCCAGCTGGTAAGTCTGTTGTGGTGGAAGGGGAGTGGGGAGAGAAGGGGTGGGGGGGGCAGATCAAGGCACCCATAGTGAGGGAGGGAGTGGGACTAGGGCAGGCACTGCCCAGCCAGGACGGAGCAGGGCGTGAGACGGAGCTGTGGATCATCCAGGGGGCACAGTTAGGGGAGGGTGGCTCCTCCCACTGCGCATACCCTGGGAGGGCACAGAGGGGCCAGGGCTGCACTGGGCTCTTCCTGGTGGGAACTGGGCCAGGCTGTGCTCTAGGCAGGCAGCAGCAGCACTGGGAGGGGGCCATGGGGGGATGCAGCCATCCCAAAATTCGCCATAGCCCCCCTATAGCCCATTCTCCCAGTGCTGCTGCCACCCAGCCCAGCCCAGCACAGCCCTGGTCCCAGCCTGCACCAGCAGCCCACCATGCCCACGCCCCACACAGATCCAGGAGCACAAGCCCACCCCACCTCCAGTGCCCTCCTGGGGTGTGTGCAGCAGCAGGAGCCACCCCCTCCTCCCCACACCCCCCAGACAAACCACGGCTCCATCCCGCACCTTGCCCTGCCCTGGCTGAGCAGCACCTGCCCCACTCTCTCCCTCACCATGGGAGTCTTGATCTGCCCCTCCCATGCCCCTTCCTTCCCCCCCCCCCCCCCTCCCCCCCCCCATCCCCCTCCCTCCCCCCCCCCTCCCCTTCCACCATAACAGACTTACTAGCTGCACACAGCTCTCCAAGTTGCCGGGCTGTGGTCCTCACTGCCTACATGCTGCACTGTGGCTGTGCACATGCATGGACATTTATTGGCCAAATTATTAGCCACATCAGGCCGATATCCAATACAGTCAATTTTCTTTATAACGGTGGTGATCTGATATCAGACCGACGTATCGGTGTACCTCTAATAGAAACAGAACTCTTAACACTGGAGTAATACACAGGAACTGTACAAGCTTTAAGTTATTACATATTTACAAAGGAAATAACATATAATTCTTATAATTTAGTATCTATATTATCAATATCTTGTTTATATATGTAAATATAACATATAGTAATGTTCAAAGTAGAGAGAGGCTTACTGGCTACATAGTGGCTTATTGGGTGGTGAATGCACACACACCTGGAGCTGCCTTCACCCTTTCATAATATAGTAAAATAAGAAATAGACCATATGTGGATTATGTTTGGTCTATTTAATATACCAGAATTACTATTTTGGTCCCTGAGTATCTTTTATATACTCTCACCCTGAAATGAACTTAAATTCCTGATGCTTCTGCACCCAAACCCTCATTATATACCCAGTCCAATTTCCCTCCCATTTGGATCCTTTAATAATGCTTATTTTTATACCTTTTAATCTTTGTCTAAAATGTGAAGATTCACCCTCTCCCCCTTTTAATCCCTACCTCTTCCATTTCCCTTGTTTTTTAACCCCTCTTGCTGTGACATTTCTGAATGTAGGAGCTTAAGTTTGCAAACATTTAAGCATATGCTGTGCTCCAGTGTTCCGAAAGAGTTCCTGAAACAGGACTTGAAAAACTGGTGCCAAATTGGCTGTCTTCCTCTTCCCCTGGTGATCCCACAGTACCAGGCAGCATCCTGTTGGGTCTGCCAAGAGGATACAATATGACACTGCCTGGCACTGCAGAACTGTTGCTATACTTAGGGCGCTACCTCCTGAACTGGAAGCAATAGTCAAGTTCAGCATGTTGCATATGCTACTGCTGAGCAGATTGCCTCTGCCTCTCAGCAGGTAGGCAGCTACTGTATCATGAGATGGAAGGGGCATAGCTGCATTCAGGTGGCTCTGTACCTATGTGAATTAGTTCTGAACACTACCAGGCCACACTAGTGTAGCTCCATTAGCTGGAACAAGAACCTACTCCTGGTTTCAGAGGCCTGTGATGTATGTGGGACTGTGTCCCAGAATCTGCTTACCAAAACTTGCTCTCTACTCAGGTTTCACTTGGTGCCATATACACAGAAGCTGCAGTGAAAAACTGTGATGAAAGGGCTGAACTCCTTATTTGACTTAAGTACCCAAATTGCCTGGTGTTAGTACTTGGTGCTCTCAATCAGCCAAGGCTCCCTCTGCTAATCTGTCCAGTGCTCCTCAGTTTGGGTAGCCTTGCCTTTTACTGGGTCTCTCCCTCTGTCTTTCTGCTGTAATTAATCTATGGGAGCATGCAGTGGGTAGGCTGGGGAAGGAGTATACTGGGCAGGAGGGGGACATAGAGGACTGAACATCAACAGTGCCTAATCTGTAGAATTTAAGATAGACCTCCCTGCTATTCACTGCTCTACATGCGGCCCCCATCGGAAATTATGGGGTGGTTGTTGGCTATGGAAGCTGTAACAGCATGAGTGCAGTGTAGGCTCCCAAAGACCCATCACCATCATGGGAGGCAAAGGGTTTCCATGTAGATGGTGCTGATCATCCAGATCTCCGAATTAGTAGGACACAAAGGCTTGCCCTGGGCCATGGTGATGGCAAATTCAGAATCTTGCTCGTAACTGCTTGTCTAACCATATAGTATCAAAGTGATAGTTATATAAGGCTTTGCATTTTTACACAGGCTCTTTTTTTTCTATTTTATTTGCACAGCTAAATCCTGTTTTTTGACTGGGACCTGTAGGAGTCATCATAACTTCTAATATAATAACTCTTATAATTCCAAATAATAATTCTTAATGCTTAACTCTTGTGGGAACTGGCAGCCAGGTTCCTATAGCAATGGCCAGGCTCTCTGCCAGTGCTGGCTCTTCTCAGAATGGGAACGGGGAAAGGCAGCAGAGGGAGCTCATTCTTGGAGCTTCCCAGCTGGTACTAAAGGGTGGGGTGGGTGAATTGGAGCCCCCCCACCTCAAGGGGGCTTCAATATACCTGCCTCATCTTCCAGGTGGGGCTGAAGACCCCCCAGACTGAACTCCCTCTGCTCCCTTTCTCCATTCCCATTCTGAAAACAGCCACAGGTCGGGAGCTCAGCAGACACAAGTTACAAAAGATGCTTCATTTTGTAACATCTTTATCTGATATGTCATGCAATGAGGGGTCAGATTTTCACCCAACTGACCATTTTTTAAAGCTGTTTGTGACCATGCACATGTTTGGTCAGAGCTATAAATTGCTTTCTCTAGCCAGATCAGGCAAAAATTGTCACTTCTTTTGCATCCATAGGGTGAATGACAATTTGGATGATAATTTCAAATGCCAGCTTAAAATGTTTCACTACTGACCAAAACACTCAAGGAAAGACAATATTGTATTATGACACTCTTTTGTGAATGGAGCCTCATATTGACATCTGAAGAGGGTGGAACTTGGTTTATGAGCAGCACCTGGAAGGATGGCACTATTTATTTTATATCCCTATGTATGGACCTGAAGTAACACCAGTACTGCATACTGTTATTCTCCTCTCTCAAACACTGCAGAGAATCAGAGATTATCCAAATGAAAAGTGCAGCCAGAAACATGCAATATATAAGAATAATTGGAAGTGAATCAGGAAGCATTTCACTAGGGACAGAATATGAAACATCATCTCTAAGCTAAACAACTTTGAGGTTTTCCTCATACTACAGAATAATAATCGCATGTACATGACATTACAGAATGATCTTATAGTTGGAAAACTCTGGGAGCCAGTGACCTTGAGTTCTAGTCCAACTATACCATTAATTCATTGGACTTTGTGCAAGTCATTTAGGTCCATGTTTTCAAGAATGTCTATTAATTCTGTGCATCTCAGTTTTTAGGGGTTCAATCTGAGATTTTTAAGAGGTGGCTTAAACTTTAAACTCTCTGTGTGCACAGTCTGTCATCTCACACTTGGGGTTATTAATCCTTAAGCACCTTGACAAAATTATTTGAAGCCTCTGGATGAAATGTTATAATCTAGTTAATTTAATTAGCTAGCAAATGTTTTTGCCAATTTCCCACTAACAGGAGTGGAGATATGATGTTGGATTGCCTGTGTCATTTGAAGACAAAAAAAGGATGTCAGCACAAGAACCAAGTAGGTAACCAAGGAAAATTTGGTGAGGGTGAAACACAGAACCAACAGAACCAAGAAGAGAAAGCAGATAATAAAAGGTGAGAAACCATTTAGAATGGGATTAGTGAGGTCCATTTTATCTTCTGTCACTATACTAAATCTTAATTGCTGCCTGACTTGCATTTTACTTAAATATAAAAGCAGATGGGAAAATTCTGTTCTTAGGTCAACCTATATAAAATGCATTTGCTTTTGTGAAGCTATTCCAGATTTACAACAATTTAAATGAGAGTAGAAGCTGTTCATTGGCTAGGTTGTTACTTGAACTACATGCCTGTGTGGGGTAAAAAGGGAAATATGAATCCCCCTCAAGCTCTTGCATGGGATACTCAACTCCCACCTTGGACAAATAGATAGGGAGGAACTGGAAAGTGCAGAGCTGCAACTTTGTAGAAAAAATGTAAGCAGGGATACAATTATGCCTCTGAGAAACCTTTCAATGTACATTTTTTCCTTAGGCTATTCCTATTGGTGTGGCTTACAATTAATTCCTTGATAAAGGCTCTACCTAAAGATGCAGGCTCACCCTGTATTGTTTTTTTTTTTTACATTTAGTAAATAAATGTTTCTAATAGCTGCATTGCAGCTGTTAAGACAAAGGCTTTATTGTGGGGGATTATGTACACCAGTCCCCGAAGTCAATCTGATTGACTCAGCTAGAATGCTGCCAGGTTGGGACTAATCAGTGGGGGCTATGACACTTTATAATAGAGTGTATCATACTTATTTCCTCTCCTATCCACAGGTCAATGCTAAGGCATTGTCTTAGCCCTGTCTTTGCTTTTATCCCTTTGCATCACTGATACCAGTGACAACACAAGAACTGTGATAGTCTAAGGACCAGTATCATAGCTAGTCCATGCACAGGTATGCATGTAACACAGGGAAAATAACTTCTTATACTATAATATACCCTTGGATGTCCCTCACAAGCCCAGCCAGCAGATGACTATATGAGAGCAATTAGTTACAGTGGGCACAGAATGAAAAAGTTCCTATGTATTTGTAAGGATGGAGAGATTTACTAGGAAAAAATGTAAAATGTTTTCTGTACTGAGAGCGCCATAAATTAAATCTGTCCTTTCCAAAAGCTGTCAACATACTAGGTATTTTTAATAACTTTAATAAATTAAAATGAGTAAAGGTATAGTGACAATAGTTGATTGCCAGCATAACTATTCTTTCCTAATTTACTAGAACAATAAAGAATGTCACACAGATAAGCATAATTACTGACAATAACAAAATGGACAAGAAGCGGTCCCTACCTGAGCACAACTCCCATTGAACTAAACATGCTCATCAGAAAGAGCATTGCTGGATTAACGACTACAGTATCTGACACAGGATAATTATGAACTATAGTATTCACTGTTATGGGTCAGATTCTCTGTTGGTGAAAATATTGCAAGTCTATTGACTTCAACAGAGCTGTGCAGAACTCTATATCCTGGCTAACTACTGAGCTTGAAAGGGTTAATGGGTTTGACCTTTGGTATTCATTAATGTTATTTGGCAGATTATTTAGGTAATTACTTGAAAGCTAAGATTAATAGTAAGAAAGAAAGGAGTGAGAGAAGGGTCAAAATAAAGCAAAGTGGGTAAGCAGAGAAATGGATATCTGAGAACAGGACTGATGAATCTATAATTTGGTAGGTTATACCTTTGTAGAGGTTCCCACAAGAAAAATACTTTATTTGTGTTATTACTCCCTTTAGAGGAGAATCTTCTGAATCATGACCTTGATTCAATAAAGTGCTTGAACACATACTTAGCTTTAATCACTTACGTGGCTTCACTAGCTCCAGTGAGACTATGCATGAGCCTAAGGTTTAGCGTACGGTTAAACGCTTGGCTAGACTAGAGAAGCAAGTTTTTGGTAATATCTTTAAGTGGACTAAATGCCTAGTTGGGAGATATGTCAAACAAGCTTCTGGACACAAAGGCTGCTTATAGATGTAGCGGTGGGGGGGAAAAAGTAGTGTTTTACCTTAAGCTCAGCCCGCACACTTCTGAACTGGGCACAGCACATGTCCACAAGAGGCATCGCATTAGCTGGACCTGTCCAACATCTGTATAAATTGGGCACTTCGGCAGGGCATTTTCCTGCTTTTATCTAATAGCTGATTGAATCAGCTTCTAGATAAAAGCACCAAAAAACCCTGTTGAAGTGCCCAATCTATACAGATGCTGAGGAGCCAGGTTGAACTAAAGTGCTGGGGTATTTTTTTCCATGTCTGTGAGCACCCAAAGAGTTTTCCCTCAGGTCTGGGAGGAAGGAGAAACAGCCTAAGATAAATACTGAGCAAAAGCAAGTCATATTTTTATCTGGCATTTAGCTTAGATCAGAGGATGGCAGCATTTCCCAGAGTGGGGCTAGAATGACCCAGTTTAGTTCTGAGGCGGGTGGGTACTTGGACCTGGCCACCTCTGCCGCTTTTCCCTGCTGCCTGGCTGCAGTGCGGTAGCAAGTGGGGAATGAGTGGGGCGACTGCCCCAGGCGCTGAAGCAAAGGGGCGCCAACAGGTGCTGCCCAGCTGGGATGGGGTGCGGGACAAAGCCACAAACAACTAGTTTGGAGAGGCGCAAGGGGAGGGTGGCTCCCACTGTTGCATGCACTCCTGGGCAACCATGGGGAGGACGTGTGCCCCCCAGATCTGTGCACAGGGCGAGGGTGGGCTGCTGCTGTGGGCTTTGCCCCCAGCGCCAAACTTCCTTGCCACTGTACTGCCTGGCTGCAGCACAGTGCAGGGAGATTTCCTCCTCCGTCAAAGTCCTGAACATCTGACTGGGGAGAAGTGCAGGTGCACCCTCCTCTGCTGAAGCTTCAAGTGTTCAATTGTGGTGCAGGCAAGAGGCCTATGTCGCTGAAACTACAGCTCCATAGGCTGGATCCAAAGTCGCCACAGGCTAGATCTGGCCTGTGGGCCAGAGGCTGCCAATGCCTGGCTTAGGCTATTTCTGTTTATTTCTAAAAGCATGTCTAACATCTCTACCACCTAAACAGCTGGTCCAATAAAAGCTATTACAAAAAAAAAAACTTTGCGTTTTTCATATTGCCTACACAATCACAGCTACAATAGCTCTTTAACTCCACTTGTTAGATCAGGACATATAGGTGCTGAAGAGAGCTCTTAATTTAATAGCTGTGTAAGAAGTTTTTTTCTTCAAATAGAATGTTTTCCTAAGTGGATATTTTTCTAAAATATGCTGAGATAAGTATTTCTTTCATTAATGTATTCTACATGAGTCTTAGGAATCCTCCAAAATAGTATGAGAACATAGTGCTAAGAACATATACATACTATATTTACTCACGTGCACCTCTTTTCCAAAAATTAGCTAAAGTGGAACATGTGTCTTCAACAAGGAAATGCAAGGAGCAGAGTCCCCCTTATCCTCCCCCTGACCCCAACAACACTACAGCTGCATGTGTTTTTCCCTGTGAAATTACTTAGCAGTATTTTTCAAGGAAAGATTTTTTGCATCCCCCACCCCCTTTCATTCTACCTTCCAAAAACAAGTTGCATTTCTTATTCAGGGGTATGTGGTATGTGAGAAAATATTATATAGATATATAACACATTCAAATGTATACTTTTTAGAAATGTTACTCATAAGTTTTGTATATAACTAGTTAAGTCAGCCAATTTCCATCTAAATAGGATGGTTTCATGAATCAATTTCAGCATAAGTTGCTAAAATTCATAACGTACCATTTACAATAAGCCCTAACACCATCAGGGGAGAGGTCTGTCTAAAAGTGGATAATTTAGTGATTCTAAACATACCTGTAATTGAAAGTTTTCACTTTTACTTGTCAAACCAAGAAACAGCTATTTTTACCTCTGCTTCCTGAGGTAATTGTCAACAATAATAAATATTACACCGCTATTCAGTAAAATAAACACAGAAAAAATTGAAAAACTACCATTTTTTTTACAAAATATTTTTTGGTCCCATCCCCTCACTTTCCTCCTCACCCCTGTTAATGCCCTGCTCCTCCATGACATCTATCAGACAGCAGTGAAATCAGTTGCTTTATAACGTATTCTCCTATTCATTATGGCTTTGATCCAGAAAACTATTGGTATTTTCACACATGTTCCAGGGGTCGGGGGCACTTTGATTAAAGCAGCTCTCGGAGTCACTTTAACTAAAGCGCCTGGAACATCTCATGTATCAGTGTCCCCACGCTTCAAAATGATGGTAGGGGTGCTTTATCTAAAGCTTGTTGAACAACCTTAATTAAAATATCCCTGCCACCATTTTTAAGCGTGGGAACACTGACACATGAGACGCAGAGGCTGGCTGGAGCACGCTAATTAGCATGCTCCAGCAGACTTGACTAATCGAATCTGCTCTGACATCCAGTGCATCAGACCAACCACCCAGAACAGGTACAGGCACCCATTGACCCCAGTAGGAGCTGGAGCACATATAAAGGGAAAAAAAACCTGATACAGGTAGTGCATTCCCACACTATTAATAAAACCTGGTGTATTTGTTTCATTCCATCTTTACAGGTCAGGAAAGATTTACAGGCTCATAAATATTTATAGGCGTGCCCCTTCAATCCGACATAATCCAGTGGAAAAATATTCATGAGATAATGTGATATCTCACCTTCTTTACATTTAAAAACTCTGTTAACTGATGTAAACCTCTTATATCTGAATACCAAGTCTAAAGAATGGCGTCATATCTAATTTGACCTTATGAACTGAGTAATAATAAAACTATATTTATATAGCACCTGTCAAACAAATTGGTAATGCCACTGCATTATATATTTGCACATAGTGCGTTTCAGATGTGATACCCTTGACTCTCCCCCATCGTCTCCCCCTAGACATTTTATCCTCTATACTGACTTTCCTTGAATTTTAACTAGAACTGCAGTCTTAAAGCAGGCATTACATTCTCATCTTAATTCATATAGAATGAAGCATCTGTTGAAATGAACTGTTGCTCATGAAAGCTTATGCATCTCTGATTCAGTTAGTCTATAACGTGCAACTCTACCTTCTGCCTGACTCCACACTAACACAGCTAACTACATCTCTCTGATTTTAATTCATGTAAATTTGTGCCCTTATTTGGGAAACCAATTTGCATGTCTAAATCCCGGCATTAGGGACTGAAAATAGACCCTGTTCTTTCAGGTTCTGGATACAAGCTGAGATCTACTGCACATATTCTTAACTCTAGGATACTAGAGGTAGGGACCTATCCAAATCACGATTGTGTGGATTTCACAGAAATTGCAAAATTGGATGATCTCTCTGAAATCTGCAGGGAGGGGGGAGGGAAATACTACAAATAAAATGCTGGCTCCTCTGTGGGACCCAGCAGTCCCCCTAGCTGTGCAGCCATCCCTGGGGAAGGGGGGAGGTGGGCTGCCAGCATGAACAGGCAAGATGGCTGCCACCCCCACCTCTGATTGGCTGAGAGGGCTGCCTGTTGTGCAGTCCCACTCTGCGCTGCCAATCAGTAGTGAGGGGTGGGGCTGCATGCCAAACAGCCATCTCAGTCAATCAGTGGCAAGGGGTGGGGCCATATGACAGAAAGCCTCCTACACCAAGGCTCCTCAGCTTATTAGAGGCATGGGGGTGGGAGGCATGACAAGCCTTCAAAAACGGTGGCCAGCCCTGTAATCTGCCTGCAAAATTGGCTGGCCACCTCCTCAAGTTGGGTAGACCCCTATCTATAGAGCAGGGGTTGATAACTTATGACGTATGGCCTGAATCTGGTCCATGGAGCCATCTGGTACGGCCCATGGATGTGGGGCTTTGGCAGGAGTTGCTTTCCTTTGCTGCTGTGGAGAGAAGTACTAGCTGAAGGTGCCTTCCCCAAACCATTGCACAGAAAAGCATGGGTGAGATGTGGGTCATAGTACCTGCCTTTCTTTGACTTGAACTAGGTCACTCCACCCACAGCCTAAAAAGGTTGCCAAATGCTGCTGTGAGGTATTCTTTCCCTGTTCACAACCAGCCAAACAGCCAGCAGAATATTTTGAGAGATGTCTTTTCTAATAAGAGAAGATAGAGAACGCTGGAACTGATGAGTGTCACAAAGATTTGGTGAATGACTTGAGTGTTGAAGAGAGGGGGAAAACAAGCCTGAAACAGAATATTAGAGCAACAATGTTTTGTTAATAGTTGAACAGTGCTGCGACTTTGACAGCTGGAGAGAAGAGGTCTGAAGAATGCTTAGTGACAGAAGTAATACCCAAGAGTAAGAAAGAGAAAAGCAGTCAGAGAGCTGGTTAATGTAAATGATATGAAACTGAAGAAAAGTAAATTGGCCTCATGGGGAAAAAAGAAACCAAACAAGGGAGAGGGAAGGAGGAAAGGTACAATGAGAAACCCATCCAGACTAACTTGTTTGTCTCTAGTGGGTTATGGAATAGAGAAAATCCCACACAATTTACTGATTCGTTTTGATGCACTGGCTGGGGGAGTAGTTAGCTGATTGCACGATTTCACAATGATTACACACTTAATTCATACAACACAATTTTATTTTAAAACTCTTTGCTACGTATATAACACTGCTTAGCTTTAAGAAACACCACAAACATTAAGAACACAATAATTACATATATCAGAAACAATGCTCCGAATGCACTTCCTTCCCAAACAATGCTATAAGAATTAGTGTTACAAAAACAACTACAATTACAACTAGAAGTTAAATTTGAATCGATACTATTATTTTCATAATATACTTACAATCCTAGAATTCTGAGAAGCCAAATACCAAAATATGGTTTCATTCCTCAGTAGTACGATTTAATGGGTTGGCCTCAGTAGTACGGTTCAATGGGCTCGCCTCAGCAATACAATTCAATAGGCTGGCCTCAGCAATATGATTCAATGAGCTGGGCTCAGCAGTGATAGGACTAAGTCCCCTTCCTTCAGTCCCTTTCGGGCGCTCTGCAGCTTCAGCGTGAACTAAGAAATTCGTGTTCACGGAGATGTTGGGTCAGGTGATCAATCTGTTCCGGGCTACACTTGCGATTCTTCCTTCGTTGTTCTGCAAGTGAAGTCACCTCCAAATTGGGACAGTAGGTTACAGTTTTTATTGAGCGAGCTGCCGTCAGTGGGCTCCTCCTACTCAACTTGTCACTACTCCCAAATTTGGGCTCGGATCTTACTCAACAGATTCTTTTGAAATTACCTTTGTTGAGCATTTTAAATTACTCTTGGGGAGACTTCCATATCACTGTAAACATCCTTTTCTTACCAATTTGGTTAAAAGGCCCTAGGCTTTGATGTTCGGAATTCAGGATATTTGTTCTCTTTGTAAAAGACTTCTAAAGATAACATTTAAATTAAGACTTTAACCGAAGTCAGGAGATTTTACACGTAGCCCCAAAAACAATGACTTAGATAAGGAGATAAATCCTATCTTCTTCCTGAAACTGGCTAATGGGCAACCTTTACAAACATTCAAACTATTTCATTCAATATGACATTGTTCAGAAAGGCATGGGCTTGCCTAGGCTACAGTCAGCTTTGTGTGGTGCCATGAATAGATGGACTTTCAGGGAACAGGGGTACTAAATAGAAAGGAATCAATTAATTTAAACACAAAGAAAAGAGAAAGAATAGAGGGAGGGGTCACTGCTGAGAGATGGGAAGGAGGGTTGAAGAGATCAGAAAGAATAAACCAAGAAGTAAAGCTGTTGTTCTGAGGGACATAAGTTGTTAAAGCTAACCCAGATAATGAGATAAGAATCCAGAATCTCTGATGAGACCACACTTAAAACAATCCAGTCTGAGAATGATTTCTTGTTCTGCAATTTCATGTTCATTTTTTTTAACTTATGTGTTAAAGGACAGCTACTCTGAGGTCAGCGATGGACTGTCTAGGGAGGTTCAAGTGTTCTGTCACAGGCTTTTGAGTCCCTTTGGAATTGAAGCCAAATACATGCCCATTCATTCTTTCATGTAGGGATTGTCCCATCTGTCCAGCCTGGGCAGCAGAAACCATAAGCAGGAGATGGCATACATGACATTGGTAAAGGAGCAGGTGAAAGTACCCTGGATGTTATAATCCGTGTTTGTTTGGTTCCGTGATAACATGGGGACAGCAGCAGCAGCAGGCAGAGGAAGGAGCAAAAGGAGGGAAGGAGAGGGTGGCAGAGGGAGGTGCTGTGTAGCATAGGAGGGAGGGAAGGGGGTGGCAGAAGTGTGGGGAGGGATTCTTACCTGATTCAAGGACTTTAAAAAGTTGCCAGCAGCTGGTCCTGTGGTCTGGTCTGCTTGCCCAGTTGGGAAGGGACCTGGAATTAGGAGTGCAGTCACACCTGTAATGATGGTCACATTATTAGGAATTAGGAGTTCAGCCCACCCTGGCGGATCTTTGCCCCAGGCAGAAGATCTAGCCCAGCCTGCCCCACACCTCCAACCACTGCTCAAGAAGAGCTGGGCTGGGCACATGTGGACAGGGTAGCAACTGTTCCAGAATACCTTCCTTGCTCCTGTATAGCAGCAATGGTGCTCTGCCCATCTGTCTGGAGCACCATGCTGTTCTGCCTCCCCACCGGACTGCACCGCACGCCCCTGCCTGCCTGCTTCTGTCTGCAGTAGCAATGCTGGCTTGTGGGGGAATGCCAAAATACAAGTTCACCCAAGGCACCATTTTCCCTAAGGCTGGATCTGCATCCATATAATAATGTCACTGATTTACTTTAGGTATACTAGATCAGTGGTTTTCAACCTTTTTTCATTTGTAGACCCCTAAAAAACTTTGAATGGAGGTACAGACCCCTCTGAATTGTAACTGTGGATATTCACATACTTTGTTTTGATCAATCATAGTGATCTTTCACAGACCCCTTAGACATAGGCTGTGGACCCCTATTGGTTCGCAGACCACAGGTTGAAGACCACTGTTCTAGGGGGATGAAAGGGCAACTGTGGAGGAAACAGACTTCAAGGTCTGTTATAAATATATTGAGACTTAGCCACGTTAGCCTGGAGTCAAGTAGAAGACAGGGTAGATTTGTACCTTATTTGCACTTTGGTTAGCCCTACCTTACCTTCTACATATATTGGCATACTGGGGGTCTGTAACAGGGAACTCTAACCCTGTTACTAAGAGGCAGGGCTGCCCCTTTAAGACCTGGGGCTACACAAACACCAAACACCAGGAGGGTAGGGGTTAATAGCCCAACCACCCAGGTCGGTCAGCTGACAGGAAGGGAATAGGCCTCTGGGCACATATAAACCCCAGGGTTGAGGCTGGCAGGGGGAAGGTCTCTGGCAAGTGGCCAAGGAAAGAGAGCTCCTGCACAGCAGAAATACCCAGGAATGCTGTGGCTGCTGGCCAGACTATTGCTGTGGCTAATGAGGCTCCAGGAGGCTACAAGGTACCCAGGGCTGGGGGGGTACTCAATGCTCGAGAAGCAGTTTGGGGTTTTTAAGGAGCCAGAGTGTGGCTTATAGGACTTGTATTATGTTGTAGCCCAGGGGCTCATATTTATGTTATTGTTTGTCCAGTGGACTGGGCTGAGGCTATTTGTGGAGAAGGAGGCCTCAGTGGGGCAGACTACTGTGCAGAGCCCCAGTGCCAGGGGGCGCAGTGACAGGGGGTGATCGGAGCCCCTGTACCCTAGGGCACAGGTCAACGTTTATAG
>NW_005842151.1:66626-72912 GCF_000455745.1 Alligator sinensis | reverse complement strand
GGAGAGGTGGATAGCAACCCCTAGCGTTGAGGTATTAAATGGGCAGCCTCCCACCTAAATAACATCATAATTATTGTTCCATCAAGGCATGGTAGGAGAGAGAGGTGGGTGGGTAGCTCAGAGACAGAGGGTCAGGCCCCTGTTAGACAGACATGTGGATGGACCCCTGTCACAGGGGCCAAACATGTGCCTATGATGCTGCTGTTCATTTGTAGGTATAGGGAGTCTCTAAATCTGAAAGAGTTTTGTTCTAAAATGTTTTATTCTTTTCTTTTTAGTACCCCTGCTCTCTAAGTCCATTCATAGCATGTGATGAAGTAGGCTGTAGCTGTCTTTTTGAACGAGTTAGGTCTTCAAGCTGCTACCCTGCTCTACCTTTTGCATAACTTCAGACTAACAGGTATAATTACCTCACTCAGCATTTAGGTGAAGCAAGCTGTTGTGCAGCACTGTTGGTATTCATGAAGGTGTTACTTGACTACATAGATCTGAGTAGCAGGGGAGCTAACATAGCTCTATATTCTCCATTCTAGTCCTTCTGAAACTAGGGTACCTTCTTTTTAGCAGGACTGCATTCCTAAATAAGGATAAGCCTGATACTATAAAACAGGGGTTTTCAACCTTTTTTACTAAGTGTACCTCGGTGGCTGGACGCAGAGCTGGGTGGCGCGTGGCTGGACCCAGAGTCAAGGGGTGGCATGTGGCCAGACACAGAGCACAGGGTGGTGGATGGCAGCAGCAGCACACAGAGGCACCGCTGCCCTCCCCCTGTCCCAGCCCTGCACCTGGGAGGTGGTGGCGCTGGGTGGTGGCGCTGTCCCTGCCCACCCACGCATACTCCCTAGGGCCTTCCCAAGTACCCCCCGGGGTACATGTACCCCCAGTTGACAACCCCTGATATAGGACCTCTAAAACTTTGCTCATGCCTGGAGCCTCAACTTTTATTGCAGTTTGAAAAATGAATTAGCTAGAAATAAATTGTGTGTGTGATTGTACATCCCAGGTTTCTATTTATCTATAGTCTTGACCATTCATGGGACTTGGATATGTATAATTTCTAGTTCTTTCGTTAATACAAACAGGATAAATGGGATAAGCTGACTTTTGAAAGGTAGGGAATAAAAGAACTAATAATAATTTAAATTAAAACTATAGAAGCTTGTTTTCTAAAATAATTTTGATCAAGATGACAAAAAAATCAGGAAAAAGCTAAAGGACTTAACTGTAAGATTTAAAGTCAAATATGTGCTTAAGCACACATCCTGAATAGAAACTGTTTTCCTGAAGCATGACCCATATATTGCTTTGGTATTCTTATTTGTAGAGCACAAATACCTCTAGGCCTCTGTGGAGCCTACGCCCCTCTCGCCGCCCAGTCTATCACAGTGTTGCCCCTCCCCTCAACTTGCCTGCCACAACTTGGATGTTAAACGCACATTAAGAGGGGTCTACAGTGGAGATCTTTTCCCAGATGGGCCTCCCGATAGATGGTAGTACTCACGGTCGTCCAACGTGATGTTCTACGGGGCTTCGCCTCCCCTACACCCCGTCCACACGCCAGCCAATGGGTGGTACGTTACAGATGTTTCCTGGCCCCATATGACGGCCTCAGACCAGTTCCCAGGGTTCCGGTCGCTCTCCCTCCCTTTTTGGGGACGATTTCTTTTCTTATAGAAAATACTCCTCTGAGTCAGGAAGAACTGCAGGGTTATCGCCCTTATTCCAGCCCCCTCTCGGATCCTCAGCTGCCTCCTCTCTCCTACCGCAAGCAGGGAGCTCCCTTGCCTCCTTGGTGTAAGCCTCTTCAGGCGGCTGAACGGGTGCTCCTGCTTGACCTCCTAGTCTGCCTCCTGCTTTGCCTCCTGCAGAAGGCTTAAAGCCCTTCCCTAGGCTGCCTGCTGGAGCCTGGCAGGCTGGGTCATTTTCTCCCCAAGCCGGAGCTCACCTCACAAGCTGCCAGCCCGTGCTCTCTCTCTCCGGCTCTCCCCCCGTCCTCGCTCTGATGGGGTTTTTCAGTCTTCCCGCAGTGGCTGATACGGCCGCTGGGATTGGCTCAGCTGTTCCCCATGCTGGAAACAGCTGATGCCACAGCCGGCGTAATGCCGGTTCACGCAGCTGTGGCCGTGAACGCGGCTCCTGCTCCCGCTGCTCTCTAGGAGGTATGTACGCCCCTCTGTGGCCTTGTTCTCGGGGTCTGGGGTCTGCGGGCTCTACTCTCTCCCCCTCGAGAGCCTGTGGGGGCACCTCGCCGCCACAACCTCAAACAGAATCATGGTCCCAGACTGAGAGGCGGGTACAGACACATAGAAAGTGATGATATTTTGGTTCTTGCTTGCAATGTTTGGTTTGGGAATTCCCTATACCAGCAGTTCCCAATCTGTGGTATGTGTACCATCAGTGGTATACAGACAACCTGTCAGTGGTACGCGTTTACTGATTTATTATAATTACTTTATACGTGTAACCTCCTGTGCCACTCACTAGTATGTCTTGCTCTTATGGGTTTTTCGGATGTTGCCATCCCCTTAGTTGACAGCTTGCTATTGAGTTAGATGTCTCGGACGGTTCCCAGGGGTTCTCGCCTGCCATGTCTTGTCGGAATGAGTTTGTTATTGGGAGGATGGTTGTTCCTCCTGCCTTTCCTGGTTCCCTCCTTCAATCTTCCATCCAGTTTCCCATTTCAGGGCTCCACCTCCCCATACACCCTGCCTTATGTCAACCATGCATGTTGGTTTCCAACTGCCACTAGAGCTGGTCACGGTACAGACTTTGTTTTGCCCTTTTAAGTTAGAAAAATCCAGGTCATCCAGATTTTGTCTGTATTGTAACTGGCCTGCAATTTTTCTACCAGCCCTGGGTTACCTTGCTTTCTGGCATGCTCTTCTCTCTCTCTCGATTGCATCCACTGCAGCTCATGGATCCGTCTCTTTTTCTCTCCTCAGGTTCACTGTTGTCCCAGTCCTATCTGTCTTTGTCTGGGATCCACAGTTCGGTTCCAGGTAAGTAACTAGGTTCTCCTAGGCTTAGTTTATTTTTGTCTGCCCCTCCCGGGGCTACCACCACCTTCCCGTGGTGGGGCTGTGATCAGCTCTGGGCTGCTCTGGGCCCACTGGAGGACTTGCTTCTGGTCCTCCCTGTTCCTGGTCCACTGGGGTTTTTATGAAGGGGGCCAGCCGGCAAATCGGTGCTGGCACACTGCCATAAAGCGGGTCCATGCTGGTACTGGTGCTGGCCCCAGCTCTCCCCGGACCCATCTTCATTTTTTTTTCTTCCATCTTCAGTGCAGCGGGTTTTTTGCTGTGGCCCTGTTCTCCCTGCACTTCCAGTCTGTGGCAGCATCCCATCTGCTCTGTTCCTCTCCTTCTCCAGGTAAGTCTTTTTTCATGGCGTTGCCCCTGCCACAATACAACAAAAAATTTGCTGGTGGTACTTAAGGTTGTATCATTTAAATTGGTGGTGTGCAATCTGTCAGAGTTTGGGAACTGCTGCCCTATACCAACAAATGAATAGCACTGCCATGGACATATGGATGCCCTCACCTAACATATTTATGATAGACCTTGAAGTCTGCTTTCTTCTTAGCTGTCCTCTCATCCCCCTGAAATACCTAAGGTACACTAATGACACCTTCATTTCATGAACACATCTGAAATTTCACCAGGACTTTAACAACCTCTATCTCTCCGTCAAACTAACTCTGTAATTTTCCACCCAACAAATTAATTTCCTACACACTACAATGAAGGCTTGCAATGGCCAACTGCCACAACATTGCACTGGAAACCAACAGCCCATCACAGCTACTTTCATGTCACCAGTTCTCATCCTAAAAATACTAGGTCCATCATCTACCTACAAGCTCTACAGTACAACCATATCTGCTCTGATCTCACCAACTGGGATACATGCCTTAAAGATCTGAAACAGAAATTCCTACATTTTACAATACAACCCCAAAACTGTAGCTACTCCAATCAACAAAGCCAGATCTTGTGCTGACCTACTACAATACCAACCCTAGAATAAAGACAGGAGAGTCCCTCTAGTTATCACCTATAACGCCCAGCTTGAACACATTAGACACATCATTAATGACCTCCAACCCCTCCTGGAAAAGGATGATTGTCTTAAAATAGCCATGGGGGGATGAAACTGTCTTACAAGCGCCACCCCCCCCCAACAGCATCTCTAAAGCAACAGCCTACTTAACTCCCATTTTCATCAAGCCTTCTTTCAGACCTAAATGCCAGCTGTGCCCCTTCATCAACACAGGCCACATCATCACTGGACCAAACAAATACATATTTAAACATCCAGAGTTCTTTCACCTGAAACTATCAACATCACATAGGCTATTCTGTGCTTATAGTGTCCCTCTGCTATCTACATTGGGCAGAAGTGTGATTCCTACTAGAAAGAATGAATAAACCATTTGGATATCAGCTGCAGAAAGACCCAGAAGCCTGTGGCGAAACACTTAAACCTCCTTGGACACTCCTGCCTGACCCTAGGAATAATTGTTCTTAGGCAGCAAACCTTTAAGAACAGATTTGAACAGGAAATTGCACAAGAAACCATCCACAAACTGGATTGTGTTAAGTGTGGTTTAAACAGAGTCTACTAATTCTTTTCCTGTTATCTAGATTGCCTTTTGTGACCCCTTTGTTCTAATGAGTTCTTTGGTTATATGCCTCTCCCAGCATTGCTCCCCTCCCTCCTCTTTCTACCTTTTGTATTTAAGTCACACTCTCCATTTTATACACTGTTCTGTACATGTCCTTTCACAGCATCTGATGAAGTGAGCTCCAGTCCATAAGCTTTCTGAAGCTAGAGTTCACTTCATCAAATGCTGTGAAAGGACAGGCACATGCGGCACCTGGGGAGGAAGAACCAACAGCATACCTACAGGCTGGAGAACTCCCTTCTCATCAGTGCAGAGGCAGAAAAGGATCTTAGAATCATTATTGATGCCAAAATGAACATGGGCCAGCAGTGTGGGGACACGGTCAGGAAGGCCAACCACACCTTGTCATGCATCCACAGATACATCTCGAGCAGGTCTAAGGAGGTGATCCTCCCTCTCTATGCAGCACTAGTCAGGCCACAGTTGGAGTACTGCATCCAGTTCTGGGCACCACACTTCAGGAGGGATGTGGACAACTTAGAGTGGGTCCAGAGGAGGGCCACTGTCATGATCAGGGGCCAACAGGGCAGGCCCTACAAGCAGAGGCTAAGGGACCTGAACCTGTTCAGCTTCCACAAGAGAAGGCTGAGGGGGGATCTAGTGGCCTGCTACAAACTAGTCAGAGGGGACCATCAGGCATTGGGGGAGTCCCTGCTCCCCCGAGCACTACCAGGAGTGACTAGAAATAATGGTCACAAGCTGGCAGAGGGCAGATTCAGACTAGACATCAGGAGGTGCTACTTCACAGGCAGGACGGCTAGGATCTGGAACCAACTTCCAAGTGAAATGGTGCTGGCTCCTACCCTTTAAGAGGAGGTTACACGAACACCTTGCTGGGGTCATTTGACCCCAGTACTTTTTCCTGCCATGGCAGGGGGGTTGGACTTGATGACCTGCTCAGGTCCCTTCTGACCCTGCCAACTATGAAACATTTACTATGTGTATAAATATGCATCCATAAGGTGCAAATCTATCCTGCCTTCTAATAAAATGGTATTAGCCCATTGTTTCCAGGTAATAACTCAGTGAAATGTAACTAAAATTCTTTATCGTTGTATTAAATATTGCAGTAGCATTACCTACCACTAATCTCCCTCCCACCCCATTAAGGTGATCGCGGTAGTCGCCACAAGGATTTTATATGGTCACTCATGGGGGGTGGTCTGTGCATTCATCACTTGAGCAGCCAGTCCGCAAGACTAATTTGTGCCCATTACATAGCCCACGCATAGGCCAAGTGCATTGCCGGCCTACCGAGACTTTCTGTAGCCTCACTCTTTCTCTCCAAATGCTTGTCAACTTATCTCCTGCATCCAGCTGAATTGTCCCCTCTCGGCTTTGACAAGCGCCTGGCGAAGGCAGGGTAAACCAGCGTGGGTGATCAACTGGACACAAGGGTCACCTTTTCTGCTCAGGGCCTGTGCCACGTCTACCTGCCGAGGCGCTCAGCCCTGAGCCTTGGCGCTAAGGCAAGGCGGAGGATGAGAAATAACCAGGGGGAACCATTGTAGCCACGGGTATGGGGGCAAAGCCCACTCCCACCCCAAGCTCCCCAGGGGCATGAGCGCGCCCCATGCAGACAAGCCCCCGCACGGGGCAGGG
>NW_005842151.1:66413-66616 GCF_000455745.1 Alligator sinensis | reverse complement strand
ACTGGCCCCCCCCCCCTCCGGGGACCGCCGGCCCGCGCCCCTGCGTGGGCCAGGGGTCAAGAGGGGCCCATTGTGCGGTCGCGCGACCACGTGACTCCCGGCTCGGGCCCCGCCCCGGCCTCGCACTGAGGGAGGGGCGCGGGAAGAGGCGGCGCGCATGCGCTGGGCAGCTTTTCCCAGCCAGTGCGGCAGGCGCCCGCGGG
>NW_005842151.1:57694-65901 GCF_000455745.1 Alligator sinensis | reverse complement strand
TGTGCCCGGCTCGCGTTGACGGGCGGGCGGCCATTCGCATCCCAGCTCGAGCCGGGCCCGGCGGGGTCCCCCGCACGGCCCACACCTCTCTCCTTGCCTGCCCGACTGAGCACGAGCGGGTTCATTTGAAGGCCTCCCTTTCCCCGCCGCTGAGCCTGGCCCTGGAGGGATACCAGCGGCACCCCGTGTGGGGAAATATCCCCAATCCGTGGGGCGGCGTTTCGGCCGCGCGCGGCTGTGTTGTCTCTGTAGCGGGGCTCTCAGCTGGCCACGCTCCTCCTGGTTTTCCGCTGAAGGAAAGGCTGCGTGGCCGCCAGCCATCATTTTCTCCCTCTTCTCCGGAGAATAACAGGAAAAGGTTCCTCCTTTTGGTGGGAGCCAGAGTGTTGTTGCATGTTTTATCAGGGTTAAAGGTTTGTCTTTATGGTGCCCCTGGGGGCGGATGGTACTAGACAGCAGCCTCTACGCGCACAGACACTTGCGCTCCGGACTGACTGAGCATTTATATGGGTAATGCTCACTATCACAGCGACCTTTTTCAGTGCACAAAGAATTTAGTAGTAAACTGTTTTTCAAAATAGTTTCTGTATTTACTGTTAAAGCTTTAATTGACTTTTGCCCACCCATATAAGACCATTTTTCAGATGGTGCCAAGTGGTTTCAAAGAATCAGTTATCAGTTTCAGAACTTAAATAATGATGATAATATTGTCAATAAGAACCTGAGGGCTAGGTAGCAATGAAATGGAAATTCTTCACATTTGCTTTTTTTGATGATGTAATTACTCCTCCTCTTTGGTGATTCAAGTCTGATGGCTTTGGTTTTTGGCAAAGTTGTTTTTAGTATAGTTTAGACCATGACAAAATACAGTTGCACACATGAAATACAGAATACCCATGGTCTACAAATTCAGGTAGGGTAGGGCCTTATTGGCAAATGGCGTGACAAATTCACTGTCTTGGGAAGGTTAAAATATCTTGGTTTATATTATCCACATTTGGGTTCAATATGTGCAGCAGCTTGCAGAATACTTTTCCATTTAACTTTCTTTAAAGAGTCTGGTCTAAACTGGATTCCTTTCCTTTCCTCTCCTCCATCCCCATGGTTATTATCCTGCAAGCTACATAAGCAAATGCAATAATCGGTTTAAAACCAGGTATTTTTGCTCTCCCCTCTAAATACTAAAGTTAGCTAGTATCAATTAATATAACTACAAGGACTAGTGGCAAAAATGGAATGTGCAGCCCTGAACTGTTACATAGTTCATGATAATTATGTGGATGGATTAAAATCAGTGTTCTGGGTGGTCATGGTTCTATCAGCATGAAAAATACTTTCAAGTTGTACACACAACCACTTCTTTCAACTTGTTAAAGGAAGCTTATGCTTTCCAAATATTTACTTGGATCAGAACTGAAGAATTGACCTTCCCTTCTAACTATTTCTTCTAGAAGAAAGGAAAGATATTAAAGTTTTCTTTGAAATGCATTGCATCCCTTTCTGTATAGAGACAGTCATTCTTGTGTGTGACACTCATATGGCAGTAGGTAGAAAAAAAACAAAGGCATGGTTGGTCTTGGTCATGGTTGGCGCAATAAATATAACTTTTTGTGTCATTTCAAATTTGACATGGAACTTTTTGTTCTAAATCCACAACAAGTATTAAGCAAGTAGTATTTTCATGCTGTCTATTCATGCTACACCTTCTAGGACTTTTCTCCAGGAAGTTCTTGTGGGTTTTTGGGAATGTAAGACCATCTTCAGTGTTTACTTTGAAATGTATACTCAAACAAATCATGAAAATGTTTATTTTGGGTCTACTAAATCTGTTTTTATGGTTTAGAAGTTTTGAGTCCTAGAAACAAAAATGCAGGTGACTCAAGAAAAGGTTGGTTGGATTTTGATGGAAGGATGTGTCCTTCCCTGAAGGACTTCTGAAGCATTCTGAGGAAGTTTCATATAGTTTACCAAAATCAAGGAATTAATGCTATTCTAGTTAGAATTCTGTCTAAATGAGTGATGATAAACATGCAGTTACATATTCAGATGGGTTATCACTGACTTGGATGAGTCTGTGTAGGGATAAG
Source organism: Alligator sinensis (assembly GCF_000455745.1). NCBI lineage: Eukaryota > Metazoa > Chordata > Crocodylia > Alligatoridae > Alligator > Alligator sinensis. The sequence continues at coordinate 63,814 of NW_005842151.1, read as the reverse complement.
AGTAGAAGTAGGTTCGTAACTTATATCAGCATGGATAAAAGTGTTAGTACAACAATAAGAGGTAAGGGGAAATGTAGTCTTGTAAAAATGTATCTGACACATGAATGACATTTAAAATAATTTTGAATATAAATGTAATGCTTCAAATGTATGCTTCCTTTGAGTAGAATTTTTGTCTGTCTCCATCCAGCTCTAACCATACTTGAAGTTTTTTAACTTACTACATTAATTCATAGTCTAAATTCTTACTGCTAGGTATCCAGCTATATTGAATTAACATTTAAGAATATCCATCATAGGCCTGTGATGCTCTACTAACACTTACCATGAACCTTTTTAAAACCTATTAAATGGAAAGCTGCTTTTAAATACTTCGGACTTGTGAGGAGGAAGGAAAAGTGATTATTTTGCTTTTGTTGGCTGTTTTACTGCTGTGTGTGTGTACTATGTAACAAGGTTCAGAAAAATAGAAAGGTTTCTGTAACAGATGATCTCAACATTTTAAGAACTAAATCAAATCATTCATGTTGTAATGCTCCAGTAATGTAACAATAGTTTCATAAAATAGATTCTTGTATCCCATGCATCTATCTAAGAAATAATCCCAAATTTTGCAGAATTGCATTTGAATTATTTTGCAATTGTATAATTCTAATCTAGAAGTCGATATGTTTTCGTCAAAGATATTTGAACAAAACGAATTGACACCCATCCTAATTTCTTTCCTAACACCTCCATAGATTCAGCAGTGCCATAAAAAATTGTTGAAAAATTAACATTTCCAAATCTGTATAATTAAAAAATATATACATCCAATTTTAAGTTAATTTAAATCACTTTCTTTAGAACAGCTTGTATGAAAAAATGCTTTTGAAGAGTGTCTCATATTCTGCTCTACAAGGCATTTTCATGTAACATGAGAGGAAGTTCAGTGTGACTGGGTTTAGGGGTGTTTTGTAGCAGCCAAATGACATGAGGGACATAGAACGTGTACTTTGTTTTTTGGCAAGGTGTTAAAAATCTTGGTACTGGAATAGTAATGCTTTGGATTTTTTTTGAGGGCAACCTCTGAATTTAAATCTGCAAATGATGACTTACATGGAAACTTCATTGAATACAATAGGATTACTTGTAAGATTACAGATTATGGGAATTTCTTTCAGTTTAGAAAACCTGCTTTTATCACCCAATAGTTTAAATCTGTTGAAACTATTCCTTGTGAACCTCAAAGCATAATAGGTCTGACTAATAGAACTAATTGAAATAATGGGTAATACAGTTTTATTTCCCTGACATCTATAAAGCAGCAAAAGTCTGTCCTACTCTTATGAAGAGGTTTTCTTAAGTGTGTGAACATAATTTATTCTTTTTGGTGATTCTGCTAGCTATAAAAACAACTCTGTAGCAAATGCAGGGTTAAAAGGGTTGAGTGAGGAAATTCTTATGAGATAAATTTGGAATGACCTTTTTCTTCTGAATAGTTCTGACAGAGACATCTAAGTTGCAAAAACAGTTTTAGATCAGTTTAAGACTTTGAGCCAAATTCATCCTTGGCATAATGTAATTTGAAGTGATAGACTACAACTTGTTTTCCTCAAGCTAAGAGATGGTTATCCATATTGGTGCATAAGGTGCCACCCTTCTCTATCTTCTGTTTGACTTCAGGCTAATTGATTCAGAGTGGCATAAGCTTTTGCAACAACCTACTTTTTTCAGCTGCTATGAAAAAATGGTGCTGTCCATTCATGGCCTCTGAAGGTGGTTACCTATGAAAGCTCATGCATCTCCGAACCAGTTAAGGCAGGGTGACACCTTTTTAGAGATCACCTTCTGCCTTTCCTTAAGCTAGCATTAGTTATCAATCTTCAAAGTTGCCTCACAGTTAATTTTTGCAAAATTCTTATATAGACACAACTGCCATGTGTGTGTAGTGAGGTAGGATTGCCATATCAGTTTGACAAAAGGAGTTGCAAATATGAATGCTACTTTTCGGTGTCTTGGAGCTGTGCTGATCCACAACATCTAATGGTCTTTCCTAGCAGCTGTAACTACATGCTTAATGACAGCAGAAAAGTATGGAGCCCTGCTGAAACCTGTATGAGTAACCTCATGCTAGAAAAAAAAAGTTTGGGGTTTCTCTGAGAGAGAGAGAATTAAAATCAAAGGGCTCTCCTTTCTATTCTCTTAAAAGTTCTCGGGCAGGTTGAAGCCTTCTGGTCAATTCCACTGAAGTCTACTGATAAGTCTAATAATTAAGATTTTCTTAATGTCCTTCCTCTACCCCTCTTTATTTTTTTCCCCTTGAAACAAGACAAATAAGAGATTAAGTGAATATGGCTGGCTTAATTCTGCTCCTTTTATTAACCTCCTTTAAGATAAACTGTGGGATGAACACTGAATGGTCAGGCTGCTATGGCAGGTTGTTATTTGGACTTCAAGCAGCAGTCCAAAAAACATTGTTAGTAATGAGCTTCTTGTACTAAGTGTAAATAAGAATTCATTTTACAAGTAGCTGACAGCTATTCTAGAACCAAGGAAGTTTTCAGTGAGCAGATCTGGATAATATTTCATTAGATAAGTTGATAGATCCATTTACCAAAGGAGGAAGCTATACACTATGTCACTGATGAGCATCAGGTTGATCTCTTCAGAGAAGTGGATGAAGAAGAAAACATTTTCAAGAACTTGATGAAAAAACGAAGTCTTTTTTGGTAGGGTCTTGTCCAGTTACTGGGGAAAGAAGGGAGCTTTTTTTTTACTGTTGGATAGAAATGCCAACAATTGCCTGAGGTAACTGTTCTTATGTGAAGTATGTTTTAATTGGTCAGGACTTCTTGGAGACCCTCCCCCCAGCCTTGGCTACTTACCTGCAGTTGGGGCTCTGGTGCTTGTTGGTCCAGTAGCAGCACCCTCCGTTCTGGCTTCGATCTGGTCCTGAGCCAGAGTTGCTGCCACTTCTGCAACCATTGCTGCCTAGCTGGGTGTGGGCTGGAGCCAGCATGTGCTCTGAGCCGTGGGCCAGAGTGGGATTGTAGCCCTGATGGGGAGTGAGTGGGGTGGGGGGTATTAGTGTGGGGTCACTGCCAGGGAGCAGGTAGGGTGGCAAGTAGTGGGAGAGGGCTGGCACTGCGGGAGATGGCACAGGGAGCAGGCAGCAGAGGAGCAAGTAATGGGTGGGATAGGCACCACAGGGTACAGGTAGCTGGGGGAATCGAGTGAAAGGGGGACAGGCAGCAAGAGAAGAAGTAGGGAGGGGGGACATTTGGCAAAGAGTCGGGCCACTTGACTGTTCCTCAACTTTCCCCTTCCCTTCCACCGCTTGCCTTCCTGCTACTGCTTGCCGCTACTAAGGATAATTCCATAGTTATCTTGAAAATCATGAGATCCTGAATGAATAGTCAAGTGTTGATGACGTAGATGCTAAGGGCATGTCTAGACGTTCAGAGTCACCCTGGTCTGGACTAGGTACTGGGGACAGCTGCTTCCCATAGACTTGGTGTGGAGAGGAGGAGCAACCATCAGCTGCTTCCTGCCGGCTTCTCACTCCAAAGTCCTCAATGTTAAGAAGCATGCAGAATCTGCTCTCTCTCTCGGGTTCCCAGACGCTGGGAGCCAAGTGCAAGGAGTGTTACTGAGCCCCCTGCCTGCTCCTTATACTAGAGTCCCCAAGGGGGCTTTGCTCTGCTGCTCCAGGCCTTCCTGTGAATAGGAGGACTGGCGCAGCTCATACTTTCTCTAGTCAGAGATCACCCTGGTCTCAGGAAGGTGCTTAGAAGCAGGGGAGAGGGAGAGATTGCAGACTGAACATTTGTACTGCACCCCCTCCCGGAATCACTTCTAGTTGTAGAAATTTTCCACCACTAGAATTGAACATTTGTAAGCGGACTAAGGTAAACCATCAATAAAAATGGCCTTGCAAAATAGTTACCTGCTTTCATCTTCTGGTTGTGTTCTTGAAAAGTTGCTGTCAAGGCCAATCACTTCATTGGTTTTCCTAATTATATAAAGGACACATCTTTTGGTGAACTTCTTTATGAAGCAGTAATCAAAGCAAAAGACAGTAATAGGAAATCTGTCCTTTCATAAAACTAACAAAAAACTCTTGCAGAGAAACACGTTCCTTTTGGTATTTTTTTCATACCTTTGAGCAGGTTTCATGGACAAGAAATACTGGGGTCACTGGAACAGTTACTTTACAAAATAGGACTCATGCAGTTACAGAGTGGGTGGACTTGCTTTCCCCCAGCAACTTGAGGAGGTGGAATTTAAGAGGTTAGTTGTTTGTTGTCTTCTTGGATCAATAAGTATTGGAAGCAGGGTGTTTTGGTTATGCCAGCAAAATCCAGAGAATTCCTAAATCCAAATTATATTACTACCTGCTATCAAAGAATTCTTATGAACATTACCAAGTGATTAAATCAATATTTCATCAAGTGTCAGTTCTTGATGATATCCAAATCAGCGTGTCACCAGATATTTTATTCCCTCTCCCAACTATTTGATGCAGCACCTAAGCACTTCCTTGGAAATGGAGAGATCCTGGACCTAAAGGTGTTTGACTTTAATCGGGTGTTGAAGGCACTAGGAGTAATAACGTTATTCACGCTGGCAGCAATTTATGAAGGTGACTCTGCAGCTTTGTTTCCTGGACAGAGGTCTAGCTAGCTTCAGTACAAGGTTGACTCAATTTAGTGGCAGGCTAGTTAAACAGAAGAGAGATCTCACTTCATGGAGCGTGCATCATTTTATCTTCCCTCCTTCTTAAAGGTTCTTGTGCCAAAGAGGTGAAAATATCATCTGAGTCAGATCCACACTATCATCTGCCCCATATACTAGCGATGTACAGCCCCACAGGGAGCGCTTCCTCCGGTTTGGACTGATGGGCTTAAATCCCTTTCCTCTTCTATTTGGGGTAGCTGTAAACACTTTGTAAAAACAAAAGTATGAAATATTTCCATCAGCATCTTGTCCAAAGTGGTGGTGGGTGGTCAGTCTTGGTTGATATTGAGAACAGGTCAGAGACCCCTTCTTGATAATGAAGGATATTATAAAACTCTGGTTGTTTCTGTTCAAACTCCAACCTTCTAATTTAAATGGTTACTATATAGTAATGACAGAATTTCTTCCCAAAGAAAAGTGTCATTTGTTCTGTGCGCGCCAGGATTTGGCATAACTTAAATTTCTGATATAGACTGAAATAGACCAAGTCTAGATCAATGGTTCTCAATCCTGTTAGATTCAAGGTACCCTAGAAAAATGCCCGCTCTTTGCTTTTACTGGTTTCTTGACTGCAGAAAAGAGAGTAGTTCTTCTGTTGCAAAGAACTCTGATCACAACAGAGCTGAATGTTTTTGACACTAAGGACTGTTCTTTTAAAATCTCTGGGTTTATCAAGTGCACACACCTAACACTGAGCTAATACTTAAGGATACTGGGAAAAGATGCTTCCTGCACCACAGATTGAGAATCACTTTTCTAGAATAGTCAGGAATTGTGTAGAATAATTTTAGTCTTAATCTTCAAGGTCAGCCACCTCCAAAACCATATTTTATTCATCTCTTTGCTCCTAGGAATCACACCATAGGAAGAGGAAGTCCCACAGTTGGGGTTTGTCGTAGTCTGTGACTTCCAAGATCTTGAATCAAATGTATCAATGAAGCATACATTGAACTACTTTGTTTGTAAATGCTGCTTACAAGGACAAATTAACTTGTAAGAGAGGCTACAGTTGAGGTGAGGGTGGGGAGGGAGGAAGGAACAGTTGTATTTTTCCTTTTCCACTCCCCTCTTACTATGTTTTTCTGAACAGTTTTTATACAGGATTACATAAATGTATTCATTTAGAATATTCCCAGGGCTAAAAGTGCTGATTCTTAGACTAAAATGTATAGCTGAAATGTTAATATTTATCCAGTTGGATGTCTAGAAACTATTTTTTTTAAAAAAAAACTTGTTTTCCAAGAAAATCAAGCTACTTTTCTAAGGAAAGTGTAGCCTCTGTTTACTTTTAATGCAGGTCACTTTTTCCAAGGAGTATTTCTCTCTATCCTCAATTCACTTACGATCAGAGTTATTTTTATAAAGTTAAGTGGAGGAAGCTTATAGTAGCTACCTCTTTCC
>NW_005842151.1:46332-57680 GCF_000455745.1 Alligator sinensis | reverse complement strand
CCCTTCTTTAAAAAGAAGAAGAATGTAACTAATTTTTATATTCTGAGATGTTTGCTGTTTTAAAACTGCTGAAAAATTAGAATTAATGGTGGGTTTCTTGTTCTTCCTCCACAATTTTGAAGCATGAACTGAAAGAAACTGTTGAATTGTCATTGTGCACCTATATCAAAAGTAACATTTACATTATTTTATACTCTGTAGGTACTTACTAGGACAAGAACATGGGATAGAGTTGTATGTTATTTTGTGTTTGTTCTTACTGAATTTCTTTGGATACTTGCTATCTAAAGCTTCTCTGTGCCTTAAAGAGAAATATACAGTCTCGGACAATGATTCTCAACCAGGGTGCTGTGGTACCGTGGGGTGCCTTGAGTTCCTTTCAAGGGTGATGCAGGATGCCACACAGTGTTAGCACTGTTAAGTGTGCAAGCATGATTCATAAGATAAACCCAGAAATTTCAATGAGAAACTTGGTGTCAAAAACATTCTGACCCATTGTGGTCTCTGAGTTCTTAGCAAGAGAGAGATTCCTTTATTATTTTTATTTTATGCAGTGAAAAAACAAGTGAAATCTAAGATTTCTGAGGGGTGCCTTGATTCTATCAAGGTGGACCTCAAAAGGATGTGAACCATTGTTCCTGATATGCATGTCCTTATGTGTAGATAGGGATGTACCTAAATTGGTGTGGAAGTTTATGGTGTTCATCTTGTTTTTTTGACGTGCCCCTCCCAACACACTATGCACTCTCTTCCCCCCCCCCCCCCCCCCCCCACTATTTATGCTGCTGAGTGGCTTGGAGACAAACTGCAGCAGTAATTGCCCCTCGCCACTCAGTGGCGGGTGCAGGGGGAAGGAGTGCATAGTGAAAAGAGCTAGATTAAAAGCACCGCTGTGCTGCAAACTTCCTCTGCGATTTTTAGGTAGGTCCCTGTCTGTAGGCTTTTCAAGTGATCCCGTTTAAGTGAAGGAGACGCTAGTAGTGTGTAAAGTTGGGGTTTTTTTGTATGTTTGTAGAATCATAGCTCAGTCCAGTCTAAATTATATAAGAGAAATGAGATGGAACAATATAGCTAATGTCATGTCATTCTGCGGCAATAATATAGAGTATAAAAGAAAGTACTGTTGAGCTTGCATGTTATTTTCACTTGGTCTTCTCACAGCCCAGAGCTAGCAACATTTTCAAATCCAACTTTAAGATTTAGAAGTCTGTGTTTGTGTTTCCAAAAAGGTGTTTCTCTTGCCAATATGCCAGTCTAGTCTAATGAAATGCCTGTGTATTTTGGTGTTGGTTTCAAAATAGCTACTTTTATGGCAATCTATTATAGCCAGGTATTCCTTCCCCTGCCACCACTCCCCTCCTGTTTTTAAGTAATAATTTAACTTCAAAGCTTGACTTGAACGACTTTTGGAGAGTAAAGAGGTGGTTGGGCGGGGGAAACATAGCTTTGCAGAACTTAGTATCAGATGCCTGCTTGTTGTGCTTGCTTCCCTTGTCAGACCTGATGAATGCATTACATTTGAAAGTTCGTTAAACTTGATTCCAACATGCAGTTGATCTTATAAAAAGATACTATCCTCAAAAAGCCTTGCTATATCTAGCATAACTGAAGTTATGCTACTAAATACTTCAGGAATACCACTCCTGCTGTGAGCCCTGTGCAAATGGCCCCTAAGGATCTATAGTGGTCCATTAACTTCCCTGAAGCTTTACCTGAGCCTAGAACTCATTTCGGATCATGCTTATAAAAAGAACAATAGATTGTATCTATCCAAGAATTTTTTTAGTGGTTTTTATTGCCTTCTCTGGTCTCTGAGGTGGCACACAACCTGAGTGAACAGATATTTGCTCCGTCACTCACAAATACCCAAATTTGTGAGTGCAACAATTCCTAGTCATAGCTTGTGCTGTCTTTTAGTCTGCAGCTTCTGTAGAGGGGTTCCTGGAGAGTGCATTTCCTGCTGCTTTGCCCTGGGTCAGGCTGAGTCCAAGTTTGTAGATGCATGTCCCAGAGGATTCCTGCAGCATGCATTTCTTGCTGCTGCGCCTCAACTTGGGGCATACATCTACAAGTGTGGGAACCCCATGGGGGTTCCCCCTTTGTGCTTGCAGACCCCTGCCCAAGGCACCACAGCAAGAAATGCACACTCAGAATATCCCTACAGGATGATTTTCCCAGGATTTCTCTGGCCCCGCACCTGCATGCATGCCCTGAGGGTTGTAGGTGACTTTCCCTTGCTTGCAGATGCATGGTCTGACTTTTGGGATATGGCAGGCATGGTTACTGTCCCACTGAATTGGATGCTGGGAGCAGAAGGACCCTGCAGGACAATGGCCCTGGCAACATCTGTAGATGCCAGTGAAGTGGGTCACCTGTCCCAGAATACATCCCAGCACAACTGATCCCACACCTAACATTACATCTATTTATACCAGTGATGCTCAAACTTTAGGCTCTTTGGGCCAGATGAGTAGCATGGGACAGGTCTGCAGTCCAGATTGAGCCGTGGAGCCTGGCACTACCCACATCAAGCCCTGCATGCTGGGATTGGGTGCCTGATCCAGTGTACAAGGAGCAGGACTCCCAACAGGTGTATAAATGTGGAAGCAGAGGAATGGTGGTACTGTTCCCCTGCTGCCAAATTTCCAGACCCATGGGGAGCCCTGTAGGTCAGATGACATGGTGCTGTGGGCTGGATCTGGCCTGCAGGCCAGCAGTTGAGCACCCCAGTTTATACCTTGCAAGAGTCCTCTGAACCCAGCCCAGGGTTGGCTTGTAGAGCAAGGGAAGAGCCCAGGCTTCTTCCTGCTTGAGAACCTGGCCTTGCCTTCTCTTGCTTTCCCTGCCTCATTATTACCCTGATTCAAGTAGTAAGCACCCAGTTCCACTTGTAAGAGAGGAACTTGACCTCCTGTTGGAGAGACCCAGTGCAACTGCAGTTCCAAGCAGTACAGTAGACACTTTCTTCATTAAAGGTATTTGTTGGAGCGAAGGCCAGCCAGCCAGATGTTTTGCCTGTACAACCCTTAGTGCCCCACAGAGATGCTCAGCTGTTTGTTTGTTTGTTTGTTTGTTTTTTGGATACTGGAGCTGTCAATCTGCTTTTTTTTTTTCCAGCCTGCTCTCCCATTGTCATATTTATTCTCCTGGGCACTTGAGATGAGGTCTGGTCTCCTCCTGTATAGAGCCAACTCTGACACTTAACCCTTCATTCTCTGTACACAGACTGATCAGGGAAACTGAGCTAAACAATATTATAACAATATAGACACAGTTAACATGCTAATATCATAATAAAACACGTAGCCCATTATAGCTATCAAGATCTATGTTGACTATCAATTGTCTTAATAACTAGTCTGTGAGAAATGGGATTATTCAAAGGTTTCTATGAAAATGATTTGTAATTTGGTGGCATATTTACATGAGCTGACTTTTGTGTATGTTCTCCCAGAACAGATTACAGAACTATTTGAAATCATTTTGTCCTTTATTTTCTTTTTCTGTTCATAGAAGTTAATGTTTTGCATAAAGAAAAATACTTTTACATTTTTGTGTCTGCAGTTCTCTGGGAATATTTCATATACTTTAGAGGCTCAGAAAAATTATGATCTTGTTGTTTAGCCTATGGACCAGACATATTCCAACTTTCTAAAATTGCAAAGGGATCTGTTCTTATAGAGTCCACCCAAATCAGTTCACTATGGATTCTTGAATCCAAAGTGTTTTCTTCATATAGTAGGCAAAATCAGATTTCATTTTTATTATCAAAATCTCAAGGATCATAGAGGCCAGTGGGAAGGTGGGATTAATTCTATGATACCTTGGGATTTGGAGTATGCAAAGATTGCACCACTAAAATCCCATTGAAATATACATGTGAGTTTTGGAAGTACAAGGAATGCAGGTTCAGGTACTGCTTAACTGTGTTTTGAAGTTTGTTTAACTTAAATCTGTGTTTTTCCGAATTGGAATTGATAGATGCATGTAGTCTCTGTCCTGCACCTGTTTTTGGGCTTGCTATATAGGTGACTCTGACTTGCTAAATCATATATGGCGGAGGGAATTACTGTAGTTTGCATGAAGGAATTGTCAAGATGGATACCCCCCCCGCCCCCGAAAAAAAATTGGATTCTGTATATGGAAAAGTTTTATAATTGTTATAACATTTTCCAGGTATAGAATCTAATTCTTAGGGGTTTACCTTGAATTTGTCTTCTTCCCACTGCTCCAGCATGGAAAATAAGTCAGGGGGGAGAGAGGGGTCAGTAGCCCCCCTTGCCTTGTCCCCCCCCCCCCCCACTTACTGTCAGACCCTGCTCTCCCTAAGCATGTGAAAGTGAGGAATAAATCTGAAAATGCTGACTTGTGAAAGACTACAGGTATACTTCATTGTAGACAAATCTACTACAGGTACCCAAAGACCCAGTTCATCCAGAACTGATACATTTTACCCTTTTCCTTTTCTTTTTACAAATTCCTGCAAGCTGTAGCATGTACTCTGTAAACACAGTTTTGAACAGCTCTTTTATATCTACTTGCATCTGATACAAACTACACATGATACAAGTGCTGAGCTGTGGGGCTTTAGACTACTCGGATGTGTGTGTATATACTTCAGACACCCATTACAAAGGATCTATGTGCTAATCAGCTGCCCAGCTCATGACTGAACTGTGTGCTTTTGTTAAGAGTCCTGGGGTTCTCCAAAAATATATATGCAGGTGAGGTACAGGGCTGCCTGGTTTGGATCTACTTCACAGAGAGTGGGCCATACTAATTGCCCGCAACTGATCAAGAGGGGGCCTACAGCGCCTCGAATGCATAGATTTTGGTGATTTTTGCCAGACATTTAAGACTGGTGAAGAAATGTAAAAGAAAGGCACAGCTCAGCTGTAGGAGTAAAGAGGAAGTTGAGACATATATCCAATGTAGTGGCTCACCATGAGTTGCCAGATTCAGTGCTGAGAGCGCCTGAACTCATGGTTCTGCTTAATGGCTAGGATTCAGAACTGATTTTTGCTAATTGGGCCAGAAACACAAAATTAAAAAAAAAAAAAAAAAGTGTTGGCTGCATACATCTGGCTTCTACTTCCCTTGAATCATTTAATTTTTAGTTGATTTATTCCTGCAAAAAATTCTCTGTTAGAATAAAGCAGCTCATATACAGAGATGCAACTAAATCTTTGATAGACCCTGTCCAGAACAGGACCTTGTTCTGAACTTATAAGACTTGAAAACAGTCTAGTCTTTATATATGCACATGTAGTTGTTTGCTTTGCAATTCTTGTAGCTTTTAGTTTTTTGTTTGTTAAATTTAATCGATTTATATTGTTCAGCTGAAGAAAAATAAAGCCTACAATAGTGCATTAGTAAAAATTAGGAAAAAGCATTAGTACATAAAATCACTGGGGTTTTTTGTTTGGTTGGGGTTTTTGTTTTTTTACAGGAAATTCTCAGATAAAACTAGTTGAGAGAGAGAGAAAAGTGGGTGGGAACTGCTGCATGTGAAAGAAAGGGAATGTCTTTCATTTTGAGAGTGACTGTAGATTATAGTCATTGCAGGCTGCTGTCTCTCCATTTAAAAAAAAATGTTAAATGGGGCAGACTGTCCATATCTGTAACTAAGTTACAAGACTGAGGGTTAGGTTAGGAAGACTTTTTGTCTTAATTCAGAAATGATCTTTGTCCTTGCTGTGGGGGGGGGGGGGGGTGTTTGTTTGGCTTGTTGTTTTTTAAGGTGTCCATTGTTAGACAACTGGAATGAAATCCTGGCCAAATTAAAGTCAACAAGAGCCTTTTGTGATTACTTTGACTTTGGGGGGTCACAACTTTCCCCACAGGATCTCAAAAATTACTCTTTCCTGGCACTTGGAGGAACCGAGCGCACACTATGCCTGCTGACTTCATCGGGAGTAGAGGATTTTCTCCTCAAAATCAAGCTTTAGTAACCAAAACTCCTTCCCTAAAATTAGAGGCCATATCAGTTTTTTTCTGATGCATTAAATTGAGACAATGCACTCATCTTTAATATATTTAGCTTCAGAATATCACTAAAGTTTGTGAAGTTTTTCTTTTAGAATGAAAAACATACCAATGTGGATCTACCAATATGTTCTTTATGCTGTTTGAAATTCTGTTGTCTCTACATATCCTAGCTTCTGCTGCCCAGTAGTGCCTCCAGACTGGTCACTGTATAGATTTCCAAAGTCCACAACCTTATACTTATATTACTGTACTGCCATGAAACCCTAATCATGGACCAGGATCCTGTTTTATTTTTTTCTTCTTGTACAAATCCAGCTCTAGGATCTCTAGGCTAAAGCAAGAGATAGAGATAGCTACAGTAAAGAAATGAAATTAAGTGGTATTGGTCTTTGTGATAAACAGTAGTTCCAGCATAGCAGCTGTCTAGCTGATAAAGGTTTTTTTGGTAGGCATCATAGCAAAAGAGTATTAAGGAAGATAATGGAATAGGTTTGCAGATATTTACAGGTATTGCCTTTTTTTACGAGGGCAGGTGGAAGAAAGCACACAGGTACTTGTTTGAAAAATTGAGAAGTAGGTAGGAGTCCTTCATTATGAATTTAATTAAAAAAAATATATATATTTTTTTTAGAAGTGGGATGATAGAAGGTAGAGGTAAAGTACCTTGAAAGTGAAGTTAGCTTAAAACTTAAATAGTATAGAGTGGCAGGTGGAAAAGGAAAGGAAGGATAAAAATAAGAGGCCGGAGACAGTGGAAGGAGTACATGAAACTAGGTAATAGTTGTATTGAAAACACTTTCTGATAAGAAATTAGAAGGTTATTTGTGGAGCAATAGGGAAATGCTACATGTTCAAAGTGTATGGGTATTGTGAGGTTGCTTACACAGCATACAGTAGTTCTCAACCTGGTCCATGCTAGGATTGTCTTCTGTTTAGCAATATGGGAAGGACCTGGTGGTGGTAACAACTTGCCATTTGCATAAAAGTTCCAGCTTGACAAAATATTGTAAAGGCCTAGGGAAGATTTCCAGGTATAGGGGACAGCATAGGAATACAGCAACACTTGTATAGGTCAGAACTGGATAGTAGTTTGGAAGAAGAGAATGGTTTTGTGCAGTTATTTCTAGATAATGGCTATGACAGGTGTTTTGTCTTGCAAACCTCTTGCTGAGGCAGTCTTGAAATGAGCTATTTCTCCTATTTGTCTGTGAACCCAAGTCAGTATTTTCTGTGAATTAATAAATTTACTGGATGCTTTGCTGGAAAACCAATTTACAGACAAAACCTATTAGTAAACTTGATATAAATTTGTATGAATTTACATTTGTGGTAGGTTTTTCTGGCAACACAATATTTTAAGTTATTAGATTAGATTCAAACATTTTGTATGTACATGCACATGTCTGTATTGGGTTTCAAATGTAACCACATTTTCTTGAATATAAGTTGACTGTATGTAAGATGACCTCCCTAATAAATAGTTTCTATATATGGATAATTTATAAAACTACTATGCTTTTCTAGGTATAGGGTCTAATTATGGGAGGCTTGCCTTGGTTTTGTACCCCTTCCACTGCCTCAGCAGTGAAAATAAATCTGGGGGTTCAGGTAGCTGCCTTCTTCCCCTGTCAGACCCTGCTCTCCCTGAACACATGGCAGTGAAGGGTAAATTTGAAACACTGACCTTGAAATAACTCCCACAGTAATTTGTATGTAGGCAAACTTACAGGTACCCATAGACTTTGTTCATCCAAAATTGATGCATTTTTACCTTTTTTTGGAAACTGCTACAAGTTTTAGCACAGGTATTCCATAGATACACTTAAATAGCAGAGCTATTTCTATTTACATACAGTAGAAACTATCCATGATCTTATTCCAAAGCCAGAAGGCTTATGATTTCCCATATAGCTAATTGGGCTGGGCTCCAGCAGTCAACTTCATTTCAAGCACCTAGTCTGTACAGAAGCTGTAGAGCCAGGTCATAATAATGTGCTGGTTCCAGCTGGCGTCGATAGCCTGCTCTTATCCTGTGTGCAGATCTGGGGGCCCACGTCCCTTGGGAAGAGTGCAGTACAGCCCCGCGTCCCTCCTTTTAAAGTGTTGGGAGGCTGGGGCCAGGCAGGGCAGCCATGGGAGCTTCTCCCACTGCCCCCCCTACCTGGGGAGAGGCAGGCACAGCTGGAGGAGCAGTGGGGAGCCTACTGTCTCCCGGCTGTACTGAATCTTCCCAGCCAATCCAAATCTCTGAATTGGCAAAGATACAGCACCGAAAGTCCAAAACGGATTCAGACGAATCGAAACAGAACAGTGATCCAAAACACCAAAGCAAATCACTGTCCTTCTGAAATGGCCGAATCTGAAACAAACGAAACATAGCTGTTTTGCACAGTCCTACTGGCCCCACTTGTTGTTGGTAGTGGGTGCACGCATACAGCAAACTGGGCCAGGGCTCCATAGACCCCGGGGCAGCTGTCTGCAGCCTCCCTGACTCCTGCTCTAAGCAGTCCCACCCGGCCCCTGCCTTTCCTTCCCCCTCCACCATGCTCCAAGACTTCAGGGCTTTCCACCCTTTCTTCTGCTTGCCAGTAATTATTTTTTGCAGCGAGCTCACCGTTTTTTCACAGCGCCTGCCTAAGTGTGCACTTTTCACCAAAAAACCAAAGAAGTGCAATCGCATTTTGGGGTCCCTTTTTTATAGTAGTTTTTTCCCCCGGTTTTGTGTGAAAACCTCTGTATTACATGATACGTTCCTATGTAGCTTTCATTAACCCCGAAGGCATTCAGATTTGACGTTTCTTATTTTACAGGGAAGTGTTAGTGTCCCAGTGTTTAACAAAAAGGGGGAAATTCTCCATAATTCTTCAGCCTTTTCCCCTCTGTTCTTTTATTTTTAAAAATTGATTCTATTAAAATTATCTATAGAAATGTTAGTATTATGTAATAATTAGCTATTGAATTTTTATCATTTGGTAATATCTAACTTTTGATGTACAGTGTGAGTTTTCTTACTGGGTTCTCAGTTTGACTTACAAGGTATGGATTTCCTTCCCTTCCCCCCCGGGGTAGAATTTACAATTTTTCCACTTACATAAAATTATAGGATAAAACAGAGTTTTGTGTTTTCAACACAGCCATTTGACAGACGTCATCTTGCCTTTATGTGGCTGAGCTATAAAACATGCTGAAGTGGAAGGTTTGTCCATAAGGTTGGAAGAGTCAAGACATCTTGAATTGATGCTTCTGTAAAACCACGAGCTAGCCCTGTTACACTTTGCTTTGCAGCATGGACTTTTCTCAGGACCTTTTCCCAACAAGCTAGTATTTATGACTTATTCTCTTTAATGGTAATACATTCATCTGTAGTTTTCACTAATATTGAATTGTTAGCTCCCATATTCTAAAGAGAGATTCCTACCACAGATTATATTTCTCTCATCATGTAAAGTAATTTTGGAATTGTATGTGAACATGCTGTCTGGTTAGTCTATGTATTGTGAAATATTTGTATCTTTTTCTTTTTAAAAAAAAAGTGTGTGTATGTATGTGTGTGTGTGTATGTATATATATGTGTGTGTGTGTGTATATATATATATATATATATATATATATATATATATATATATATATATATATATATATATATATATATATATATATATATATATATATATATATATATATATATATATATATATATTGTTTATTTTTTGTAGAAAATGTTCCAGAGGAATTGCGAGAACCATTTTACACAGACCAGTATGATCAGGAACACATTAAACCACCGGTTGTTAACTTGCTGCTATCTGCTGAACTCTACTGTCGTGCTGGGAGTCTAATTCTCAAGAGTGATGCTGCCAAACCACTTGTGGGTCACGATGCTGTTATCCAAGCCTTGGCACAGAAAGGTCTTTATGTCACTGACCAGGAGAAGTTGGTAACTGAAAGGGATCTGCACAAGAAACCCATTCAGATGGTGAGCCTTGGCATTTGTATATTTGTTCCTTGGTGTTTTCTGTTCTGAATGCTCTTAATAGCAGTAAAACTTTGATTTCATGTTTTTTATCCCAGAAGTTAGATTTGTTTTCTATAGGGAGGAGATGACTGGTTTCACTTTCTTTCCCAGCTCCCGTTTTCAAAATGGAGCGCAAAAAGTAGAACGGTTTACATTATTTTTCAGTTTTCAAGCCACCAAATACATTTTCTTCCTAAAACTGGAATGCCTCTTGTTTTTCCTTTCCAAGCACCACTCTTCCCAGTCCTCTGTTCAACCCTCTCTCTTCACCTACCATTCTCTCTCTCTCTCTCTCTCTCTCTCTCTCTCAAATAGTTCATAATTTGGCTGCAGGGGAAAGCAATCCCATAGATGTATTCTGCTGTAACACTGTAATCTTTTTTTAAGTGAAAGGTTATCATTTTCACTTTGAAAAACAGAATGATATGCATCTTCATATCACTTAAAAACAAAGCTTTACTTTTTACCTTTTCAAAAAATGAAATTTTACTCATACTGATGTAAATGGGACTTTTGTTGTTTAATGTCACTGGACCTGGACTTTAGCCAAACACCTGCTGCTCCTCAATCCTGTAAAAGTTTGTGAAGCATACCTTCTAGTCTGGGAAAGGTGGTCAGTAAATTCTGCAAACAAACAACCTCATTTTTATCTCTAACTTCTGAAAGGGGGGGGGGGGAAGAAAGATAACATTTACATTTCTTAAAAAATTTATTATTAGCCTCTAAGATATGTACGTCCTGTGATCTCCACATCTAAGTAGTCCAGCATTTTTTTTTTGTGCCTGCCTATTACTGCAATATTGTATGAAAGTGTTGTCCCAGTAGGTACTCCTTGGCAACATCTGTGACTGGGTAGTATTGCATGACCTTAGTGAGAAGATGCTCCTATGGAGTAACTGATTTGGGAAAAGGATTTATTTTTAGGGCTGCTGAGTGACTGGCATGGGCCATAAGAGCCATGACTTAAACAAGTATGTCTTAGAGGCAGGAGGAAGCAAATTAATCTTATATTTTGTGTCTGCCACTGCAGCTATGTTACTTTTGGATATGTTTGAGAGGAAAATCTCTCCTCCTTCCCCTTCCCAACTTTTCAGAGTTAAATTATTGCAAAGGGAAACTAAGAATTAAGCTGATAATATCCAACATGAATACCTTGATGTCAGCACTTCTGATGTTGTGGCTTTATTAAAGCTCTCCATACTGTTTTTAAAGCAAACTCTCAGTGGAATAACTAAAGCATGCAGTTAGTTGTATGGTTACTTAAATATGTGTAGCAGTGAACAAAGCAACAGCGAGTCTGATACTGGAGACATAGGGTATGGACAAACATAAACTTGGAGCGGCT